>NC_081562.1:111694050-111823042 GCF_022355385.1 Mustela nigripes
TTTTTTTTTTTTTTTAACATTTTTTTTTTTCTTTTGTCAGAGAGAGTGAGCACAGGCAGACAGAGTAGCAGGCAGAAGCAGGCTTCCTGCTGAGCAAGGAGCCCAATGTGGGACTCGATCCCAGGGCCCTAGGATCATGACCTGAGTCAAAGGCAGCCGCTTAACCAACTGAACCACCCAGGCGTCCCGCCTATCACTGTTTTATAGTATCCCCAGTTAAGACCTAGAGGCTGCCAAAGTCATGCGGTTTATGAACAGTGGCCTCAAAACTAGTAAAGAAGTATAATCAGGCCAAAAAAAAAAAAAAAAATCAATGCTTCTATCCCCAAAGATCTTAGGGTTTTAAATTAATGATACCATGTGTCTTAGTCTGCCCAGGCTGCCATAACAAATTATCATAGACTGGGTAGCTTACACAGAATTTATTTCCTTATAGCTCTGGAGACCAGAAGTCCAAGATCATGTTCTGGCTAGTTCAGTTCCTGGTGCCTCCTCTTGGCTTGTAGATGACCACCTTCTCACAGCAGAGAGAAAGCAGGCAGACCCTCTGCTTTCTCTTATGAAGACACTGATTGTGTTAGGTGAGGGCCTCCCTCTCCTAACCTCCTCTTCTTCACTCTGAAGAGTTGAACTGGGGGCAGACTTTCACCATAGGAATTTGGCGGAACACAATTCAGTTCATACCATGGATACCACAAATGTCTGAAGAAAACACTCTAAAATTCAAATCAAAGATTTGCTATTTTATGAAATTTGATTACAATGTACAGTCAATTCTTATCTTGGTTAGGAAAAAAAAATCTACCTTCTCACACAGAAAATACACTCAATCCACTTATTCACTATCTCACTAGTGGTGGTAGCTGCGTTTAGCTCCTTGGTCTCTAAAGACCTGTGAGCTAAACAAACCATATCCATCACCCAGAGGTAGAGTGGTGTGGCAAGTACAAGATAACCACTGCACACATTTCCATTCACAACGGGAGCACGTGGGAGTCACTGCCACATAGCAATCCTTGGTTCTCCTAAGACACATGTTAGGACTTCCTTCACGAGGACCCCAAGTGTGTGACTAATCCTCCGTGGCTTCTACTCTGACCTCTTGGCTCTTTGTTTTGCTCTGAATAATCCTTTTCCCATGAAATGTGGCCTATGCACCAAACTAAGTAGATTTCTTAGTTGCTTCTTGACTTTGGAAGTTTGGAGTCCAAATACCTCATTTCCTTTTGAACAGCTTCTGTCATTTATTTTATTTATTTAAAAAAAATTTTATAAATTTAAAATCAATTAATTATACACATTTTTAAAATGTATTTTATTTGTTGAACAGCTTCTGTCCTTTCCAGTCTAAGCTGATGATTTTTCTGCCTCTATAGTTCTCTTGAAAAATTGTGTGTGTCTTCCATGAATCTTATTGAGACATATTTCATTTAATGAAAGCCATACTTAGAAATATTCTGAAGATTATTTCATGTTTACCTTGAGCTCCTACTGGAACTTCTAAGGAAGCACATCTTTAAATTTCTTTAAACTCTTTCTGTTTGACCATGTGGTTCTTCAAGATCTCCTTTTAGATCTCTGAGGCCTTAATGGAGGATTTTTGAAATCACACCTTGCCTTCAACTTAATGTCAGGTATTCCTGGCCACGCTCTGGATTTTTCCTTTGCCTGGGAGTTATGTCTTATTTTAGCATTGTTTACCACCAGGGTGCTAGGAAATTTCAATATTACCAAGTCCCTGCTCCTTTTTGCTTATCCTTACTTCCTTTAGCTGATGTCTCTCTTCCCAAATTTCACTGTTTGTAGCAAGAAGAAGCTTGGTGGCATCACCCGGCCCCCGACACACTGCCTGGAAATCTCCTTGGCTGATCACCAAGTTCATGAGGTATATTTTTTATTTTGCAAATTATTGCAATCAACAATATTGCTAAACGTTCTGCCAACACACAAGGTTCTGTTTCCTCTCATTTTCAGGAGCATTTTCTCGACTCATTAAGCCTTTCCCTATGGGCTTCACACAGGCAGTGGATGTCTACTGCCAGGGTCTTTGAGTCTCTTTTGATTTTTTCACTTGCACCCACCTCAGTATCTTTGCAGCTTCTTCCCACTTCCTGGGGGTCCCCCTATTGTACTGCCGAAATCCACAATGGTTATCTATTGCTGCATAAAAAAAATAACTCAAAACTTAGGGGTTTGAAGTTATAGCACATATTTTCCTCTCAGTTTCTTAGGGTCAGTTTAGCTGGAGTCACTCAGAGGTTGCTGTCAGGATCCAGTGGAGGCTGCCTCATCTGAATGTCTGACTGGGGCTGGAGGATCCGTCTTCACAGCTGCTCATTCAAACAGATGATACAATGTTTCCGGTTGTTGGTTAAAAGCCTCAGCAGTTCCTCCCCACATGAATTTCTCTGCAGGTTGCTCAAGTGTCTTTATGATATGGCAGCTGGCTTTCCCCAGTGTGAGTCATCCAGGAGAGGACATCAGAGAAGTAGCAGTATCATTACATCACTTTCAGAAGTCACCCACCATCACGTCTGCCATGCTCTGTTTATTAGAAACAAGTCATAAGGTGTGGCCCACTTTTACAGGAAGGGGAAATTAGACACTGAGTGGAAAACGTCAAGTAATTTGTGTATATATTTTAAAACCACCACACAATAACTAGACAATTTGTGGAATTTAGGAGTCCACATAACACACCAAGTCCATAGATAGAGCAACATTCAAGTATGCTTGAGCAGGAATCTAGCTCCAATTCTTTGTGATTCTCTTGACTCATCTTTGCCATTTTGTCTTCCCTCATGGTGAAGAAATGGCTCTAAATTCCTCCGAGTTTCATTTATATCCCATGCTACTTCCCTCCTAGAGGTCCCCAATGAGACTGAAGAAACCGGTCTTGCTCAGGGGCTGGAATGATGCTCATCCTCTGTGGTCAGACTGCATATACCACTCCTTGAGGGGGAAATACACACTATTACTCTACTGTCATTTAGGGGGTTTTATGAGATCAAAACATAACCTGGATATTAATTGTAACCTTTAAAATGCAGGAAAACTGATTATAAGATCTAATTCATAAGGCTGCATGGTTTTGTGTGCTATAAGTAGATTGTAAGGACGGAAGTTTTTGACTACTTGGCTCACTGCCTGACCTCCAGTAGATTCTGGATGAAGAGCTGTTGAAGTGATCAGTAAAGGAAAAAGCAGCCACGAAATGATAAGTAACATTGTATAAGAGCACTGCTACACACTGCTGTTTATTGATGGAGGTCAGCCTGCTGATAGCTATTAACCAAGACACACTCAGTACTACTCACTCCATTCTCGCCATCCATGCTGATTCTATTTGCCACTGTTCCCACCTCATCTCGCCCTCCTGCCCCGACAAAGCCCCCTGTGCATCTTATCTTTCTGGAGCAACTTGTACTGGCACTTCCTTTTCTGTAATAGGAGGAAGTGATTGCACATGTTGGAACACACCACCAATTGCCAAGAACTTCTATTTCTGTTCCCCTTCATTCATCAGTAGGAAATATGAAAAGCTGCAGTACTCATCAGCATTTTCTGGACATCCACAAAAAAATCAGTGTCAGTTGATGAGGTCATGTTGATTTGCTTCTACTTAGTAGATAAATACTTGAAATATTTAAACTGGTCGAAGTGCATTGCTTGAGAGTGTATCAGTGATTTTGAAATATCTAGGATCCTCTTCCCCATAAACAATATGTTTTTTTACTATCTTGATTTAAAACTACGGAGCCTTTGGTTTTAAAGAAAAAGAGGAAATATGGAAAGTTCCGAAAACACGAAAAAAAAAAAAAAAAAAGAAAGCAACCAATTGTTTAGATGAGCAGGGAAGAAGAAACAAGAACTGAAATTTTCATCTGTTGATTGTGAGTATAAAAGATTGATTGTAAACAGAGACATATTTGATTTCCGAAGCAAAACCCATCCCATGGATGAAAAACTAGCATACCACTTCCCAAGGTTTTTGTCTCTGAAAAACAGACAGAAATCACTACGTTAGTTCATAAATCGAGTTCAATCTTCTTTGCATCCTCTGAATTCTGATCAACCAGTCTGATCCCAGTTTTCCCATGTCACAGTGTCTGCAGTGGGCACACCTTGCTCCCAGAAACCGTCTCTCCCCGTGGAGCACCAGGGGCTCGCGACCCTCCCCTTGTCTCCTGCTCATCTTCTCTGGTTGGCGGAACCTCATGACTTCTCTGGGCTCTGCGCATTCCGCAGGAAGGTGAAGGAAGTCAGACTTCAGTGACCGAGTGAGTTCAGATGCTTACACCACTGCAGATGCACCTCACACTGCCTGTCAAACGGCCTGACACTCATCGGGTCAGAATAATGAAAACCCTCACGTTGGCAGGATAATTCAGCTGTGGGTGGGCGCACACTCGCACCAGGTAGGTGACCTCTGGGCGGCCATGGCAAATGGTGCAGGCAGGCCTGCTTCCACAATGGAAGTTGATTTCTCAGAGTCTGAGAAACCGAGAGTCTGAGATCCAGGCATGGGCAGCTTCTGTTTCCCCTGGGGCCCCTCTCCTTGGCTTATAGATGGCTGTGTTCTCCCTGTATCCTCACATGGTCTTCCTTCAGTGCACATCCGTGTCCCAATCCCTTCTCCTTAAGGATAGACTGGATGGGGGTCCACCTGGTGACCTTATTCTGACTTAATGAGCTCTTTAAAAACTGTTTCCAAATATAGTCACATTCGGAGTTTCTGGGGTTAGGAGGTCAGCAGATGAACCCAGTCCATCATATCAGGGGTCTTTTAAACCAAGGTTCTTTGAAAAAGAAAGACAGGCTCTTTCCTGGGTGCCTCCATCCAGGCTGTAGAATTTTAGGAGGGGTGAGTTGTGAATGGGCAGGCTACAAGCAACATCTACTCATGAAGAAATCCAGCAGCCCAAAGAGCCTACGGGAAAATATCCCACCCCCGCTGGAACGCCTGGCACCTTGGATAAAATATCTATTTTCCCCTTTTCCCACTTTGGAGACACGAAAAATATTGTCCCAGCTGTTTCCTTTCCTCCAGATGTGAAGGTCTTCAGATTTTAAGTCTTTAGCTTGGCCAATGATATAAAGTTCCTTTTTATATGAAGAGCAATGACGGCTTGTCCTTGATACTCTATTTCGAGAGGAAAAAGACTTACTACGCGGGACAGAAAACATTCTCACCCTCTTCGTACCCTTGCAGATCGTTTGGGTGGGAAGCAGGCCAGGTTACGGAGTTCGCAAGCTAGAGAGGAAATCCTGGCTCTGGGGAGACATCACAGAACATAATCCCTCTGTGCAGACTCGTTTTAGGGTGTGGTTTTCTAGGATATCATGTGTTATCAGACACAATAGATGATCTCCATTTTGTCTAGAAATAGTTTCTTTTTTTCTCCCTCTTAAGAAATGCCAAAATGGTGGTAGACTAACCTAGAGTAAGTGTTCTGAAAAGCATGTCTGCTTTCCATTCAGTAACTAGCGGGGCTGAAATAAAGGCATGCACTGTTTATCTCACAGTGTAGTGATTATGAAATGATATAAATGGGCATTAAGGTCTAGCCAGGGGAATGCAAAGCCACCCATTTACACAAGCTGGGACCTTCTTTGAGTGGGCAAGATGGGGGGGTCCTCCAAGCACAGAAATGATCTCCACATGTCCCCCTTCTGAATAAGCAAAAAAAAAAAACCAAAAAAAAAAACAAAAAAAAAAAACCTGCTTCCGTGATTCCAAGTTTTCTCCTTCTGCCTGCACAGTGGGTTCCACTGAACCTACACTCCGCTGGGACCCTCACCCATGGGATGAGAGAAGACCACAGGGCTTGGGCAGGTCAAGACAGGCTGCACCTGTCCTAAGTCACAGCTGCTGGTCCACATGAGGAGGAGCATGGGGGACACAGAGACGAGGGAATAGATAGGGACACAGGTGGAAGGACAGTGTTGTGAGTGAGCCGGGTTCTGGTGCAGTGCGAGTGGCAGGTGGCCACACAGAATCAGCTCAGGAACGTCCCAGAAGACTATTGTAGGGTATTGAGGGTTTTGAATTGGTGACTAAATTCTCAATACCATCATTTTCCTCCATGTGGCAAACATCCTTTGTTTTTGTTTGTTTGTTTTTTAAAGCATGCCCTTTTAGAAAGTAACAATGAAGGTAAAGTTATATGACAGATTTAAAATACAGGTTTTCAAAATAACTTATAGACATTTTGACTTAGAAAAGGACCATTTCTTTCCCTGATATGTAAGTCTTTCAGTTTAATGGGTCATTCTACAACATCCAAATATCCAAATAAATGATATCCAAATACACCATCTCAGAAGAAAATGAAAATTTAATCCAAACAAGCTTTCCGCAGATTTTCATGTTGTATTTTAGAGTATTTCTTACTTTTTGTTTGAAGAAATACATTGGTGTGTAGGGTCTCACTGAGACCTTTCCACTTGTTTCTCCAAAGCTTACGTAAGAGTTCACCACACTGAGAATTTACAGGAGAGATGCCAGATTTGAAGCCTCCAACATTTAAATGATCGAACAAGAACAGCCAGGGAAGCAGAATGACAAGCAAAACTACTTCCTTTTTTATTTTTTTTTCCTGGTCTCTACCTTTGTTTTCATTCCTCCATTTACATTAAGGGAGGTGTTATAGATAATTAATTACCTCTTCATTCCTCACAAGGCACTAAACATTTGGTTTATGAGAACGACCTTCCTCATTCCCAGGATTTACCTGTTGGACACAGTAGCCTGGCCTTTCTAGAAACACTACCCTTAGCTTAGATCCTAAAATTGGCTCAGCGGGAGAATACATCGTAAGACTCCAAACTGCACCAAATCTAAAAGGTCTCCAATCATTAAAAAAAAGAAAAAAGAAAGAAAGAAAGAGAAAAAAAGTGATTATTAGGAGTAATAAGTAACTGAACTATAAAAAGTAGCAAAAAAAAAAAAAAAAGTTGTTTTCCATAGCTGGGAGAAAATTTTAAAAGAAAACCTTTACCTTGCTTAGCTACAAGGGGATATTTTGTATTCTGTGCTCCACAAGACTAAAGACTATGTCGGTTCTGTTCGTGGTCATAGCCTGACAGGGAGAGACTGCTGGCGGGCAGTAGGGCCTCTCGAAGGAAGGGGGCTGGGAGAGCCTATGGACAGACCGGTGCTCTGCGTGGGCCCAGGCCACCCGTCCTTCTAACAACAGGAGCCCCGACAGGGTTGGCAGCTTGGGGAGCAGGTATCCAGAGGGACATGAACTCATTGATGTGATCTTTGTAGGTTTGCTGTTTAAGCCTACACACCATGTCATGGAAGTATATTTATTTAAATCGTGAATGATGGGTGTCTGGATAAGAAGTTCCCTTCTAGGGACCCTGTTAATTCTTTAAGGAAGTGTAGACGGTTTCCTCCAAGAGCCTCTGCCTCCATTGGTCTCTAAGTGAAGCTATCTAAGACGATTCAAATATTCTAACTCACCGGTTCTGTGGAAAACACTGAGAGGCACAACTTCCAAGCAAGAAAAGCTCTTCTTGACCATTGTGTAGATCACCAAGTCCTGATATTTTCCATTAGGTTTTTTCTAGGTGTGACTTTTCAGTAGCGTTTGTGAGCATCGCCCCCAGATCTCATGACGGTCGGTGACTGGCCAAGCCCTTACTTCCCCATTTCTTTCCTTTTCATCCTCCTTCCGAATCACCCCCACCGTCTCTTTGTTCACACACTTTCCGTAACTCCAGATATCACAGTGCATCAAGTCCCCATCCCGACTGCCTCCCGCTGTCCTCGGGGTTCAACCCTGGCGCTTGGGACATCAAGCCCCTCGTTCTAAGCCCACAGCTCCCTGGGTACCCTCTTGATTTTGGAGACTCCCCCAATGTCAACCACGGAAGCCCAAGCTTCTAGACCATGATGTCTAGATAATATGAGATGTCTTCTCCTCCGGGCACAGTCTGGGCAGCCTGGACACCCACCCCAGACTCTGCCCGAGCACACCCACTCTTGGGAGCGGGGAGTAGTCCTCTTCGGGTTCTTCATCACGAAACACACTGTGGAGCAGTCCTGGATTATCTCCACTTCACATGGTTCTACCAACATCGATTCCACTGCCCTCTTTGAACCATAAAGCCCCGGAGAAAGATGTGGCAGGGTTTGGTTTCTTCAGTATCACTGATACAAGTGAAAAACAAAATAGCAAACACAAAAATCGAACTCACAAAAGAGGTCTTCCTTAAGCCCTGGGCTTGACACTTAGGAGAGATCATCAGTCCGTCTAATAGTCTCGGTAACCTGTAGCATTTCAAGTTCAGCAACTGGAAGACCAAAACGGGAAGAGGAAACCCTGTCAATTTTATAGCCTTGTGTAGGATTTTTTTGGTCCAAATGTCAGTGATAGGATAACATCTCATAATACTGCGGAATATAGGGATAGAGATAAGCTACCAGTTAGGCTGAGAGACAGGCTTTATCCCATTATATTATCTATAAAACAGCTGTTAGTGTATCATACAGACACCCATGGCTTAGCATTCACAGAAGAGAGGCAGAAGTGTTCTGTTCTCTTATTTTTACATGCCAGGATCTAATTATTAAAATAATGGCCTCTAGCTACAGAAATCCTTAGTGTTATTTTATTTACTAGGGATTAGTAACATGGGAAGTGATGTAACACCGTAGAATGAACTGAGATCCTGTTTCACAGGGGAGCGGCTGCTTCTGTACATGGCATCTTTCATGCGGGCTGGGTAAGAACTCTATGCTCCTTACCTTATGCCTTCCCTTATGGTCCAGTGTTTGATGAAGTTTCACAAAAAAGAAAACAAAAAAAAAAAAAAAAAAAAAAAAAAAAAAAAAAAAAAAAAAAAAAAAAAAAAAAAAAAAAAAAAAAAAAAAAAAAAAAAAAAAAAAAAAGAGAGAGAGAGAGAGAGAGAGAGAGAGAAAAGAAAGAAAGGAAGGAAGGAAGAAAGAAAGAAAGAAAAAAAAACTGCTAGGGTGGCTGTAGAAAGGAAGCACCCATGCGTTCAGGCTAGAAAGCGTTTACTTTGTGCATGCTAACTGGGTTTTCAGAGTGGTCCGGGTCAGAAAAGATGAGAGAGGACCCGGGAAGAGGGCGACTGTGAACGCGGAAAGATGGACCGTGTCCTTTCATTGGATCGGGTCTCCTTAGCCAGTCATTTGTCAGTTTGGTTAGAATTTATGCCCTGGATCAGACTTCTCCCTCCCGAATCAGCTGAGCTGGCTGATGAGGAGAGCAGAGGATGAACACAGTTGGTGTGGGTCAGCAAATTCGGTTCTTCCGCTTCATTCATAGTAATCCTCAGTTTGGCTGGGAGCACTTTGTTTTTGCCCCTACTTTGTGATGGAGAAAAATCCATTATTATGGTCCTAATCCTTGCATGCTGGTTGTGTGTGCCTCATCTGGCTGCCTAGCAGACAGCCAGGAATACCCAGGGGTACTCCTTATCTTGGGAAAGCGGAAAGGATTTTGTTCCGAGTCTCATGTGAGCTGCTTGCTTCTGTTTAATGACATGGGTGACATGGAAACGCTAATATGCAGTTGGTTACAAATAGCAACTCTGGCCTCATCGCCAAGGGGTATTTGTGAAAGCACCAAGTGAGTCATTGTCAAAAGCCAAGGGAAGTGGCACCTGCTACGTAATTCAGAAACTTACACGTTAGTCGTATGTGGGGAAGAGACTTTGTGGGGAACTTTATTACTGAGATAACATTTTGCCTTTGAACGGACTTTACAACGGCGCAGGTCTCGGCACTTTTGCATCCCACGTAAGCATCACCATCATCCTCCGGGGCTGGCTGTGGTGATCATCCCCGCGTTAGTCGAGGGCACCGAGATTAGAAGGTGCTACCGGCAAAGTAAGGACTGATGCTTCCCGGGTCCTACGTTCCGGAACCCTGTGCTGCTCATTCGTGCGTATCATCACAGATCACACCGGCCTGACACAGGTTCTAGGATTATCTGTGTTAAAGGTGAAGAGCTGAGGCACAGAGATATTAAGCAACTTGCCCAAGGTCACACAGCAAAGAATCAGAAATAGCTTATTCCTCAGAGTGTCTGATCTCAACTGCTCTGCTGAACGCTGTCTTGGTTGGATAACTCTGTTATCTGTGTCTCCGATGCTGAATTGCGCTTGTCTGCCCACAGATCGGCCACCCTTTAGAGGCCAATTTTCACGAGGGATATCACTCCTCTCATTCACATTTTGAAAACTGCCGGTGCCCACATGGCGTCGTGGCATGAGGCTGGAACGCAGTCCACCATTACTGGGTTACACAAGAACACCGAGGTTGCTCAAGGCTTCTTGACTAAGAAATATCGATGGTATAAACTGAAATCAGCCTGGTGACTTTTACTTCTTTTGAAATGTGGTTTCACAGTTTATTTTTGTCTAAAATAGGTCAACCTGTTTTCTGAATGACATATCTCTTGTCTCCATTCCAGGTATGAGTGTGGGTCAGATGTTCTAGAATGTTCTAGAGCCCTTTGCCCACATGTGGCTGCTAGCTCTGGAAGGCTTCCTGCTGCGACATCACACACGTGGCATGGCGGCTGCTTCTCCTGCCTTCATGGGCTGCCTTCCTAGCACCCTGGCTTCCAGCTCACAGTCTGGAGCTTCTGGGCTCCAAAGAACTTGGGTGTGACTGGCTCCCTTTAAGAATTGGTTAATGCTTTCAAAGCTTTCTGAAATGTTATAATGTTTCTATTGCTTAATTGATTTAAAAATGTATTGGCAAGAGTGGAAGTAAATTAGAATCTCTTTGAGAACCAGAAGTCACTTCATTTGGCATTTCAATCCCACTCCCTCTGGTTCTTTCCTGTCACTAATGTTCCCAATATTTCTGACAACACTTAATATCACTGATGTCTAATCACACGTTCGCAGTAAAAAATGGAGACAGGACAAAAAACAGGACTTTCGCAAAGCAAGAATTCCAAAATGTCAGGAGACATGGGAGGCTTTCTTCCAGTGACACTAGTTTAACTGTTCGGTTTTACCAGCTTCTGTGTGTGTGTGTGTGTATTTAATTCTCCAGCAAGTTGCTCAAATGTCGACATGCCCCATGCACAGGAACTATGGTGCACCCTCCCCTCCGTCTTGAGGCTTTCTTTCAATTATCCAGGGATCCTGGGCTTCCATAGCCCAAAGGCCATCTGTCCTGCCTCCAAATATCAGGCAGAGAGAGAGGAAGCACAGTGATGACGAGCGAGTCCCGGTCATGCCCTGTGGACTGTTGCACGTGGGGTCGGCATCCCTTTCCTGGCCGTGGCCACAACAGACCTGCCTTCAGTCTGTAACTCTCTGAGTTCACAGTCATGGCCCAGACCCTGCAGCAGGTTGCTTGAAGGGTGTCCCAGCTTAACTAACCACACTCTGCTGGCACCAGCCTCCCTGTGAGTCTGCTCCGTGTCATATCCAGTCGCGTCCCGTGGTCTGTGCCACTGCGAGTAAGCTCTCTTCTCTGTGCGGGCTGGTCACAGGTGTGTCCTCTGTCCCTTCCTCTTTCAGAAGGTTTTGTCTTCCTTAGCAGGTTGTTATTAGCCTGCAGGGCTCTGCATCCCACTGTGTTTAGGAAGAAGAAGCCTTGGCCAGGGCACATGGAGACTGCCCAGGAGCCTTCACGGGCCTCACACACTCCTATGCCGTACAGAACCTGCCGACACACTCTTTGAATGTGGCCTCACTGCGCCCGCTTATACTCTCAGTCAAAACTGCATGGATGAGGACAACAAAGAGATGGGTTTTTTGTCACCAGATTGGCAAAGATTGAAAAGCCCCGGGGAAGTGGATGCGTTCATGCTTTATTTGTGGGAGTGCACATCGTCACAACGGTTCTGGAGGGCACTTTGGCGGCACAGATCCAGAGTCTTAGCAAGGCGGGCCATTAGAGTGTTCAGTTACACTTCCTGGAATTCATCCTACAGAAATAAAAGCTCAGGTCTGCAGAGCGTGCAAAGCAAGGATGGTCATTACAGAAAAGGAATAAAAAGGGAAATAAAAGCATTAAGGCCCATCAGTAGGAGATTGATCAGATAAATCCCATCACATCCAAGCAGTGAGCTATTATGCACCAATAAAAAAGATCACCCAGTCTAGATCTGTGTTTATTGACATATAATAACATCGATATGACAGTGTTACTTGACAAAAAGAGGTAATAAACCCTAGCGGATATGTTCCGTTTCTTAAAGGAAAGCTACACACACAAACGTGAACACTAGAGAAACGGATGTCTGGTGAAGGCGAGAAGCCAGTGGTGCGGTGAGAGAAATCGTTTCCAGCTAGACATTATTTGTGGCTCCACTTGGTTCTCTCTCTCGCTCTCTCTCTCTCTATATATATATACACACACACATACATACACCTCTCTCTCTATACACACACACACACACACACACACACACATGCATACATATATGTATCTGTATGTGGATACCTATATAACAAATACATATTTGTTAACCAAAGATTACTCAAACTTTTTCTGTGGTTGCAATTTCTAAGTGCCAAGCTCCACAGAAAGTTTTCAAAACATTTTTAGTTGAATTTTGTGGAGCCCTCCTAAGGTCGATGGTGCCGCGGTCCCCACAATTTTAATGACAAAAGCTGACTCAGAGCAACTTTCCAAGTTCACAAAACTAGTGACCTGTGTGGCCGGGACTTCGTCTCTGGCCATCTTGCCTCACCACAGATGGTTCTTCACAATGAAAAGGATGACAAATATATATATATTCACAAAGGACTCTCGAATCTCATGAGTACTGGATGGTATTTGACCTCTTAATTCATGCATTGTTGAAAGCAAACACATGGGAAGTGACGCAAGGGGTTTCTGCATGTTTTCCCCTCCTCCTCATAGTCAGGCAAGTTCACAGTTGATTTCCGGCTTATTAAAGACATCTTCAAGCTGAAGTCTTGCCTTACAACAATGATCAGTTGATTTCTCTCTTTTCCGGCTCTACTGGAAACACACACTGTTCTTTCCCAATTTGCCCGTGACCGCACGGAAAAGAAGGCCTGATACCCTGATGACAAGACACAGCGGATAGGCCTGTGGCAGTGTGTACGAGGTGCGGCAGAGCACCTTGGCTGTGATCACGTTTCAGTGGTTTCCCAGATCACACAGACCATGAATGGACGGATAGTGCCGATCGGCCAGGAGGCAAGTCTGCATCGGAACATTTACTATGAGAACCAGATATTTACAGCATTACCAACAATGCAGAGCTCACTGGCAGGGGAAGGGGAAAAAAATCAGTTTCCTGCCATTCGTGAGGTTTCCACCACTCTTAAAAGAAACACTGTACACACACACAGACACAGATATCCATGAAACACTACCTCATCTTTCCTCGCAAGAACTGGAAGGCCCAAAGGCCATTCCCATTTACAAACAGACTAAGACAGGTGACTTGTTACTGATGGAGTGGGTGTTTCAAGTTAGGCCTACCTATTGCTAACTCACCAGGGAGAGCCCCTGTTGTGTAAAAAGTGCAAAAGGACCTGAAGACTCAGAGTTCAAGTGTGGGCAATGTGAACTAGACGGTGAAATGAGACGGTAGCACCGATGCCCCTATTGGTAAGCCTATCGGATGGATGGGAAGAGCGGGTGCCTTTCTGTCCTGAGAGAGAAGAGCATTTGCCTCCATCCTGACGGTGCTTGGTGAGGGGCCGGGCTGGAAGGAGACCCTGTCCTCTTCTCCTCCTGACTTGCATCACCGGCTCCAAGGTGCCCCTTCGCTGTCAGCATGTCAGAGTCCACAAGAACCCAGGGGGTAGCCGTGGAGACCTTGGCTTCCTTTCTGAGGTTGGGACCCGAGTGCCTGGGAGCTGGCTGTGTTCCTCTGCCCACGTCCTGATCTCTCGTGCTCAGTTACACTTAGCTGGGATGCTCGGCTCCATGAAGGCCCGAGAGAGGGTCCCCTGGGCTGGAGGAAGAAGTGGGGAAGGGAGACAGCAGGGCAACTAATACCGTCCACTGGAATGTTCAGTGTACGGATATCAAAAACACCCAGCTGGTTGCTGTTTATGGGAGAGACACCACCAAATTACAAGAATTTAGAAAATTGGGGTGGTTGAAAATTTTTCTTCTTGTCAACAGATAAATGTATATGAACTTCCAATAAGCGCACACGCATGCATCTACATATGTGTGTGTGCATATCTACATACATATATATATATATATATATATATATTTATTTGCATTGAATTAAGTGTCTGCACACAGTCAAGTAGGCAGATCTCAGTAAAACAAAGCTGGTATCATACTATTTTATCAGGCAAGGACACTTACGGTGAGAGAGCACTGCTAACGGTAAAGAGAGCCGCCAGATAACATAAAAGTTCCCATTTTCCAAGGAAGATGTAACTAAGCTTAGGTATACCTAATAATAAAGTATTAAAAGCAAATACTGTCAAAGCTACAGAGAAAAATGGACAGATTTCAACATTATGTTAGGAGATTTTTAATAAAACGGCTGGGCTCTACTTTCTAGCTATGTGATATTTGGCTGTCACTTAAGCTGTCGATGATCCTCAATGATAAAATGGTGTAATAAAGGAATAAATGCTTCCTAATGCTGTATAAAATAAACAGCATGGAGAGTGTACTTAGCAAGATGGGGGCAGGAAATAAGCCATAAAAATTAAATATTATTGTTGTTACTGTGATGTTCTTGGTGAAGGTGTCCACACAAAAAAAGTGGTATTAGAGAGAGGTTTCAATTTGCGCTGCCTAGAAAGACAGAGGAGGCAGGACACGGGAGGTAGGGGATGGGTTAAATCTGAAAGAGATTTTGAGTAGTGCCAAAATAGGATACCATAACCTTTTCAGGTTGCTGCTAAGACCACCCAAAATATTAAAGAAGGCAGCATAGAACTATAGAAAACCTACAGAAAGCCACTTGATAGTGGACTCTAGGCATCGATTTGCCTTGGAGGAGAAACATACTGCAAAAACATACGGGTGTCCTGAGAAGGATAAGAATGCTCCAGATTGTTCAGAGTCCATCTTTTGGTATATTTACTTCTATGGAATTATGAAATCTTCCCCCCCCCATTCTGAGTCATATGTTGGAATGCAGTTCCCCACTTGGTACCGGCTCCTGACTCGAGGGCTGTGCAAGTCTATGTGGATGCGCAGGGAACCGACGGGAGAACTGGAAGCCCGGCGGCTTATCCGCCGACATCCCCTACTCCATCAGAGAGCATGGCCGTGGGATCCACCGCATGCCCGCTGCCTTCGTGTGCAGGAGCTCCATCTGGTCGCTGGCCTCCTAAATGTCGTGTGAACGGATTGATTCCGCACCGACTCCTTCGGTTACGTCCAAGGCAGAGCCACCGTGGTCTCGCAGACATTTGCACTTGCTTCAATATCTGTGTGACCACCCGGTTCGCAGGGAGCTCAGCCGTCCGGTTCCGTTTCCTGCCCTTGCCTGGCTTAGGAACGAGTGTCGTCAGTGTCCCTTAACTTCAGGTGTTTCTAAGGATCTTTGAAAAACGTGAGACATGCGGAAAACCATGACCTCACCCTTGAGGTTTGACCGGTCAGAGCCCTGCTGCTTTACAAACAGAAGGTGGTTAAGCAGGCTTTTTTTTTTTTTTTTTTTTTTTTTTTTTCCTTTTCTAACAGGCATATTTGGTCGCTCTAAAACAGAGCCATAAAAATTGCACAATCTAAAGGAAGGAACAGTTTGTTTTGCCCTGTTTATTGCCAGTGAAATGCCAGAAGACTTTTAAAGTAACAGCAGCCAGTGTAAAGGAGAGGGGAATCAAATAAAAATGTTAGGATCTTAAAATAAACCTATTGCTCTCTCCCCTTCCACGGTTTCAACAAAACTTTCTACACCTTTTGGCACTAGAAGATACATATAACGTTTTTGCTCTGCCACTGCCAGCAAGGCCTCGTATAAAATTATAGCTGTGGCAAGAGAGTTGCCGTAGAAGTGAGTGGGAAAACAGAATTTCCATGTGGAGTGAGGCAGTCGGTGTTACCTTTCCTCAAATAAAGCAGAACATATTCTAAGAGAAAGAGAGCGGAGCTGCACGCTAACTTGGGCTTCAGCAGACCGCAGGCGTGGTGGCACGCTCCACCCACACGCCTCTCCGGGTCCCCCGGGACTCCCATTTCGCTGGTCTGGGATGCCTCCCGCATGCTTCCTTCTGAGAGCTTCCAGAGCCTCTCAGGTGACCCTCAGAGGCAGCCGGATGAGAACTGCAGCTGTAGCGTGGGGCCAACCGTGGTGAATCCACCTGGAGGAGGAGGGCACAGAATCCATCAAACCACGGAGTGGATCGTCTCCCAGAAGAAGCCTGCTTCCTGGCCGCTCATGGCCAGCCGCCATGAATCCTTCTGCCCTGATTATAATGAGCTCCTAAGCTGCCCCTGGCCACCTGGCCCAGGTGGGGTTCCAGGCGCTTCGGACGAACCCCATCTCCAGTGACGTGCGCAGAGCAACGGTGTATTGGGAGTGGTGTGGCAGGAAGAAACCAAAACGTTTTGGTTTCCATGTTCGTCCTCCATTTCAAATGCTGACATGTCCTGACACTGACTTGGGTTAGTGTCCACGCGGCAGCCAGCAGGGTTTGTCGAGCTCGCAGCAGCCGGTACTTCTGGTACTTCTGTTTGCTCCTCGGCGCCCCTCCGTCTCCTTCCTGCTTCTTCACGCTTGTACGGTGGTGGTGTGTGAGGGCGAGAGGCAGAAGGGTCGGCCCGTGCGTGCCTGGGGAGGTCGAGGGGAGCTCGGGAGAGAAGGTGTTGGGAAGGGGTTCAGGAGCCCTTGGGGTGGTGAGCAGGGGGGCGGTTTGGAAGGGCCAGCATGGTGCGTTCATCCTGCCCAGGGCCAAGGATGCTTCACTGAGTCGGAAGCTAATGCATATTTATGATTGAGTCTGAGCCTAATGTTAAACACGGTTCTTAACATCCAACATAGCTGGGATAATCAGACTGCGTCGAGGTTGAAAATAGTCTTAGCTAAAACTTAATGGGATACGGAATGTGTTCCTGCATACATCTAGAGAAATGTCATGTACGGACTAGAAATTTCCTTGGACGAGGAAGAACTGATCCTTTCAATCTAAAGTAAAAGCTGTTGTTTGCTCTTCCATGGAGAGAATGCCGTTTGTGAGTTATTAACAGAAACCGGACCCAAAATTGGAATAGTGGTGATAAAGCAGTACCAGTGATAATCACAACATTTTCTAGGCTACATGGGATCATTCTACTCACTCACTCCCGTCCTCATCCAGCAAATACATGTTCGCTGGCCTCTGGGCGCTGAGCCCTGTGTTATGTGTAGATAAATGGCAATAAAGACCCACATACCGTTCTGTCCTCAGGGAAGTTCCAGACTAGTGGAGGTCAGGCATCAAATGAGTAAAAATCTCCAAGGAGATATTATCATAAAGAATGTTACACTTTGTGAAAGAAAAACTCAGGTACAATGAGATTGTTTACCAAAAAGTCCAGCTTTGATTTGAACGCTCTGAGGACACTCTTTAGGGAAACAGCGTTTATGCTGAGTCTTGAGGAATGATAGGAATGAACCCTTTCAGTATCGGAGGGAGCTCAGCTTGTGGGCAAACGTGCTGTGTGCAACGTGACAACAGTATTTTACAAAGGAGAGGCACGTCCGCACAGACGCTCTGCCCTCATCACACACTGAGGGTCTGATAGAGAGCCGACCACCACCGTGATGCCACGGCCCCCTTCCAGAGAGTATGGGATTAGCCAGCTCGGGCTCCCACCCCCCAACAAACAGCCTGTTCTGTGATGTGGACTCTTGGACTCTGCAGACAGACGTTCTGCTTTTAATGACAAGTAGAGAAATGTCTCTTTTTGGTCATGGAGCCGTTGGCTTGTCGTCTGTTGGTTTGTTTTGTCTTGTGGAAGCACGTTGAACATCCCTCTAAGGATCTGGAGCTGTGCTACTTCCCCACAATGGAAGGTTCTGTCATCCCAAGATCCCTAAAATGTGTAATTTGAATATGGATAATGTGGTTCCTTTGGCCAAGAGCAAGGGTGCGAGATGTTACTGGTGACGCCTAGTGAAGCTGGGCTCTTTGCACCACGGGTCACTTCATCTACCATGTTGTGTTTTTCTTGGTGGCAAACACAGTTGTCCTTCCCAGGGGAGTTAGTCTTTGTCCCAGTGCTGACTCCTGCTCACCCCAGATCTACGAGGAACTCATCGTCGTGATCCCCGACCCTCTGCCTGTTCTCCCTTCTCCTCTCCTTCCCCAAGTCCCTCCTGCTGGGTTTATCCCCAAACCTAGTTCTGGATCCTTATTCATAGCTAGCCCGAGGTCATGTCTGGTTGGGATTATTGGGATTACTTTGAAAAAGCTGGGGTTTCTAGTTTTGCTGAGTCAGTCTCAGAGTTATTATATTCCCGGTTTTAACGCCAGAACAAACAGTCTCTAACACTTCCTTCAGATCTGTCCATCTTACAGACCTGCCTCTTTCCTGCCCCAGAGCCTAGAAGACCACGAGTTTCCGTGGCTGACTGGTACACTTCTCTCTTGAGAATTAATGAGGTCCGGGGCCCATTCTTATCGGATGAGCTGTATGGTGAGATCACATCTTATTTGGGGCTAGAAACTGGCTTGTAGCAGAAAAAAAAAAAAAAAAAAAAAAAAAAAAAAGCCTTTTATTGTAAGTGTCTTCATGCAAGCAAGTCTTAGGCTAAAGCTCCTTTATGCACATTAAATAATATTCCCAGTCTTTGCTTAACAAGTGAGCATGCCTGAAAATATGGGACACATAATTAAGGTTGAATGCCCTCCCTCTTGTGTGGTCCTTGGACCGGCAGCAGGGGCATTATCTGGGGACTTATTAGAAATGCAGACTCGCAGACCCCACCCCTCCCACTAAATCAAAAACCATTTTAACAAGATCGTTCAGTGATTTATATGCACAATAAAATCTGAGGCCCTCTGGCTTAATGCACATTAAGGAATCTTCGTCTCCTTCTGAATTCCTGATGCTAAGCAGAATGAACCTCCTTGACTGTGGTCATGGTGGCGTGGGGGCACACACGCCCTGTATTCGTGGTGTTTTTTTCATTTTCTGCACTTTGACATCTTGGGCTCTTGTTGACCTGGGAGAGAATTTCTTTCCGGAGTTAGCTCATTCCTGTACGTAGCCAAACACTCCCCTTTAAGCTACTGCCCCTTTCATAAGCAAAGCACCCAACCCAACCCCTTCTATGGGGCTCTCAGATTCCTGGCCATTGTCTCCCCTGCCGATCACCCCAAAGGCCAGGGACCAAATAAGGGGCCGCCCCTACCCCTGAGTCCACTAAAATTACTTAGACGAGGCAGTCCCACACCTGCTGATCCTGTCTCAAGGGGCTCGTGTTTCTCCAGGGGCTGGTGTTTCTCCCTGGCTCTCTTTGCCCCCCCCCCCCGTTGCCCCTGGGGCTCCCCCACATGGCCCTGGAAGGCACCGTGTGTGCCCCCTCCTCTTGGAAAGGAGAGTAACAAGCTGACTGTTCAGTGGCCGTCATTTCCCGATCCGGGGTCTCGCCAGCCCCAAATAATAATAAAACTGACATCTTCAGACGGACGTTCTCCTGAGATGCCCTTTCCCACAACAGGAAGATGAGCAAGTTATTTTAGAAGATGGGAGAGCTCTCCAGAAGGGAGAGCTCTGAGTCAGCCCGTCTTTGCTCACCCAGACGGCAACTGTGGGGCGGAAGACGGAGGGCGGCTGTCCCCTCGGCACCTGTTGGACCCCCCACAGGCCTCCCTGCCTGGGCACACGGGCGGGGGGCTCTTGCCTTTGGCTTAGGATGACGCATTATCGGAAAGTGGTGACGGTCGGTAGAGGGGCTTACTCCTGGTATGAAGCCAAATGTTTTCAATGGGGCTTTGATATCTGTACATGTAATTGTGAGTGTGTATGCACAGTTGCCTTGAAAGAAAATCCAATGAAGAGTAAAGAATTTTAAAATAGAGACATTAACTTGAAAGGGTGATCATCTGAGCCCAGAACAAGGGTGTCTCAGAACGACGGAATAATGTTCGTTTCTGTTCTGGAGCATGTGCTGGGGGCGTCATCTGATAAAACGGATCAGCCGCTGGGGGTCTCCTGCCTCTGCCCGCCCATCAGCTCTTTTTATCTATTTTCTTTGTCCTCGGGGGATTTGGCTGAAATCAGAAGGCAGAGTACAGGCTGCAAATTATTCTATCATGTATAAGGGCTCTGGGTTAGGAGATGGTGTGTTCTTCTCCTTGAATGTTTTAAAATATCAAACATATTTTTTTAGTTAGGATGTTTACTTAAGAAGACACATTCAGCAGTCTCGGATACTCCTTTTAATGGAACCGAAATCTGAAGGGGACCAGAGAGTCGTTTTCCAGAGAGTACCTCTGATACTCGGACTGCGGTCCAGTCCCGCTGTATCCCACGTGATCCTGCTTCAAGGCCACGGAGCGTGGCTGGGAGGGCAGAGAAGAGAGAAGAGAATCTGTTTGTGTCTAGAAACCGGCTCGCCTGCAAAGACACGACCTCCAGAATGACCCAGTTTCTGTTGGGAAACACCCCGGCGGTCCCTTGAGAAGGACTCACTACAGGTGTGCGGTTCTCATGAAAGCCTGGGAAATTGTGCCCGGGGTTTTCTTCCCGGGGTCGACGCCGAGTGCTTCAGGGAGACTCACATTCTGCAAAATGGTGACCGGTGTGTCCCACATAGAGAGGCGTGAACCTTCATCAAAGGACTCGCCCTCTCGCTTTCTGCCAGCAGACTCCCCTTCCCCTCCTCGCCGCGGCTGTCCCTCCTGCCCGTGTGGGGGGACGCGCACGGCATTCCTATCCTGATGGGACCAGCTGGAATTTCTGACTACCCACTCTCTGCTCCTCTCCTGGGGGCCGAGCCCCTCAGCTACCATAGGAGAGAATCCCAGAGAGAACTCAGCTCCTCACCCTCCATGCTTGTCTAGCAGAGCCTGAGAACATGCCAAGGTCCTGGGGCACATCCTGTGTGCCGCACACAGAGCGGACAACGGGTCCCAGGAGCATCAGAGGGGAGCTGCCACCCACAGGTTTGTTTTGTTTTCCAGTGATTGCTCCTTAGGTTATTTTCTAAAAGGCAGACCGAAGAAAACCTTGTCAGCAGGCAAATGAGCCTCAGACAGTCTTTGTGGATCCGTGACTGAAGCTTTCACATGTGAGGGTGACTCATGGGTAAACAGTAGACGTGAGTCTGAGTTAGGCTGGTTCCAGTTAACTATAAATAAGAACAGTTTTCGGCTAAAATAGCATAGAGCATTTTATTATTCAATATCCCCACGAGTTTGGATGGCTGTGCCCTGATTTTCTGCCCTGCAGGAACCCAGAGCCATGGGGGTTTTTCCTAATTGCTTTGGTGGCTTGACCACCTGTATTCACAGGACCGGACTGAGTAAGGAAGTATGGTTCAATGATATTGGACCATAATCCATGAAAGGCAATATTGTCTGCTCCAAAGTCCACAGGCTGTGGATTGAGAAAGATCCAAGTTCAAGTTCAAGTCCTCCTGCTTACTATCTATATGAACTTTGACGGATCAGTTCTTCTTTTGTGGTCCCTGAAACTGGAACTATCCACAAGGTCTACCTCACGGGTAGCAGGGGGGCTGACTCCGATACGGAAGTAAAAATTCAGGGCAATGAGGCAAACGTTATAATCAAGTGTCGACTAATGCCAGAGAGAACAGAATATTCTGGGATGACCGGCAAAGCCAGTACGGTGCAGCTGAGATCACTTACCCGGCGTGGTCTGTACCATCTCCGTTTGGGTGCGACAGGACTAGCCACAACAGAGCACATTCTCACATGCCGGATATCCTGAATTTCTTCCTGTGTTCAGTACGAGTGCAGCTCAGTGTTTCAAGACCAAGGACCCCCAAACGCTGCCGTTCCCAGCCATCATGGTTGCCCCCACACCCCTTCCCTTGCCGGTGGCCCTGGGACTCTTAGAGATGCTCACAGCAGGGGTCTGCCCCCGCAAAGGAAGGTCTCCAGGGAGGGGGTGGGGCAGCGACACCAGCCTCCTTTCCATTCCTTCCCAGCTTGGAGAGAACACATTCCAAGCCTTAAAGAAGAGAGAGGACTCCTGACCTGCCCTGACTGGCCCTGAGCAGTTTCTAGGTTTGGGGCAGCGGCTCTGAGCAGGGAGCCGTCTAAGCTCCACCCCTGGCTATGAGGCTGCTAGTGGAAGTTGCTGCAAAGTCTGAAGAGTGACCCCCATTTCTGAGCTGGGTTTCTGACTCTTCTGGACTCTTTCACTCTGAAACTGACTTTGAGCAAAGATCTCTGTGCACAGACGCTTCCTAGAGAGGGGAGCCTCTGAAGCCAAGTTATCTCACAGCGTTGGTTGGTACTGTGCCTGTGAGCTCCCCGGTGTCTCACCCAAAACAGAGTACGTAGGCCACAGGTCTCCATGCAGAGGAAGCCAGACCATGCCTCCTCCCCACCAGGCCAGGGGCGCGCAGGAGGTGCTCACGTCTTTGGGGTGCATTCTTGCAGGGGCACATTATCTTACGCACTCTTTGCTTTCTCCTCTCTCAAAGTTCACAGCTTTCTCCCATTCACATGCTGCCACTTGCTCTGTTTGGGGTCACTGCTCTCTGTGGCCCTTGAGGGCTGAGACCTTGGTTTCCCTTCTGTACTTTATCCACCACTATTATCTACTATCAACCACTGTGCATGTCGATTGCCCTCCCAACACCCTAATTCAAGGTTTATGAATTTCCTCCACTCCCTCAACCTTCACCTTTGTCTCGATTCTAGAATCCTCCCAGCGACACACCCCGGAGCTGGGCGTGAGCAGGAACTGTTCACTCCCAGAAACACTCCTGTTCACGGACACACCCCCACCTCCCCTTCCTCCTCCTCTGTTCCCCAAGCAGGGCAGGGTGCCCCTCTCAGGGCACTGGGCAGTGTTCTGCTGACTCCCTGTCCTCCTGGGTCCTCTTTGCCCGCCCCCATCCCTCTGATCCTGGACCTAGGACCATAATAAAAAAACCCACTCATGGCCCCTATCAGTACTGTGACCTCACTCCCTCTGCAAATATTTACTGAACGATGATGCCCTTCTCGATGACCTCTGCCTCGCCATCCACTTACTTTGTTTCCTCTCCTGGGCTTAGACACCCATTCTATGCCCATATTTTATGAAATCTGAGACCCTATCGATCACAAAATGCACCACTACATTATGCACTGCATAGAATGAAAAAATGCTGCCAATTAACACTGAAAAATGCCATCAATTATAAGAGGCATTCTGCTTTCAGAGCTGTTAAAATATGAAAAAATATGCATCTTATATTATAAAAAGTAATGGTATTTGTGAGATCAATGCCAAAACACTTCCTAATCTTCCTTTCCTTGTAGATATTAAATTTCTTGAAATAGACTGAGCAGCGGGTTTCTGCCTTCCTACGCCCCAGATATTGCTTATCGCACTACAATCTGGCTCCCTCATCTAATAAAATCACTCTCTTAAAAAAATCACAAGTCTCGTTCCAATGCCTGAATCCAATCTTAGGCCCCAGCTCACGAGGCCACAGCACAGGGGGACACCGCTGGCCGTTCCACATTCACTTTTTCTTTTATTCTGAGACCCTGGGGCTCCGGTGCTCTGGAATGCTTCAGCTAAACTTTCTCAGTTTTTCAAACTACTTAATTTTCTTTTATGGGCTGCTTGTCTGCCTTGTTCTTGGTGGTGGCATCCGCTATCCTAGCCTTCTGTGATTCCTTTCCTTCTGTTGAACCCTGCAGACAGGCCTCCCCAACAGCTCATGCTCAGGTCACTTTCACGCCCCTTGTTAGCCCAGCCCACACCACCAGCTTCATCTTCCTCGAACATAGGGGCTTCTAGCACAGATGGTTATTTCTTTTTTGTGCAGACCCTTTCTTCCTGGGCCGTGGGAGAAGTGGAGAAGTGTTCTCTCCTGTTTTCCTCCGGGTGCCCTGAGCGACTTCTCCCATCTCTGGTCCCTCTCATCCCCAGCACCCCGATTAGAGCAGATGGCTGTCCTCAGGCCCCTGCTGCAGCCCCAGCTCACACCCAGAGTCCGGACTGTAGCCTGAGTGACAGGGTACCGGGCCCGAGCCACATCCTTCTCACCTGTCCCAGCCCCATCTGGCCTCTTACAGCTCCCTGCTCTGCCCTCTGGGATGCTGAGCCCCCTGCCCTCGGGGCCCTGCCTGTGCTGCTCCCTCGGCAGTCCCCTCCCTGCACACCTTGCTGCTTCGTCCACACGCATCACCGTGCTCCCTGACCACTCCAGCTGCTTCTGTGATTTTTGGCGTAACATGTCTTGGTTCCTGTTTTAACATTTGCCGTCTCTCCCTTTCTCTGACAGTCGCCTGTAATCGTTTTTTTTTTTTTTTTTTTTTTTTAAGTGGGCAGAGCAATTCTAAGAGCAAAGAAGGATTCTGCATCACGCCTGGGATCAGACCGCGTCGGCATACGGCTGGGATGTATCCTTTGAGAGTGTATATACGTTTTCAAAAATAAAATTCCATAAAGAATTCTCCCTTTTAACTTGTAAGACTTCAGACCCTGGACCTGATCCAAGGTCCTAAGTAGTGAACGTGGGAAAACATCCATTGAGTTTTTCTCTCCGATGACTAAAAATGTCTCATTTATTCCACAGAGACCTCGCTGCATGTTTTTATTAAAGCAAATGATTTGTGAATAAAAACTTGTGGTAGGATATATACTTATAGACTGGGGCAGTTTGAAATCATAAGTACTGACTAATCAAATCCTGCTCCGTGGACATTTTAAGTACTGTAGGTGCTCTGACATTTCAGAAGAGGAAAACCTGCCCCGAAAGAAAAGTCTCCTTGGAGAATACCTCTCGTTTTACCGTTCCTGGAGTTGGTTTAAAAATGTTTTCCCTCTCAATTTACCCACTCTTGATGTACAATGGATTTGAACACTGGGGGTTTAAGGGGTAGGAAGCAGCCGTATTGATCCAGGGGTCACGCGGAGTGGCCGTGCTGTTCTTCAGGAAAACTGCCCCTGTGTTCTCACTGTAAACACTGTAGGGGCTCAGAGAAGTTTCTGTCCACAGCCCAGGGCTCATCACGTGACTCTCTCGGGTTCTGCCCCATGACCCTTCAGCCTTCTCAGCGTTCAAAGGCCAAGTTAATGAAATTCTTGAGCATTAACATGGTCTATAATCAGAGTAGACAAGAACGCCCCCAGCAAGCTTTTAGTAGACGTCTAGAGAAGTGCTCTGTCTTGGCAGTCCCCAAAGCTGTGTCATGGTCATGTGACTAATTCCCCCACCTCCTACCTCCAGTTCCAGTGGGAGTGGTCGCCATGATCCTACCCCTTCCTACATTCCCAGCTCTTTCTCTGGGCTTCCCTGGCCGGCGGGAAATTAGGTAATCAAACATTCCACTGCTCTTTTCTCCTAGCTTCCAGAGGACAGCAGGAGAATGGAAAGGTTGCATAAAGCCCTGCATCTGTACTTCTGATGACGTCTGGACGCAAGGCAGTACGATTCAGTGGTTGGGGAATTCTTAAGGTCTTAGAAGAAACCCAACAAAGAAAAATTCCAGAAGCATAATTTTCTCTTCCCACATTTTCTCTAGACATTCTTTCCATGTTTACTGTGTGTGTGTGTGTGTGTGTGTGTGTGTGCGCGTGCGCACGTGTGTGTGTGTGTGTGTGTGTATGTGTTTAATGTGGGACAAGGAAGCTGTGAGCTTCCTTGGGTTACTTTATTTTCTGTGCCCTGATGGGTGTCCTCCAATGGAATGTCAGCTATTGACCCACAATGTGTGTCCTGCTTGACAAAGTACAGTAGGGCGACAACATGGGGAAACTCTCTGCTCATGGGAAGCTTTCATTATCATCCTACGGGACTTGCGAAAGCTTGCGTGTGGGCTTTCGTCACACCTTCTTTGGGTCGTGCCCCATGGCATAGGATGGTATGTTTGTGATATTTAAAAATCTGCAATCCAAATCCTTAGCTTTTGTAGAACTAGAAATACAAACCCTTCTCTAAAGACACCTCTCCTGGAGACCTTCATTTTGATATGCTGTGTTTGAAATGCTGTCATCAAAGTTTACAGTTGTTGATCTTATGTGAAACAGTTTTCTTTCCCCAAACCAAGAGTGACCGACCAAGAGAATCAGAAGAAATTGGACACAGGCAACCAGACCAATGGGAATAGATCACAAATGTGTGTGGCCATAAAGGGACTAGAAATAACAAACCATCCCGATTCCTAAAATCACAGGAATACACACATGCTCCTAGTATGGATATCCACACCCCCTCACGTCAGGAGGGCGTCGTCACAGGCATCCAGGCTCATCCTCTCACACCCCCGCCCCTTCTCCTCCCCTTACGCACAGAAGGGCATCTGTGCGTAAGCCTGATGGGTGGCACCCTCCGTCTTGTTGCCTTTCCTAACTTCTTGTCTACTTACTGTCGCTGATACCCATTGCAAACCTTAGAGGGCTCCTCTGGTTTAAAAGTCATGGAATAATAATGAACTTAGCTTATTACTTCCATAATTTCAATCTAAAAAGACTGCAGATAACAGAGAGCGTATGTTTTTGTGAGGTTATCTTCTATCAAGATACAAAATAGGGCACCTGGATGGTTCAGTCGGTTAAGCATCTGACTTCAGCTCAGGTCATGATCCCAGGGTCCTGGAATCGAGTCCTACCTCAGGCTCCCTGCTCCATGGGGAGCCTGCTTCTCCCTCTGCTTCTGCCTCTCTCTGTCTCTCATGAATGAATGAGTGAATAAATGAATAAATAAATAAAATCATATAAAATCTATTAAAAAGTTACAAGATAATAAAAATGTTAGCAGAAATTATTTAATTCTCACTCAAAAATTTTAAGAATGATTCTTATGTGTGTTTATAATTATCTATTAATAGCTGACCCGTTGATCATCCACATTTTAGCAAGGAAAATTAACAGAGGTTTCAGCTGTCCTTTTTTTTTTTTAACTCAGGGACAGATCAGGGGTTAGAATTCTGAGCGTTATTCACTCTCTCGTTTGAGAGCAGCCTGGTGAATGTCCCCATTAGGAGGGGACGGAGAGTGTACTCATCTCCCTCACAGCTGGAAATGTTTTCCCATCCTCTCTCCCACCAGAGGGGGCAAAATAAATATATACTCATATTTGGTCTTTCATTAGCTTCCCTGGGAAACAGACCTTGAGAGATGGAGGTTTGCATGCAGCTTCCCCACGTCCCCCAGTGGCTTCAGGGGCAAAGCTGTGGGGCGTCAGGAAGTAGAGGT
This sequence comes from Mustela nigripes, assembly GCF_022355385.1. Lineage (NCBI taxonomy): Eukaryota > Metazoa > Chordata > Mammalia > Carnivora > Mustelidae > Mustela > Mustela nigripes. Next base: position 111,721,328 of record NC_081562.1, read on the forward strand.
AAGAAGGAAGGGAGAGAAGTCAAACCAGGGTTCCGTCCAGCAAGTCGCAGCACGTCCCGGGGGACTCGGGCTAGGATGCCCTTCAGAACTGTTCACACCGGAGGCCTTTGTACCTAGCACCGACCGGTTACCAGGGACCACTGACCAGCTCTTGTTAGATCCAAGAGCAGGGGGCATATCCTTGGGCAAGGGGCTTTGTGCAGCTGAGGGTGATTCTCAGAAATGGACAGAAGTGACCACTGCCCTCTACCGAGTCTTTGGAAAATGGGTTCTGGAGCGTGGGCCTCTGGGAACACCATCCTTCTTCCTTACACACGCACACACGCACGTGCCGTGTATCTGTGTGTGGGCACACATGTTACATGCGTATGTGGAGACACACGTATGTGTCATAAATCCATCCCTATATAAGCTGTCTACATTAATGCCTGCCATGCAAGTTCCCTAGGAAAGAAAAGGAAGTAGAAGTGATCAGATACGCTCGTGGATTGATTCCACGTTTCCTTAAGTCACAGGCCAATGGCCCCACGTCGAGGGTGCCACCAGAGCCCCAGGCGCTGACTCTCCCCTTGGTCACCACGCCCAGCCTCCCTGGGAATGACAGTGGGTAAGAGGCTTCAGGAAGAAAGATGTTTTTAACCCCCAAGAAGAATATTAATATTAATACTAATTCACAGTGCAGCACTCCCTAGCCACCAGGACTGTTCCTCTGGGGTGTGGCTTTGATCAACGTGGGGCTTCTCTCTGCACCCAGCAGTGCTCCTGACCCTCAGCACATCAGTCTCGTGCATTGACTAGGGGTGACTCCTCTCACACAGTGTAATCATTTCTCCTGCTTTTATTCTAGAAGGATGGCCTTGCCTCAGCAGACGACAATAGGCAATTCAGTCCTATTCCATCATTGACAGATCATTTAATGTGCTTTACCAAAATCCTTTGTTTTACCTCTACGTCTGTCTTAGATGACCTCTTCAGAAATGATCGTATCTCTGTGGTCCCCAGACATGGCTTTGTTCCCGTCACAAAGATCGCATAAAAATATGTAGGTTAGGGAGATCCTTTTCATCCCGTGGAAGGTCAGAGTGAGCTCCTTTATTAGAACCTTCCATAGTATTTGTAATTGGGAGAACTTTATCATTGGCAAATGGAAATCGAAATGCCCTACAATGGAAGAAGATACTTATTATAGTTGAATTATAATTTATAAAGCACCAGAAGCAATTTTGATATAGTTGTGATTTTTTAAACGATAAAAACAATTTGAAATAAATTAAGTAGTTGGTCTCAAGAAAGCATTAAAATGGTGCTGAGGAGCTTAGACTCTGCAGCCTCACTGGCTGATTTGAGTCCCAATCTACTACTGGCTGTGTGACCTTGAGTGAGTTACTCTACCTGCCTGGGCTTCGGTTTCTTCAGGTACAAAAGGAGATTACTTGAGTACCTGCCCTGATAGTATTTTTGCGAGACTTAAAGGAACTAACCTATGTAAAGTGCTTAGAACTTTAGTTGGCATAGAGGAGGTAGTGCAAAACATATCAGCTAACTTGTAGGAGCTATTCTAAAGCAAAATTAGCTATTCCTTCTTATAAGGGATTTTTTTGGCCTTGCTGTAATTACATATTTGTTCAAATTTCTTAGTGCCTAGAGTCTCTCTCTAGCAGCAGGGATTAAAATAAAGGCATGGAAAGAAACGTAGTTCTGCAGTGCTTGGAATGTGCTGGTCACATGTCCATGGTAATCAAATGTTCGCACGGTCCTGCAGATGGGGAACGGGAGAATGAGATGATGTCGCTTCCCTGAAATCACAAGGCTTTGCAGTAGCTCCCTCCAATCTGTGACTACCTCTGTCTGGCTCTGAAGTTGCTTTGTCAGATGACCTTGAATGTGCAGAGTTTCAATGAAAGAGCCTACAGCCCAGAGGTCACTGGGGCAGCCTCCCTCATGCTACCTCCCAAGCCCCTTCCAAGACGTTGATACCAGAAAAGAAAGTAATAATGCCATTAACTTTGAACTCAATATGTTACAGCATTTGAAAAGTTCAAGCATCTGTCTCCTCTGTCCTGCCTCCAAGGAGACGGAGACCAAGCTCTGGGGCATGGTGATGGTGTGGGAGTTTCCTCAGCTTCGTGTTTATGTTTTCTCACTGCTGCTGCTTTTGAAATTAGCAAAAGGTGTGCTGACCTTTTCCCATGGTAATCACAAGGGGGTATGATAGCCCACATGCAAGCTTCTCTAGCAGGTCTGGGCTTTGTTTGTTGTTAGTCTGTGCGTTTTGCTAAAGCTGACCTCCCGATCAGGCGGGAAGCACCTTGGTCCTAACAGTTGGAGTTCTCTGCCCTCACGCTGGTCTCCTGCTCCCCGGATGAGCACATGCCTCCCGTGGGCCATTCAGGGAGAATCCTGCTACTACAGCTAGATGATGGGGACACAGAACATACTCTTACTGGAGATTCTAACTGTGAGAGGAATGAAGAGTCGTCTTGGCAGTGGTCATCTGTGTCATCCTATGAAGAAAGCATTCAGACTGAGAGTGACACAGAAGCATTTCCTGTTCTGATCTTCCGCGTCCTGAGACACTGAGTTTCCTGGGTATGCGAGTGACATATGCTCATGTCTCTTGTCTCTTTCCAACTAAACTTGCTTGAGCTAGATTTCCATAGCCTGCAGGCAGCAGAGCTGTGGCTGTATATCTCACCTTACCTGATATATGTCTCTCTTTGAGGCCCTTCAACATGTAGGGGTTGAGCCCCTGACACATTTACATTAAGAATCTGCAAAGATACAGCATCATTGTTACACACGGGCTTCCAAATTCCTGATGAGCAAATAATACTATAATATGCATTCCTGCTTCATCCTTTCTTTAAATATGATTGTGGGAGCTTCTTTGCAAGAGGTATGTCCACTTTGTAAGTGTCTGGCAATGGGCTGAGCAACTTAATGGGGCAGAGCCTTCCTCTAAAAATCTCTGTGTGTGTGGAGATTTTTAAATGGTCACTTAAGCTTTCCCATTGATTTGGCTTAAAATGGTGAGGGTTCTGTGTTGCCTGTAGGAGCTGGGCCTATCGCTAGTATTTGTTTATTCTCTTATTTTCTTATTATGTTTTGGGAAACTGGGCAGTATCAAGCATTCTTCCTTGGCACCTTTAGCTTATGAGGAATGGGGAGAAGTCTGTATCAAGAACTGGAGGTGTTGGGTCTATCTATCTATTTACCTGTCTGTCTATCCATCTATCTACATGTCTTTCTACTTATCACCTTCCTTCCTTCCATGTCTGTAGTTAGCCCCATCTAGGCTAGAAGAGACAGGTCATCTGTACTCAGTGAACATCCTTACAGAGAATAAGGACTTCATGAGAGCCTGCAGAGAAGCTCAGATAAAAGAGATAGCAACACAGAGAGGCTACCTGTGAATAATAATGGTCAAATTATTTCCCAAGTGTAGTCCAACAGGAAGCACAATTATTTCCTTAAAAAGAACTAGAATTCACTGTGTCGCCCAAAAGTATGGTGACAATAAAGCTGTGTTGGTCCTCTGACAACTAGAGCACTATTTGGATACAGTGTGTGTCTCAGTCCATGCAGACCACAGCAGACACCACAGACTGATGTCTCCAACAACCAACACCTCTCATGATTCTGAAGCTTGGAAGCTCAAGACTGATACCATCACACTGAGGGTGAGGCTTCAACATATGAATTTTGGAGGACACAAACTTTCAGTCCATAGCCGTGTAGATCGGCATTGGAACCTGGTAGAAGTTAACAGTCCAAGAGCTACCACCAGAAGTCCCAACAAGCTGGGAAGTTAGAAGTATGCATTGATGAGAAGAGGTGCTTGCAAAGCCTAGAGCTCTAGGTGACTTCTAGTTGCCTCCACTGAGGCCAAATACATTAATGGGATGAGGGATACCAGACAAGAGACAAGAGACCAAAGACAAGAGACAAGTATAGTAGAAATCAATACTAAATCTTTGTTTCTCTCAAGTGCCCAATTAGATGAGTTTTGACAATTGCATGCATTCGTGTTAACTAAAATAAGATAAAGCTCGGTTTTATTTCCCCCAGAAAGCTCCCTCATGAGCCCTTTCTGAACATTTTCATCATAGGACCTCAGACTCCGATTTGTATCACATTAGTATCATCTGCATTTGGCTTTTATATAAAAAGAATCATTAGATAGATAGATAAATAGATGATAGATCGATAGTTCAATCATTTGTTCCTTTTAAAAAATATACTTGAGATTCATCAAGGTGGTTGGTTGCATGTGTAAATAGTTTAAATGTTGTTGTTGTTTTAGTTGCTGAGTTGTATCCCAGCTTGTGGCTCTACCACAAGTAGTAGGTTGACGCACATTGGGTTGTTTCAGTATGGGGCAATGACCCATGAGCGTATGTTGAGTCTGGCCCTGTCCAGAAAATATCCAAAGCTGTAACTGTTCACCAGAGAGGTACCGAGCCCAGTCCATGGGTGGAAGATGGAATCATAGTGCATTTCTTTTGCTAAGAAAAGTTTAAGCTGTAACCCTACAGGTGGGGATGGTTAGGGCACAGAGCAGGTGTGGGCAACTTGTTCCAGGCAGAGGCATTGTATTCCAAGTCCTGAGGCTCAACAGGCCAAGGCACGTTCCAGAAACCAAAACAGTCAGTAACCCAGAGCTTCCTTACTGTGCAGAGTGGGGCTTGGGAGAGAGGAATGGGAGCAGGTCATGAAAGACCAGACAGCATCATGCATTTTACGGCCTTTGAACTGTATTCTGAGTTTTGGAAGTAACCAAAGTGTTTGAAGCCAGCAGATTGTTTGAATATCCCATCATAAAAAGCTCTCTGGTGTTAGTGTTACATTCTGTGGTTATTTTCCTTCCTTTCTGTGAGTGAAAAAGAAGGGTGTTTTGTCTCTTTTTCCCTCTCTCCTCTTCCCCTTTGTTCTCGCTCTTCCCTTCCTTTCATTTATTTCTGATGATTTAAGAAGAATCTACAGTCACTAATACAAATTTTTCAAAATGATGGCCCTTTATGACAGTTTTTGCTGGAGCTCACACTGAGTTCTTGGGATTCTGTGTGTTAGAAAGACAGTCTTTATGCTTTCAGCATTTGAGCTGCATTAGAGAAAACCTAACATTTCAGAGGTGGGGCTAGGGGTAGTACTTAGACACAGGGAGTATTTTTCCAGAAGATATAGACCCCTGGACCACAGATCTGGAGGTGATAGTAGGGTGTTTAATCTTTATAGGAATTTGTCTGACTGAAGTCAGTAGACTGTCCATCCCAACAGAACATTCCTGAGGAGTTTAACTTCATTTCAGGTCATTGTAGCCACTATAGAAGTCCTTCCTCATATTAGTCAGAAAGATCTGTTTTTGGACGACTGAAGTCCTCACTCCCAGGTCTGTTGGGTGGTCTCCAGAACACATCTGGCCCATCATTGTGATGACTAATCTGTTCCCTTAAGATACATAGCTTGTACCTTTAACTCTTCTTTTTCCCATATTGAAAACTTAGACTTCCTTCAGCCGGCATGGGTCATGCACCTCCCCGCCCTTTCCTTATCCTGTTTCTCTGGACACGGTTCAGAGAACGTAATCCTCCGCTGGTGCTGGGATGATTATCAATGAAACAAGGAGACCGTCTCTCCTATTCTTGTTCCTGTAAGCTCTGGCTTGTAAAGAGTAGTTTAGCATACACATCTCAAAGTCGACTTGAGCTGAACTTGGAAATGGGTGTGGTATAACCCTGGCAGACTTGTAGCTCCAACTGTTGAGCAGTGGTCCCCAGCTAGCACCGAAGAAGCTTGCAGAGAGTTCAGCGGCTAGTTCAGTTGGTTGTATCTGGCAAAAGCAACTTCCCCATCTTGTATTCAACCTAGAAGTTCTATTCCTACCAAAAAGCCAAGATGGGCTGGAATAGGGCTGTCTGATGGAACTTTGTGAACAAACAGAAAACTTCCCTATCTACGCTTGCCAATATGGTAGCCACTAGCCATGTGGAACACTATGGAACACTAGAAATGAAACTGGGTATTTAAATTTTATTTCATTTAAACTTACATAGCCACATGTGTCTAGTGGCTACTGGATTGGGCAGTGCAGGATCATACGGCCACTCCTTGACCAGAAGGGAAGTAGAGGTGGGGGGCATAACGATGTTGGGGAAGGAGATGAAAGGCGATGTTCCTGGGATAACGGACTGTGAGCCGGTTTCTCAGAACAAGCCTCGGGGAACTAGGAGTCCTTTACTTCCTGGTATTAAATAGATCTGATAGGCAGATTTTTAAAAAACCCTATAGCTACACAAATAAAATCATATTTCACAAAAGCATTCAAGTTAAGCAGTATTATCTTTCTATGGATGAGGATGAGTGCAAGCAAACTGTCTCGTGGCATGTGCATGTGTATTACTACATATAATTTATTTTACCGTGGTAACGAGGATGTCTATGATAAAACCAATCTTAATATTTATATTATGTATATGTGCCTAGAGCTGTACATACTTCTGTATGCATACCTGTGTGCATTTGTACACATGCATGTAGAAATGTGTACATTTATTTGTATATTTTATGTATTTGATGGAGTAAAGTTCTCTGGTCAGGAATAACATTCCTAAATGAGAAGCCACTCTTCTGTGTAAAAGAAGTGATTGTGAATAGTCATATAAACCTTGAAAGACAGCTAAGGACAGCTGTAAAAATTATAATATCATGTATGTTTTTCTCATTTCAAAAACTGGTCACTAATGAACACATTTTTGTCCCACAGAACTAGAGCATCAGAAGATAAAATAGGAATGTGTTTCCCATTTGCTGATTCCAAGCTTCCCTGATTACCTCCTTATTCAGTCTTTGAGCCTCCTCTCCAGACAATGGAGCATCTGGTATTTCCACCACCAAAGTATCAGAAATATTGGTAGATATTTTCATTAAGGGAGATCTGAAACACTGAGCCATGGAATCAGAGATTGAAGGGATTTTAGAGACAGAACCCATAACTCCATAATTCAGAGATGAGGAAGCCAAAGTCCATTATGGTGAAATGAATTCCTAAGGTCTTGGAATTACTTCGTGATAGCTTTGAGCGAGATCACAATAGCTCACATGCTGAGTTTATGCTTTTATGATATAGTTGATTTGTTTATCTGTTGGCTCAGATTCCTATATAATTCGTGATTGATACTCGTCTTCCTGGTTCAGTTTTACTTCCTTCCTCCCTAAAAGAGAAAAATAAAGTTGAAGAAAAATACCTCTTTAGGCAATAATAATAAAATATCTGCAAAAACAGGAAACTTTAAAATATGATACGCTTTGCCGCGATGGGATAAACAGGAAGTGAGTAGAAGAAGTTATGCTGTGACTTGCAGAGTGCCCTCCTCTCTGCTCATTACGCACAAATCTCAGAGCTGGGTCTCTTCCCTACTGATGAGGAGTTAGTGGCAACAATTATTGAGATGACGCCTGTAATGTGTTGAGCACTTACTCTAGAGAAGGCTGTGTGTTATGTGCTAGGGCTGCCATAGCAAAGACCGCAGACAGAGGGCTTACACAACACACATTTATTTTGTCACAGTTCTAGAGGCCAGAAGTCCAGGGTCCGGGTGTGGCAGGGCTGCTTTCTTCCGAGGCCTCTCTCCTGGGCGTGTGGATGCTGTCCCCTCCCCGTGTCCTCACGTGGTCGTCCCTCTGTTTGCATCTGCGTCTTGATCTCCTCTTCATATAGGGACACCAGTCAGATTGGATTAAAGCCACCCAATGTCATCGTTATAACTTAATTAACTCCTTAAAGACTATCTGAAGACGTGGTCCCATTCTGAAGTACTGGGGCTTTAACAAATGAATATTAGGGCACACAATTCAGCTCAAACAGGCTATATTTCTAGCTAATGCAGGAAGAGACATAATATTTTCCTCACTTTCCTGTCATTTGTTTAGAGAGGAGACACATGAGCATACAACTCTGTGGACTCCTGGAGGGCTTGAATATCATCTTGGTCTGGTTTCCAGGTCGTTCTTTTCTCCAGCACATCAGATGGCCTGATAGGACAATAGTGTGTATTTCACAGCCAACCGGGCAGAAGAGAGGGAAAGATGAAATCTTAGATGTGGCCCCAATGGTTCTGGCCGATCTTCATGCGCCCTGCAACTTCAAGGGCATGTTTCCCTCTAGTTAAGCTGCATCTCCAGAAAGATCATATTTACTTCCATTTTCCAAATTTATGTGTACTCTCAGTATGCATTCTTGAAGGATGTGTGGTGGAAGTGTGTGTGTGTGTCTGTGTGTGTGTACATGGGTGTGTGGCAGAAGTGCATGTGTGTGGTGTGTACTGCGGATGTGTGGTGGAAGTGTGTGTGTACATGGGTGTGTGGCGGAAGCGTGTGTTCTGCGGGTGTGTGGCAGAAGCGTGTGTGTACTGTGCGTGTGTGGTGGAAGCATGTGTGTACCATGGTGTGTGGCAAAAGTACGTGTGTTCCGCGGGTGTATGGTGGAAGTGTATGTGTATCGTGGGTGTGTTGTTGTGTCTGTGTGGGTTGGCATGCCCATTGCTCATGGTGTTTTAATGAACATATAGTGGTCAGGACTGATCCTGTCCTGTCTCAAAGCTATAGGACCTCAGCTGGTGACTACTGCCTAGAAAGAAGCCTCAGGATTTGGTGCCAGAAGAGGAGTCAGATGATAATGAGAGCTATGAAGGGAACTACGGTCCTGGTCTTGCCAAGTCTCTTGACTTCTGCATCCCGATTTTTATGCTAAGGCAACTCTATGACACAGTTCTATCTTCAAAACCTAATGTGTCTGCATTTTCTAAGCATCTGTGAAAGCCTTTGTGAGATGGAAGTCAAACCTCTCGCAGACAGGGTGAAGGAAGATAAGTAGCAAGGGTAGTATTTACAGTACTAGCTTTCCTCTCCAGGAACGATGCATGCAGAATTTCAGGAGTCATCACAGTCCTTGACAGTGTGAGTGCCTAACCCAGGCGAGAATTCAAAGCAGCATAAATGTCAAAGTTGTGCAGTTACAAGATGGAGGTGCTGGGCAGACCATGGATCTGACACACTGGCCAGCAGTCCAGATTTTGCCATTGACTCAGGATCTTGGTTTTAGAAGCTGCCAGTGTCATTGGCCATTGACATCCAGATGAGAAACTAGCACAGAATGACAGCTGACAGATAGCAGATGCCTTTGGAATAGCAAATTCTGATAACTTGTGTTAGTATATCTTATGGGAACTCACAATGTTCTCTAGGCAGTGGGCCAAGAGATAAGCACCAGAGCTTTCAAATGAGAGTGGAAATGGGTAGGGTGTTTTTCTTGAAGTGCATTTTTCTGGCAGGCCAAAGGAGGCCCTCCTCCCCAATGCCGAAGGGAGTTCTAAGAGCTGAGTGTGTGCCGGAGGGTTGGATCTTGGAAGTGTTTTTGGATGTGGGTTGAGGGAGGGTTAGCTCTGGCCCAAGGTTTCTGAAGTAACCGACTTGCTTCGTGTACTGTCAGCTCGCTACGACTCTTGATGTATTTGGCATCATTAACAAAGTAGGAGCAACTAGCTTAGATAAACAGATTTCCTCATCTGCGGGTGCTCCTGCCAATGAGATGTGCAATGATCATCTTTCTCCGTTAGCTTTCCCCTGGATATTACATTGATCATTTCAAGAGCTTTCATAAGTGCAGGCCAGGCTGACATTTTGCAATGCCTGTTGGCAATTAGGAGATTTTATAGTAACAAAAGGGCAACTAAGTTTCACCAATTGCTTACAATGTGGCAGTCTTGTAGCTTATCATCACCAAATATGTAGCTGCTTGAAAACTATTTTACTCAGCAACAAAATGATGGAAATGTACCCTTGAATTTCTTTAGCTTTTGTATTTGTTGGTTTACTTTGACTAATTAATTTGCCAGCCAGTTGGCTTGTTTGTTGAATATTTAATGAAATGAGTAAAACTTTGGATGTTAGCAAATTTAGGGCTTAAGTTTTCCAAAGCCAATCATTCCTTACTATTGTATTTTTTATTATTCTATTAGCATCATGCCATGATTAAAGGAAATAACAGAAAAATTCATTGGCTTAAAGAAGAAATTATGCTAATTATGTGTCCTATTGGCCAGATGTCCTTGAAGGGAATACAGGTTTTGAATGTGTCTTGAGAAGCAAATGAGCTGCTTCTCCTCCTAGCGCAGAAGAGCTCTTTGTTCATTCCTGTGTTGAAGATCCAGAATTCTGGAATATGACTAAAGTTTTAGAAGGAGGCAGTAGTCCTAAAGAGGTAATCCAGCACTCAAAGTTTTATTTATCATTCTTATTCATGACATAAAATCACTGGTATATGTAAATGTGTAACATAAAGGATGCAACATTCAGCTTAAATGTTATAAATATGCATGATGATTAATGACCCAAGAGAGAACATGCGAGATGATGCCTTCACTCGCATGGTATGTTTTCTTACTGGAAGATCTTATCATCATCGAATGCTTGTTAATGTTGTGTTAAATTGTTAAAGGTGTGGAAAATATTAAGCACTTCCTTTATGCCCAATATTGTACTGAATACTGTCCATATATTCTTGCTTTACAAATAAAATTAAGATGTTAAAAAAAGTAAAATAAAATAGTCAAATGACCAAGAAAAAAAATACAAAAATGAAGACTAAAAAGGTGATGTTTTAAGAATCTCTTTGGTTAATATAAAACATTTGGTATGAATTAGAATGCGTTTTGAAGAGATCTCACACTGTTTCTAGGAAATAGGCTGGAGTGAATTTTATCAACTCCATGTGTTTGATGCCATATAGTCCTTTTTTAACTTTATAAACACTGAAACCAAGTTTCAGAGACATTAAATAATTTTCCATCTTTATCCAGGGGGCATGTAACCGGGATTTGATTCCTACCCTATGTCAGCCTGGGACCCTCCTCCCAACCCCTGCCCCATCCTTCCAGTACTCCTTCTCCATGAATCCACGGCTGGGGGGTTGTCATGCTGGTCTGGTGGCAAACCCAGTCTTCTCTTGAGCTGATGGCACCTGTAGTTATGAAATTTATGCAGTATAATGCATGATCTTGATATACAGAAATAATTGGCTTTGAAATATTCCCTAGAGGACCCTGAGTTCCTTGGCTTTCTCTTATAACCAAGGCCCACTACAGCATCACTTACTGCATTAGAGTTACTGAAGATGTACACAAAATTGTGTCCATTCATGTTAGGTATAGGTCACCTGTGTAATAAATATGTAACCATATGTGATTAGTATATAGATACACAGATATGTAGCTAGATGTATCTGCCTATATGTAGCAAGATCTCTACATATTCCTATCTACAGAGATACATCTAGCTACATAGTTGAAGACTGACATATCTGTTATATATCTATTATGTGTCTTTTATGTATGAGTTTACATCTAAAGATATAGAGGGATCATATAGATATATCATATAGATATATCATATAGAGAGATATCTAGATATTTATATGTACAAATGTGTATAATGTATATATCATACATACACAGGAGAGACAGAAAGAATAAAGCAAATCTTGCTTTAAGAAAATCTGAAACATTTTAAATATACAATGGGGAAAGAGGATAGACTAATGAAGCAATGTAAGCTTTTGTGGGAGTGTCATCTACATTTGAAATCACTAGTTGTAGAGATGGTGAGTAGAAATGCTGAGGGGGAAGGGCGTAGGGGGAGCAGGAGAAGCCAGGAGAAGAGAGGCTGAGCCCCTGACAGCTTGGTGGAGCGGGTGCCCTGGGCTTGGACAGCTTCTCAGCTCATGAGCTTGGGGTCCTGATCTTATGATCTCACTCCCTTCTTCTGAACAGGTTTAGTTTGTCTCCATGGCTCGTAAATCAGAGGCATGGTTGAACAGAATCCACACGAAGTGAAAAATCACAACTCAAATCTGTTTTTATATAATTTGGTCAACTTTGTAAAAGATGAGTTTATGAAGAAGAAGAAAAGTGAAGTAATGCTCAGAAACCAAAGCATTGGTCGTGTTCACATAGAGGATATTGGGAACTATTCCCCCATATTTTCCAAGGTTTCTATATATTAATTTATAAATAACTAAAGTAATTTTTAATAGAACACATGATATGAACATCTTAAGAAACACAACAGTGGAAGTCATTTTCCATATTGAAGTGCAGTCCCTCATTTCCCAGGTGAGTAAGATAAGGTGCACTGAGGAGTTCCGCAAGTCTTTTGTACTCGAATGATCAGGGGTGTAAAAAAAATTGTTAATAAATCCTGCTAATTGAAGCTCAGTCAGAAACACAGATAAATGATTCTAACCAAACAGTAATGATCTTAATCTTTAAAAACTCAATTTACATGCAAGCAATATTTCACTTGAGCCAAGCAGAGCATATCTGGATACCTGCATTGGCTCCATCTGTCTCTTAGCCTCTACTGAGTGGTGACAAAAGTAGCAGGCAGTCCAGGGGGAGGAACAGTCAGTTCGCTTATCTGGCCATAATGTGTTTTATTTTAGTTACTCCTTGCGGATTGATGTGTTAAACATGTTTTACGAAGATGAAAAGGGGCTCAGGAACTTGCATGGGCACTGATTGGAGGTAAGCTTGAGATGTGCACCCAGCGGGCACCATTTGGTAGTCTGGGAGAAGCAAAAGGGATGTTTTCTTCATCCCCTCATCACCTTTATCCAGAGGATGCTCCTTCCTGTCCAGGGCCCGCGATCTCACCAGGACCTGAGCGTACTTTCAATGCCTGCCCAAAGGGAGCTGGGACTCCGGCGTGACGGAGAGGCTGGAGTACATTCCCAGCCCTTCTAGAAATGGCTGCTTCTCAGGAGCAGACGCGGTGCAGAGAAGTAGTGATTCAGCTCGCCGGTCATTAGCTGCGAGATGTTCTCCCCGGTCTGGGTGCCGACACCAGGAGACAGGAGCCCCGCACAAGGTCACTGCCCTGCCTCATGAAGGCTGCTTCCCATGGGTAGTGAGCTGAGGCTCCTGAGGCTGTTTCAGTGTTCTGCGGCCCCTTCCCCAGGCCCGGCTAGTGAGAGGCTGTGATGGGAGAGGCCCAGTTTCCCGAAAGAAGGTCCCAAAGGGGCTCGCCTTCCACCGCAGACTCCAAATACGCCATCTTCATGGGTCCTTTGTCTTTCCACCCCATAGGGGTTCAATCTGACATGCTTTTCTTGACCCTGGTCCTTGTATGGGTCCATTCTGCCCACTCTGCAGTCTTCCAGAACTGAATCACGAGGGAAGGATCTGGGAAGTCAGGCTTTTCCTCTCGAAAAGCCTTCGGTCTCCTCATGCTCATTTGCTTGCCCTCCTCCCAGTATCCAAAATTTCAAACATTTCCCTTGGAGAATGAAAGCTGTGGCAATTCAGTCTCTGTTCAAGCAGTTAAAGTCAGAGGCCAGAAGACCCTGCACCAGCTTGATCTCGTCTTCCTGTGCAGTTCCCTCATGAACTCTTCACTAAGAGCACAACATGCCCTTATTCCTGGGCACAGACAGCCAAGTGTCTTGTGTCTCTGCAGTGTTACGCTTAATCTAGAATTCAAAAAAGCATAGCTCTCAAGGGACTTGGGTGGCTTAAGTCACTTAAGCATCTGACTCTTGATTTCAGCTCAGGTCGTGATCTCAGGGTCATGAGATGAAACCCTACGTCAGGCTCAAGCTCAGCATGGAGTCGGCTTCAGACTCTCTGTCTCGCTGCCCTCTGCCCTTCCCTCACGCACTCTCTCTTTCTCAAATAAATAAATAAGTAAATAAACTCTTTAGAAAAAAAAGCACAGGGCTCATAGGGACCTCTTTTTATGCAGACCTAGGGAGAGACATTCCCTTGGGTCCCTGGGCTCCCAGAAGGTCCCTCTACCCACTGCTACTAGGGCTCACCTGGTGTCCCTGCTTGTCACTGGGCTCTAGGCATTGCTCCCACAGGAGCATTTGTTCTAGCTGTCATTAAAATTTTGTGCTGTGGTCCAGGTGATGGTGGGCTAAACACACCTTCAGTCGATCTGACAGTTTTCCTTCACACCAAAATAAAAAGGATGAGATTCCAGACAAGATATTAAAACATAACTCAATGCTAAGTGGTCACTGTGTGCTCCCCATGAATCACGTGACTGTTCACTCAACAGATCACCTCACTGGTGGTGACTGATGTCCAACAGTGTCAGCAACAGCCCTTGTCCCAGGCAACCCAGCAGAAGGTCTCCTGAGGCAGCCACATCTCCATGTGGAGATGGAGTTTCTCACAAACAGAATTGATGCATAATTGAACACATGCCCACACATGGTACGGTTAGAAAGCACAACAGGACAACCTACGACTATATTCTTCCATACCCTGAATTTACACGGACTAGAAAAACGGGCATTATTTAAATGATATTTATGAAGGGCACCTGGGTGGCTCAGCTGGTTAAGCCTCAAACTCTTGATTTCGGCTCGGGTCATGATCTCAGGGTCATAGGATAGAGCCCCGCATCAGGCTCCAGGCTCAGCAGGGAGTCTGCGTGTCCCTCTCTCTCCGCCCCTGCCCTGCCCCTGTCCCTCTCCCTCTGCTCCTTCCCCCACCCTGTCCTGTTAGCTTGTGTGTATGCTCGCTCTCTCTCTTCTTCTCTCTAATAAATAGATAAAATCTTTTTAAAAAATACCTATCCAGACTGGAAAAGCAGGACACTCCATGTTCTAAATGATGGCGCATCCTCCTACCATAATTGCGCAAATCAAGAGTATAATAGCCCAAAGGTGTCTGGTCACTGTCAGAAGTATTTGTCTTGAAATTCTTGGATAACCTCAACATATATATATATATATATATATATATATATATATTGAGGTCATCTATATATATATATATATATATATCTATATCTATCTATCTATCTATCTACATACGTAGACACGCACATAGACGCACATGCACCTTAGAGAGAATAGAGATTTCACCAGAAAAGAGAATTATAGAAACACGTCTATGAGATGCAATGTAGGGATATTTAATGATCATATAGTTGCAAAGAAGAGTTTTTTGAAAAATACAACTAGCCTGCCAACTTTGGTCTTTGAAATAAAAATCAATCTTATTGCAGTACAAGAATATGTTTGGGAGAAATTTAGGCTTTAAGGCTGAACTTTGTTGATATCCGTGGACAGACTAAGCTTCCCACGTGAGCAGTGTTCTGCTGGATCCGAGATAGAATGATCACATCTAATGGCTTTGAAGGAAAATTGCTCTCTGTGTGGTCTGTGAGCCTTTAGAAAGCAAGAATTGTCTTATTTATCTCCAGTATGAGAAGGAACGCCAAGCATGTAATAGGCGTTCTGGAAGTTCTTCTTGAAGGAATGGAAAATCGTAAACTCTCATATGTCTGTGCATGGTACCGTCCGCTCCTGTGCCTGGCTCAGGCCATTATTTATAGCAGTTCCAGACCATAACCTTTAATGATAGCTATTAACAAACTGCAAATCTTAGAAAAGCCTGGAGAACAACATAAAAATGATCTGGGAGACCCATCATAGCGGAACTGGCTTCGAGTACCCCAACTCTAGAGTCTAGGAAAGTGTAGGGTATTGAGAAGGCAAGAGCCTATCTCCCATAAGGAGATATTTAAAAAAAAAATAGCAGAAAGTATGCACATCCAGGCTGCTCTAGACCGTAGAGATGAACCAATTAGCAGACATTATAGGGAAGCTCAATTAAACTACAAAGGAACACTTTCCAAGATTTGGAATTTCCAGTAGAAGAGGCTAAGAAACATCACTGGAAGCGTCCAAACAGAAGTTGGATAAAGACTTGTCTATTGTCTGTCCGGTGAGAAACAGACTCCCCACGATGGCAGAGAAACCTCAGATGCAGTGTCTTACGAATGAGGTTTATTTCTCCATTTCTTACCCCATTGGATTCGGCTCCATGAGCCCATGGATGGATGTCTGCTCTTTTGCTCTGATCCCATGGGTGCACCCTGCCAGATCTGAGTCATTGCCATGTGAGGGTCCAGGGTGCATAAACAGAAGGGACAGAATTTCAGGCACATGGTTTGTCTTTAAGTTGGAAACAACCTCCACATTTTACCGTCTCTTCTGTTCATGTTCCCCCCACCCAGATCTCTCCATGCAAGCCATTCAAGGGAGGTGCATTCATTCAGTCTCTACATGGGGGGGGGGGGCTCTAGTCTCACTAAAATCCCATGACTATAGAAGAAGGGAAGATTTGTCTTGGGGAAAGCCTGGGAAGCCGTCTGCTATGAGAGAAACAAGAAGACCTCTTACTCTAATATGTGTTTACTCCTTCTTTAAATAAATATTTATGGATTATCTATTCTGTACCAGGTACCGTGTTAGGTGCTGACATACAGTTATGGATAAAATACAGTTCCTGCTTTCAATCAGCTCACATTCTAGGAAGGAAAACAAACTTCTGAAAAATAGTCATGATATGCAGAAGCGCAATCTATAAGCAAGTTTAAGGTACGAAAAGCATGAAAGAACATAATTTTAAGAGGGTGTTGGGAAGAGTGGAAGAAAATGATGTTCCAGCTCTCTGAAAGGGTGATAGAAAGAACCGCACCCCCACCCCCAGCCTGTAGGGAGGAAGCAGGAATATTGTGGGCAGAGGGGAAGTATTTGCAAAGCCCAGAGGCGTGAAATATCACGTTGCATTTCCAGAAGGGAGAAGTGCACAGAGAAAGCCGAAGCTGGGTCCGTTGGTGATTGGGCAAAAGCTGAATGGTTTGGGTTATGTCCTGTGAAAAAGTTTTAACTTTATTCTCAAAGAGATGAAGAGACTTTCTAAAGATTTCTAAGCTGAGTCCGTGATGATTTTCAGTAAATAAAAGTAGTGAAGCCTAATGATGTAGGCAACGATAGCATCTTCCAGGTAAGGGATGGGGCAAGTGTGCTGGAGACTAGGACAGGGGCAGACCTGAGCAGGGTTTGAGGCACTACTGTCTTGTATTATCTCTTGTTTTACTTTCCCCATTGCCTTTAAGTCTGTATATAAACATAGCAAGTGACGGTTTGAGGAATTCTCATGATATACAATGTACTTAGAACATTGTAAACATTTAACAAATATTTGTGGAATGAATATGTAGACTGATTTATAGATCTTGCCTTCCTCAAAGCCAGAGTAAAAAAGTTCTTTATAAGTAATCACTCTATAAGTAGGTTAAGTTAATCCATACCAAGTTATGAAATATAGACAAAGTTCAGGTTCAAAAAACTTCATGTTTAAGTAAATAGAATCAATTTAAAAATAGGCATGCCTCTCTCTCATGAAGTAAAGTATCAGTCAATTCAACAAACATTGTTGGGCTCTCTTTATATTCGTGTAAAGTACATCTATTACCCTGAATTTCTACAACTTTTTGCAATCCTATTGATTGTGCTTTAGTTGAAAGCTGCATTAGACAAACCAAATAGATTTGGTCCCACTCTTATTGATCAGATCGATCAGAATGGCTGCCAGAGTGGGAAGATCTTCCAGAAGGCTGGTTTCCTTGGGAGTAATCTCAAGCATGTCTTTATCTGCAAGGCATCAGCAGCAATTGGCTTAGATTAATTTACATTTCAGATAGCAAAATAGACTTTCTTCTCCTTCCTAGACAATATTTGCTGCCATCCCCAGCTCTTAAAGAGAAGGTCTCTCTCCAGAGGGGATAATGGTGCATTCTGTAGAAGATTGAGGAATTCCTAAACTCCTCACTTGCCCATCATGGGAATTGAGAGCAAGGAGAGCTTTGCTGCCTGCTGTGTCCTACGGAGTAGACTAACCATCCGGGTGGATTCATGGCCCTTCACCAGCTGATTAGATGGATGGGTACCGAGCCAACCCAGGTACTGCCTCCCCGAAGCTCAGGACTTGCTTGACCCTTGCTGGCTCGCACACTTACTTAATCTGCCACTTTGTACTAGCCAGCCTCGCACAACCACTGAGAGATTCACTTCTGTCATCTGTCAAATAGGGGAGTCTTTCTTCATTTCTGATACAAGGAATTCTATCCTCACCCTCCCCCATGGGAATGTCCTTTCCCTGTCACTGCCTATACCCTCAGTCCCTGGTCTGGAAGACCTCACAGCCCTCTCTGTTCAAGGTTCTTTAATTTCGAAGGCTGATATTTATCTCAGACACAAAAAAGTATGTCCTGTTAGTATGGAATGAATGTCCCCCCCCAAATGAGAATGTTGAAATCTATCTCCCAAGGTGATGGTGTGAGGAGCTGGAGTCTGTAGGGGGTGAGGAGGTCATGAGGCAGAGCCCTCATGATGGGATTTACAAAGACCTCACAAAGACCCCAAAGAGCCCCCTTGCCCCTTCCTCCATGGGGGGACATAGGAGAAGATAGTCTAGGAACCAAGAAATCCTCTCACCAGACATGGGATCTGCTGGTGCCTCAATCTTGGACTTCCAGCCTCCAGAACTGTGAGAAATCAATGTCCATTGTTGATACGCCACCCAGTCTATGTGTTTTTGCATTTTTTTTTTTTACAGCAGCCCAAATGGTCTAAGACATGTATGATTATTCTCTTGCTACCCATTCCACACGAATTAACTGAAATTCCTTTTTTTCAGGCCAACTTAGTTGTTCTACATTTAAATATATATATTATGAATTTGTATAAGATTCTTCACTATGAGAGAAACAGATGTGTGTGATTTCATTTCTTTCTAAAATACAAAGAGCATCCTTTTCCTCAGAGGCCCAATTTGAAAATTCATCCCATTGGAGCCACCGACTGTCAGACCTTCACGTGCATTCCCTCTACTGTCACCTAAGTTTTCCTCAAAAGGCAGGTGTTATCTCTGTGGTGGTTCCTGTTGGAATTGTCTGAACCCTTACTCACTTACGTGACATAAGCCTAAAGTTGCCTGGAAAGAATGTTATTACAATGGACCAGTTGCCTGATGGGTCGGAATGGAATTCAGACTTCTTTGGCTATACACACAGCTGTAATGACATCATCACTTCCCTGGGTTGAAATGCAGGGGGTGGGCTCCAGGGGTGTGACGGAGAGAGCCAGGATTTAATTAACACTGCACAAAGCTGAAAACCTTCATGGTTTCCCTGCAGGTGATTTTTTTTTTTTAATTTGATATATGGTTCTACAAACATGACATCTGCCCCAACCTCTCTACCTCCCTCCCCAAGCTCTGCGTTTTTCCTTTGCCTTTCGTGCTGACCATCTTCTAATACACCCTATAATTCACACGTTTGTATTATATTTCCCAGTGGGTGTTTGTCTCTCGCACCAGGAAGGAAGTTCCACGATGGTCAGGATCTTTGTCTCTCTGGTTCACGGCCAGAGTGGTTCCAAAGTCTACAGGAGGGTACAGATTTATGATCACTCTGGTAATCGCTCAATGTGGCAGCTGATCAGGGTTCCAGACAGACATTTTGCCAACAACGGAACTTGGATAAGGTCTGCAGTGACTCAGTAGTAAGTGGCTTTGCAGGAAGAAAGTCTGCCCCTCCTACAAACCCTTACAGCGAACGTGCCCACTGCTTGTTAGATTACTAATTCAGTAGCATTTTTACTTGACATGGTTTTGCTTTCAAATCCAATTCAGTAAATATGTAATTCAATAGTCCACATTTTGAGAATGGACTACAACAGAGGAATAAAATGTAGAAAATCAATAGTGCCCAAATCAAGGCTTTCATGAGATCTCATATAAACAGGAAAAAAAAAAAAAAAAGTGAAGGTGGTCTCTAGAACTTCTATAATTTGACCTGAGAGGTCTTTTCGTCTTCTCCTTATCAATTTTCTATGTTTGGATGTATGTGCATTATTTTGACTCAAAGACTGGATTCATGCCATTTGGTGTTGTCTGGGGACCCTACTTACCCCAGCCCCAGTGATTTGAGATGAATGAAATTATTTAGATCATTTTTGAACCTGTGACTGGAAACCTCCTTGATTTGAGGAGATGAAAATGCATAAGTTGTCAGAGACTTTTGATTCTGGCTTACAGTCTCAGAAAGTTTTAATGGTTCTAGCATTCTCAGAGAAGTTCTGAAAAATATTAGAATAAAGTTTCATATACATCCCCCCCCCCAAAATATGGCTAATGTTTAACCACATTAAAAAAAAAAAAAAAGTCTGGTAAGTAAAATAGTCCTTTGTTAACGTCTGAAAAAAACCTATTCTGGTTACTTTTTCTGAGATAAAATACTTTGTTAAAACAATGTAATTATGGAGAACTTGATGGAATTTGGGATTTAGAGAGACACAGATTCGAAGTTCAAGATGCGGGGCAGCAACCGGTAGCAGAGCTCTGTCTCCCTCTCGCCGGAACTCCCCCAGCTTATTGTTTCTTTTCTTTTTAATATTTCATTTCTTTATTTGACAGACAGAGATCACAAGTAGGCAGAGAGGCAGGCAGAGAGAGAGGAGGAAGCAGGCTCCCTGCCGAGCAGAGAGCCCAATGCAGGGCTCGATCCCAGGACCCTGAGATCATGACCTGAGCCGAAGGCAGAGGCTTAACCCACTGAGCCACCCAGGCGCCCCCAGTTTATTGTTTCTGAGCCTCAAATTCCCCTCGTTCTCGTTCCTGATGCAGCTTCCGGCGGGTCCTTGTCGGACTGAGTGCGATGGTGGCAGGGAGCTTCCAGTGAGATCCCAGGCAGATGGCAAGGACCCCAAAGTGTGTCCCTCTTATCACTCCACAACGTTGCTTGATAAGTTCATTGATTGCACGTCCTTTTGTGACTGTGACAGTGAGGCTGTTGTTATAATAGCATAAAGATTATAACAGCATAATCTTTTCCAAATTATTTCCCAACTGCCCACAAAGGAAAATATATATAATGATTTTTTTTTTATTGCTGACACATAGGAAACTTATTGAATTTTCCATATTTATGTTGTAACCAGCCATCTTACTGAATTCTCATCACCCATCTCTATCATTTTTAAATGCATGTTTTCCTCACATTTTAATGTCTTTGAAATCAAGAAATCAAATCACAATCAACATCTCTACAGCTGTCACTAGAGGTGATGAGCCCAGACGGAGCTGTCCTTGTTGGTAGATCATTTTCATCCGGGCATAGGAAACATTAGTTCATTTGGCCATCACAGGAGCTCCTTCCATTGGTAACATTGGATGCAGCTGAAATTTAAATTAAATTTGGACCAGAAATTGTCAGTTGTCTGAAAAATGATTTCATATGATAAAATATTGAAACAAAAATTTATTATATGTACAGGCAATGTTTCTATATACCAGCTTAATGCACTACTAATTTTTAAATATCTCCAATAGATCACACATTTTTTAAAGTCAGAGGGGCTGTTGTAACAGATTTTTGCATCATGAGAGATTATCACTAGGCATTAAATATCTGTTTAAAACGTCTGTGTCTTCTAAGAAAAGGTTTATTGACTTTTATCCTTATGTAACTCAATTAAGAAAATAAATAAAACCATAATTTTGACCAAACTCTAATCTTCTCTAAAATCCTTGAAATTATATTGTCAAACTTAAAATTCATGAGTTCAGGTTATCAAAACCAGTGAGTCCCCATGCATAACTGGTCAAACATCATTCAGAAAAATCTCTAGTCTGGGAAATGAAGATCACTTAAACTCAAATATTGATTATACCTTGCAGAGGAAGGCATGATATAATTGTATTGATAAAAGTTCTGTTTTTGCCTCCTAGGAAAAAAGTATAAAGTTATTTCAGTGTTTTATGTCTTCTGTAAATTGCTATTACTAAAGTGACCTTAAATATTCAAACTGATTACATTTTAGAATCAAGGAACTACGATAGTCCTAATAGTTTTCTTTTTTTATGGTCTTCAGTTCTATATACAGATTGTCACATCGTCAGCGGTGAAGGGGAAGCTCTGCAATCACTGAGAAGCACGGACTCCAGGTCAGAATGCTTGGGTTTGGATCCTCTCTCTATTATCTGATATTATGTGACCACTGGCAACATATTGTTTTAATGCAGATCTTATTCTTGTTAAGAAGATAATACCTACATCCCAAGTTACTGAGAGGGCAAAGGAAAAATTATAAGCAATGCCCTGGTCACATCATGCACACTCAGTAATTGTTAATAGTCTGAAGTATTTTTATCTACTCTGGGTGTTCAGAGCTCTTTCAGTGTCAAGAACCAGACTGACTATTACCCATTAAAGAGTACAAAAAGGTCTCAGAGGAATCTAAGAACAAAAAACAAAGCAGAGATGTTTATTTCCCACAGAAAATGAAAGGTGCCGAGAACCAGGGCTGCTTTCTCTGAGGGACATGCCCACTTTTTCTCTTCCTTTCTCTATTCAGGACTCTCTCCTTTCTAGCTTCCCTTTCTGGAGTGAATAAAACCATCTCAATTTTCCTAGGAAGAGGATGTGATTGGCCCAATCTTTTTTTTTTTTTTTCTAATGAAGCCACATAAATTAGGCGCTGCTAGCCCAGCTCTGGGTGAATGTCTCTTGAGAGAACAACCCAACACACATGATCAGTAATTTATAGGTCAGGATCAGGCTGTTAAAATGTCAGTGGGTGAAAAGTCTTACAAAGGGAGATGTTTGAAAGATAGACATCAAAAGGTATTTACAACCTGTCCTTCATTTATTACATTTACATTTAATTTTCTTATCTTATTGCATTTACTATAAATCCAAAGTAACGTTATATGATGACAGGAAATGGGTGTGTTTGAGAGATATTTCTCTAGGTCATAAACCTAGACCAGAACGATTTTTGCTTCACAATGGAGTGTCCTTTTTAGTATCAGGAAGATTTAGATCTGCCAGATTTGCCATATTGCTCTCCGGCACAGTTGTTCAAATACAACATGATTTTGCTCCTTAATTCCTCCTTGTCAAGTCCCCAGCACGGACATCCCATTTTTATTTATTGAATGTTTCATCAGGTACGTGAATATGACTCATTATATTGCCAGCTTGGTGATTTTTTTTTTTCATTGACAAATTTTATTAGATTTTCCAAAGCTAAATCTTCCTTTTTATGACTTGTAAGAAATTAATTTGAGGTAGCTTTTGGAGAGAATTTATTTCATTCTTTGATGTATGTTGAGGGGAAGGGATGATTTGGATTAAATAAACTAGCAAATATCATCACTCATCATCTCTCTCTCTCTCTCTCTCTTTTTTTTTAAGATTTTATTTATTTGCCGGAGAGTGAGTATGAGAGTATGAGCAGGGAGAGTGGCAGGCAGAGGGAGAAACAGGCTCTAAGCAGAGAGCCTGATGAGGGACTGGTCCCAGGACACTGGGATCAGTGTCTGAACCGAAGGCAGATGCCTGACTGACTGAACCACCAGGCATCCCCCGCTCTTGAGAAAAACAAACAAAAAACAACAACAACACACAGTACACTAACCAGGAGGAGCATGGGAAGTTTTGTGGGTAGCAGACACATCCCCCTTTTCACATTCCCTTCAGAGGTATTGAGTTGAATTTTGTTTTTTAACTTGAGAAGAAAGGAACATAGAAAGCAGCGATTTGTCCCCAGATTCACAAAAAAAGGTGTCATACTTCTAGAAACACGGATTATAACATTTTTCCTGCCACAATATGGTATTTTCATTTTCTATGCACTGTCCTGTATCTATCCAGACATGTTCGCTTATAGAATACGAGCCTCCTTGTACCGTGGTTGAAACCTGACCACTTTCATACACGGAGATAAAACATTTAGGATTGCAAGCAAGTGGAAGTGCAAATGTGGCACGCGTGGTCGGTGCTATTCCGCTGAGTCAACTGAATAGAGCAAGGGTGGGAGAAGAGGCCCGAGTCCACATCCAGCAGCACCTGACTGTGCTCCAGGGCTCTGGGATGGAATCTGGCAACCAGGAATGGCTCCAGGATGGGAGCTACCAACTCAGGTCAATAGTCAGAGCCAGGCAGGCCCAAGCCTTGTGCAAGGCTCCCTGTCCTTATCTTGTTTATAGCATCTAGCATGTGCCTCTCAGGTGCCAGACTCGTGCATGAAGCACTGAGAGCTCTTAACCTCAACCCTCCATCGCACGTCGTCAGGGTGTCCTATCAATATTCTAAGTGTTTGGAGGGATACAGCGTCTTGCCTTTTTGGTGTTCATCTTGCTTGGGAAATTCTGAATTTGGCAACCACACCAGAGTAGACACAATTTTGAATATACCTTCCTTCTGTCTATGGAAAGGCTGTTTTTTTCAATATGGAGTCATTGTCAAAACTCCTGCTCTCTGCCAAGGGAAGAGACCCCTGTTTATGCCCTGTACCTCAAAAAGACTCTAATGACTGAGTGAATTAAGTAAAAATGGATCAAGTCAAATAATCACATCATTCTTTCTTTTTAATGTTTGCTATAACATTTTATAACACATACTTCTATGAGTTTGTCTCTAAGGTATGTTTGAAGGAAGAACATGTTACAACTATTCTTCAAAGTCACATCAAGATGCCAGTCCTCTGTAGAGTTTCACCGGTGTTTTTGAACTAAAGTTTAAAAGAAACTGTGTGTGTCTGAGTTTTCCAAATTAGGTTATCATGTCTATTTATGGCCGTCAGTTCCTGTCATGTAATATGATTACATGGGCTTTATCAGAAGTGACACATTGGGTGATTTATACGATGTGTCAGCCAGCAAGATACAAAGGCTGATAATTTCCTGTAATTACTTTGAAAAGAATTTTGAAAATGGATTTTATATAAATAGTATGGGGCTTCTATTTGAAGTAATTTTAAAATATCATTCCAAGACATTGCAGGGAATGAAATAATCAAAGGTGCAGAATGTTAACAAGCGTTTCCTAAGTGATTAACAAATTAATACACATTGTGTTTTTATAGCATCTTCTTGCAAAGCGACTGAGGGAGTCATGACCTTGGAAGTGTGTCATCCTCCACCAGCTGAGAGAACCCTCTGCTGTGTCTTCTGCTGTTTTGGCCAGGTCATTGCTCATTCTTGAATCATTTGCTCTCCTTGCTTGCAATTCATCCCTCTGCTCATTTCCTACCTGAATTCTTCATACCTTTTATGACCAAGAAAAAATGTTACTGCCAAGAAACCTTTCCAGACAATAGTCACCTCCACTGATCTCTGTCTTTTCAACAGAGTCCTAGCCTTGGAGACCCATGCCAGTCGGCCTCTCTGTCTCTGAGGCATTATGACTAGCCTTGTACTGCGCAGCTAGCCCTACACACTAGCGGGTGTCCCACGCTCGGGTATGATATCCTGCCATAATATGCAATGACTTGCTCTGGCCTGTCATGCAGGCTGTTTCTTGACATTTTCTCAGTCCTTCTACCTTGTGACCTGGTGACTTCATGTTGAAGTTTATTTCTCCACGGCTTGGACATAAAGTCAGCATAACAAGAAGAGAAAACAGGAAAACAGCAGGGCTTTGGAATGTCTCAGACACGTGGGCCTGGGTCCAATCTCAGCCCATCCATGTTCTCTGAGGAATTGTGAATAAGTTACTTACCCTACCCAAGGATCCTTTTATTAATCTGTGTAGTGGCACCCATAGTATTTGCCTCACGGACAAGTATTATCTGGCCAAGTTCCGGTCTCTCTTTCTCACTCTATAATGCCAGGATACTTCACTTAGTATATTTCTAAATGCATTTGATGTTCAGAATGTCTTCTGATTAACATTTTGGAGAGCCGTGATTTATATTTCTATCCTTACCAAGATTCAGATTCCTTACCTGGCCGCAATGACTCCAGGAGACCTGGGTTAATGTTTTGCCTGGTTTAAATGGTTGCCCAAGTACTTCATCAACTGAAGACTTTCCTGTTCAGCTTACTGCTTCATAACAAAATGGATTTATCACTTGATCAATTAGTTGTCTCCTCCTCAATTTTCCCTGTGATTACAATTTCATGGTGGTTTTATTGCTTGAACGTTCACAAGGGTAATATCACAGTGCTTAGTGCATGGGCGACAGTCATGTTTATGGACTAAAGGGAATAATGTGTAGCTGTATTTCAGAAAAAAAAAAAATTTCTATCTCCATTGATCTACATAGATGTTGAAAAGGAAAAGAAAATTGTGGAATTAGTGTTTCAATGGTTTCTGTTTTCCAGGGGCACAGCATGGGTCTTTTTCCTCTTTGTGTGTCAAGGCCCCAGGGTCCCAGAAGCTTAGCACATGGTATGTGATAAATAATAAATGAATGAGTGATTTCATGGAAATAGAGAGTAATTGTTCACCCTCTTGATACATAATATTTTCCCAATAAAAGAATAGCTATCAGAAAATTTTTGCCTGAAATTGGCCATAATTTCTTGAAAAGTCGTTTTCAGTAAGTTGAGAGCCTGGCTATTGGGTGCCTAAAGCTTTCTATACATTGGGTATCTAATGATCTCTATGTGTGTGGAACTGAGTGTTTCATGTAACATAGTCTTTTCTAAGTTGGTTTCAACACCAGAAAACTCTCTGAAATGAAAGTTAATTCCTATCAATGTCTTACTGCCTCAACCCACACACCAGGAGCATTGGCAAATCGCAGCAGGTAACTAACAGGTACCACAAAACAAGGTTTTAAGACTCCACTAAGCTAACCAGCATCTTTAGTAGGACTTTGAATTTTTACCAAAATTCAAACTTTTCTTAAGTGTGAAGCCATCCTTGGAGACAAGCTGACAACGAAACTTGGGACCGTCCCCATGTGCCAACATTCAAGAACATCTTGAAGCCCCTGACGTATGGTAAATGTAGAACAAACACTTTCTTAGGAGATAAACAATTCCTTCTAAGAAAAAAAAATAAGGTAACTTCTGCACCATATCAAGAAGGAACCGTTTTACTAATCAACCACTTTATTTATCCTAACTCACTTAAATACCAAAGGTACAATATTGAGCATGGTTTCATGAAGATGAGCTTCCAAATTTCAGGCTTCTCTTGATCTTACATAGCATTGTGCAGCAAGAAGGGTCTAGGACAGGACGTGGGAAGTCCTTCTTCAGTTTCATTCATGAGAGAACGGGACTTTCTCTTTCTACTGGATATTACGCAATCCTTCTGCCCCGCTTTACGAATGCGTAAATGCAGCCAACCTATGAGCATTCCACACCACCTTGCTCCCAAAGCACTCTATCTAATACGCAGGAAATGTTTATTTTATTTTCTTAATCTTCCAGATCCTGATTAGCAGTTGTAGAAGAGTAAAGATTCATTCATCAATAAAATCCAAAGACTCCATGTACCAAATTTCCATTCTTTACTTTAATGAAATTTGTCTGTAGGGCTTTTAAAGTTCATTTATAAAGTTAGAAATATATTCAGCTCTGCTGTCTTGGAGATAGATGGCCACATTATTACTTGTCTGTCAAATATAAGTAGGGCTGTTAATAACATAGAGACAGCTACTAAAGATTCCAAACATGGGTGTTTCCTTTAGAGGAAATTGCAATTCTAACCACAAAATTCCCATTGGAATCAATTACCTGACTTTGTAAGCAGTAGGAAATACCTTACTTTTTAGTCAGGAGAATAAGACAAAAGTTAATATTCTCCAAAGTATATACCCAAAGAAGGCAAATAAATGAACAAATATTAACACTGAGCAGATAACGAATATGACACAGGCTCCAAATTGAGACCCGTCTATTGTATGTGCTAGCAAAAGACGGTCCTGGCTCCCTTCTGGCTGACAGATGGATTTTCATGTGATATTGGAGATGGGAAGCATCAAAAGAGTGAGCAATTATAAACTGTTGTAAGAAGATGAGACTCCTCCTTATCCTATATTTAACGGACTTATGTGTATTTGGAGATGCTTTCCTTCCTCCTTACCCTTCCAGTGGAGTCCAGAAAAAGAATATAATGAGGAAACCAGTGTTAGAATAAGTTTAAAAAATGGATTTCCTCGATTAGACCATCCAATTTCTTAAATATTCATATAAAGGTGCATCTAAGTCCCAATTTCACATCTTGTCTCCCCTCTATCTTAATATGAACTTCTAGAGAAATACAACCGTGCACTTCCCCGAATAGGAATTAGAGATGTTATACTATCCAAACGATTAGTACTTTCAACTAAAAACATTTCATCAATGATTATGCATTTACTGTGCACCGTTCTTGCTGGTAGGTACAACAGCAGTGCAGTGTTCTTTTTTAAATGAAGCTCAGCGTTGATTAGAAAATATAGGAATGGTATCCAGAACATTATTTAGGGTCAAGAAGCATATCTGGGTCTCCGAGAAAAGACAGATTTGTTTGCTGGATTTGTTGCTGCAGCGAAGCTTTCTTGCAGAAGTGGAAGTGGAGTTAGGCTCAGAAGATGGGGATTGACTTTAGGTAGATTGACCAGGATGGTGGAGAATTTGGTAATACTTGAGTATATATTCTTCCCTAGAGGATTAACTCATCAAGAACGAAATAAATATCTTTATTCATGTGATTGTTTAATGAGTAGCATTGGCGTACTGTGGACATTTCCTTTCAGGACACTTTCATCTGGGTCATTTCCAGATAAGGGGGAAATTCAAGACTTCACTGGTAAGAAAACAATGACATGCACATTTATGATCATAAACTTCAAAAGGAAGCACTGAATGATACCTTGACACTTCTTTTTCAGGTTGGGGAGGAAACGGTTTTTGACCTACAGGCACATGGACGTGATCCTTTCGTGTGGCTGAGACAACATCCATGTTGATTGTTTTATGAGATTTCAATTTGTGGCTTCGATGTGATGACAATTTCACTCATCTGGGGCACAACTGGGGACTGTGTGAGCCACACTGCTCTTGCCAGTGAGTCTGTCCTCAGCGCTGAGAACTGCTTTGCTAAGGAACAGCTGTGAGGTAGACGGCGGAGACTTCTGGCACTCGGGACCCTGTCTTACTTCCCCTCCACGTCCCTTACCCTGGCAGGGTTTTCCTGCTCCATCCAGGGGCAGAGGAAACGTCAGGCCAGAAGAATCATTGCAGATTTTCATGTCAGTTTTAAATATACAATCTCGGTGTTTGATGGAAGAGAGACCACCACCCTGTTAGCAAATATCCCCAAGAAGTATTAAATTAAGCAAGCCTTTGTTAGCCCTGATAGAAAAACATGCTAAGGATAGAAAAGTCTCTTCTGCCATTAAATCTCTTTTGTCCTTGGAGAACTGAATTTTCATCAATTACTGAACTCTTAATAAGAGGTAACTTGGCTGGCTAATGTAGACTTTTTCAAACGCATTAGAGAAACAATATAGCTTCACAGTGAAGAACATTGGCTTTGAAAGCACGGACCTGCTTTAGATTTCATTTATCAGGTGTGTAACCTTGAACAAATCACTTAAACTCGCTGGCTCTCGTTCTGCTCATTTGAAAAACGGGACAATAGCAGTACCTGCCCTATAAGATTATCTTGGAAATCATGTATGTTGTTTGTGCTCCATGCCCAGAGGAAGGCTTTGTTTAGCCAATTACTTGTTGGCCTCGGACACCCTTAGGACAGGATACAGGTGTGTTTCTATTCAAGCAGAAGCAAGAGCTCTTTCCCTTCCTTTCCCCCCCTTTTTTCTAGAAAATAAGTCTGATGGGAAGCATGTCTGTTATTGTTTCTAGTGAGAGGACAGCTGGCATGGTGAGGAAGGTGCCGGCTGCTGTGGGAACAGTACTGGATGCCTGCTGCTTCTCATTCACACGTGCTGGCCCTTCCTGAGCCCTAGCGGTGCGGTCTGACTAGGGTGCATCAGTAACCCCAGACTTGTAAGCCGTCTACCTTGATTGTATGGGAGTCTTCGTGAAGTGGGGGTTTCAGCACAGATTTTTTCCTAACGTCTATCAGACGTAGGTAATGGGCGAATACATTGGAATAAGATCTAATTCTGTTCTTGTTCCTGGCTTCATCAGCATGTAAATATTCTGTTTCAACATGACACAATGACAAGATTTTTAAATTCATAATTTTCACTTGCATAGTTTCATATTCATATAGAATGGATGTGATCATTATATTAGTGCTGATGTGCACTGATCAGTGTATCTGTAGCAAAGCGGAGATTTTAAAGAGGCTAACCAACAAAATCTATATTTTCCCTGGACAGGATGCATCCTGAATCATCTTCCTAGCTCATTCCTCCCTCGAAGCTGAAATCATATGTTTAGTATTCCCTAGTTAATGGAATTAAAATCTAGGTTAGGAAAATGAAATGCAGTACCGTGCTAATCAAGGCTGGCATCTTCAGATACCGACTCCCATGCTCTGTAACTGTCTTTCTGTTGCTTTGAGTCAATATTTAGCTCTCAGCTCATGTCTTTGTCAGTTTGGGCTGCTGTAACAGAACTCCACGGGCTGGGCAGCTTTAACAAGAGGAATTAATTTCTAGCAGCTCTGGAGGCTGGAAGTCCAGGATCGAGAGGTCTCAGACTTGGTGTCTGATGCAGACCTGCGCCCCGATTCATAGACACTGTCTTCCCGTGTTCTCACATGGCCGGGAGCAGAGAAGGAAGCAAACTTCCCGGGCCCTCTCCTTATAAGGACACTAATCCCTCTTGGGGCTCCTGACTGCATCCCTTTTTGAAGGCCTCACTCCTAACACCGTCACCCCGAAGCTTCAGATTTCAACGTAGGAGTTCTGGAGGACACACACTTTCAGTCCGTAACAGCTCTCTACATTCTTTTTCCTTGTCTTTTCAATAATGTATAATTAGTACCTTTTTTTCTGATTCCTTGTATTCAATATTCATTAGTTCGTGGCATGTTATTTTACTTTCTAATTGTTCCATATGTTTGTCTGTATATGTGGGTCCGCTCCCTCCAAATGTACCATCAGATGCTTGTCGATGGGATGATTCCAGGAAACACGGAGCCTCGATGCGCTTGTCTTTTGACAAAAAGGCCCAGATTTTTCAAAATTGTAACTTCATAATTTGAAAATTTTAAACACAATTTACTTCTTTTTTAAACAATTTTGTGTGTGTATTTGACAGAGAGTGAGCAAGCGGGGGGGGGGTGGTAAATGGAGAGGGAGAAGCAGGGTCTCGCCCGCCCCACTGTGGGACTCGACCCCAGGATTCTGGGATCATGCCTGAGCCCAACGCAGGTGCTTAACCGACTGAGCCGCCCAGGGGACCCAAACACAATTTACTTATGAAGACTTTCTCCTTGACACATAACTATGTCAAACAAATATTTTCCACATCCACCGTTCTATAATTTTCTAAAGTATGTTAGATATGCATTTTTCTAAGCGGGGCTTGAATAGATTTTAAACTTCTTTGATGATCCAACTGATCATTATTTAAAAGTCAGGTTTTGTTTGTTTGTTTGTTTTGTGTTAACTGTACAACATGATTTGAATTTTCTTCTCCGTTTGGCCATCCTATGACTAGCAAAAAACCATCCCCACTTTTTATTCCAAGGGTATTCCTAACAAAATTACTTTAATCTCAAATGGATTTTCTGCTGCTTCCAGTCTGCTGTGAAGAAAAATCCAGATAATAGGCAATAGTGTCTGTCTTACAAAGTTGTCTTGAAAATTATATATAATATTTGCACATAACACTAGAAGAAGAGCTTTGTTTAATCATTTACTTGTTGGTCTCAGCTAACACTTGGTAGGCACCATAATATTTATTTTTAAGGGAACCTATTACCTATTAAAGTCAATTTGTTTGTCTTTCTTTCTGTTGCCTTGTATTTATGCAGACAAAAGGAAACCTTGTTACTTAGGTCAAAGGTAATTCTAGCAGAGATGGACAACTGAAGGTAGATAGTAAGTCACTTTGAGTGACTTATAGGATCAGTTTGAGAAGTAAAGAAAGGCAAAATTTTTGAGTAAAATGTAGGAATTAATTTTATTTAACTTATTTTCTAAAAGTTGGCACATTAAAATCAGAAGAATCTGAATAAAGTCTGTGTTTTCATTTAAAAAATTCTAAACAATTACTTCATCTAAACCATTTGTTTTGCTAATAAGTGCACCAGAAGTAGTAATTAGAGGCTTACCAGACTAATTAAGAAATTAAAAAAAAATTTGAAAGTCACAGGAAAATAAATACTAACATCATTTTAGTGACCAGAGGTGAAAAAGTGCACTACAACTATTATTCTCATTTACTGTCGGTGTCATTGTAAGTTGGCATAACCCCTTTGAAAAAGCATCTGAGTCATAAAAATAAATTTCTCCTTTGACTCAGTAATCCTTTTTCTGGGAATTGATCCAAAGAAAATAATTTAACTGAAGGCAAATGCTACATGAACAGATAATATTCATTGTATCTTGTTTTCAAGTGTAAACACTGAGAAGCTGATATGGATACGATATCAGACAGTAGGTAAGTAGGTGATGGGGCAGGTACTCAGTGGATATTGTGTTCTCTTTCAGGGTGGCAGGAGATGTTTAATACAGATGCTTGGGGGAGGCAGTGGGGGGGTTGTGCCTTTCTTTATGTTCAAGGTAGCAGACAGAGCACACGTGAGGATGTCCTTTCCTTCCTGTAATCTCACATGAGTCACAGTGAAGAAGTACAAGAAGTCTATCCTAACAAATCTGAGAGGAAGGAGGGACAGCCAGCAGCCAATCAGAAATTTTCATAACTATCTAGAACATGGACAACATTTAGTATCATTTATAAATAAATCAGAGCTCACCCCAGCCTGGAACATGGATAAGAAATCACATTAGGGCAGGGACAAACCCCTCCCTTCTGAAGTGTCCCCGAGAAACCCCGGGCAGTTGCATAAAAGTATGAGAAGTAAGAGGGACAGAGGTCACCATGAACAACTGTCAAAGGAGGCGTTGTGCAAGTCATTACACACACACACACACACACACACACACACACATGCACAGCCCTTTTGGAGTGGCACTTTTCTCCAGGCTAAACGTGCTGCATGTCTATGAAATGTGGGAGAGTTGAAGGCTATCTCTTGGTGTTGACTCCCGGAGTCAAGTCTTCCTTTGTGTGTTGGGTGGATGAGAGGGCCCAGACTTCCCACCTGCTCCCCACATGGGCACGCTCTGGTGAGACTTTCCAATCAGCAGAGCTTCCCCAGGAAGGCAGAGTTTATGTCCCATCTACCTACTCAAGGGGAGGACTGCTATCGAAACAGACTGCCATGGTTGTGGAAGACATTCTATTTCACGGTTGACCTGGTCTTTCATCAATAAATATGAGCAGACAGCCAAGGCTCCTCGGAGGCCAGAATATCAGTATGGCCCTCCCTCCCAAAGTTGCCAGGATGAATGTATATTGTTATAGATAGTGGGAAATCCCACTATATATATATATATATATATATATATGTATGTATATGTATGTGTGTGTGTATATATATATATATATTTAAAATAATCTCCAATTAGTATCCTAAGAAAGATCAAGAAGATAAAGAAACTAAAGGAAGAACACGCCACAGTTAAAGGGGACTTAGACATTCCAAAAGGGAAAAATAAACCCCCTTGGATTTTTTTTCTTTAAAAGCAGTAGTTGATTCTGGTTTCTGAGGAAGTTTCTGTTTGTGGATTTCTGCCCCTTAAACTGTGATTTTCTCTATATACGTGTCTGTTTTCTCAGCTCTCAGGTCAGTGGTCTGACCCGTGACCAGTTGTCTGACCATTCTAGGAAGAGCTCTTGATTTTCTCGTTGTTTAGTTTTTGTTTGTCTGTTTGTTCTTGCTGTTGTATGGGTAGCACAATGACAACTTCTAAGCTGCTTATGCACTCGTTCAGAAACCATTTCTGTTCAAATTTTTGGAATTTCTAATAGAATGTGTTGCAGAAATAGAAAAATAGAATTCCAGTGAAGAAGTTGAAGCAATAGAGAAATCACTCAGATTTTCGACCAAAAGATAAAGAAAAGAAATAAGAAATGCATGGGATGAGAAGAGAAGGTCCACCCATGAGCCCGTAGGAAGCCGGCTTCAAAAAGAAGAAGACTCCAGGACTGCAGGAAAAAATCTAATGAAATAAAGTAGAATTTGCTAACACTAAAGAATGGTGTGGGTCTTCAGATTAAATTGGGCAGATCAGACCATGAAATACCCAGGCCGGTCAACACAGCTTCCTGAGGAAGAGCACATCGAGGGTGAAGAGTGTATCTGAGATGCCCACGAGGCCGAGGGTCAAACCTGCACCACACGGAAAGGGAAACAGGCTGGCACCAGTTTCTGGATGTTGGTGAGCCTGGGGACGGAGTTCCAGGAGTCCATTCTGCAGGTAGATCACTTTGAACCTAGAGCCCGTCATCATCATGTCGGTCGGTTCAGATGGCAAGAGATAACGGACTTCTGGGATTGTAGCGGGAAATGCCCACATGTCATAAAAAAATGAACCTGGTGAGGGGCAAGATGATAAGAATCCGATGGTGAGGAAACTGAAGGAAGACAGGTGCCACCTAAGCAGATGAGATTAGAAAAACACCATGACACCCCGGTCCAAAAAAACAGGTTTGTCTGTATGCCTCCAACAGGTGGTTTCTGGTATACCTGCCCTACCCACCAACCTGGAGAGAATCAGCTGCAAAACCAATAAGCCAAAACACCCGAAAATGAAGAGTAAATCAGATTTAAGAAATCCTGGGTCTAACCTGAAAATCAAAGCAATCATGTCTGTCAGGGTAGGGAATCAGAAGCCCCCAGGGAAAAACGTTGAAGTGAAACCCCTGAAATAAGTATTAGGAAATTACTGATCACACGAGGGGATATATTGCTTTTGTCAGAGGAGAAGGAAAGGAAGGGAGGCGGGAGGCGGGGGAGGAAGAGAGTGAGACAGAAAATTAATTTACCATAAATCCCTTGTACGATAAAATCCATACAAGAAACTCAGGTTCCAAATATCAAAGTAAGAAGGAGTATGGTCATTAGGTATTTATGAAACGGAGGACTTCCCGATTTTGTTGCTGTTAATATTCTCTTTAAAGTGTCACAGATTTGGTAGTTCACAGAACGGCATAATCCCCGCGCACCCAGGCTGAGAGAGGATGTGTTTGTGCTTGATGCTGCTGGGGGCAGGGGCAGAGGGCAAGGGGCACTCAGGACCCCAAGCAGGCAGGGCTTGAGCACGAGCACACTCCCACGCTGGGAACAAGCCCTTACCGACCGAGCAGGTGTGTTAAGTGTGCAGGAAGGCTCACAAGGAGCCAGGTGTGGGTCTCAGGAGTCTGCAACCTGCATTCAGCAACACCACCATGGTGCCCTCCTGACACTGGGCGGATTACTCAGCCTCTGTGAATCTCATATTTAAATTTTGTTCATTGTTAAAAGTAATTGAGAGGATCTATTCAATGACCCCAGGGAGAAGTTTCAAGGGGTGCTAATCCCCGCCCCCCCCCTTACACAAATAAGTCTTTGCAGTTAACTCAAACCACGGAAATACAGAGAAAGTGCTTAACTCTGTAAGACAAACCATCTTCTACTTCTTTAAAAGCATCATTTATATTTATTAATTATTAAAAGAAATTATAATTTATGTATTTTATATGTCATATAATTTACACATATATAATATACTTAATGTAAATATAATATAGTATCGAGCACTTTACTGAAAAACTTTCATCTTCCTATTTTTGTATACAGGAAATAACAAAACAAATCTAAACACATTCAATTTCAGAAATTTTATGTCATCAGTCTTTATTTTCCTAGTTACTCAATTAGTCTAAAACAATGTTTTTTTCCTATCATGAAATGGGCATAAAAATCCTCGAGGAGCTTATTTGCAAGGACTGGAGTTCATCCTGTGGACAGTCTTGTCATCTCTTCTGAAAGAGCAACAGAAACAAAGGCTGATGGCATCCTGTTAGCCTCTGGAGCGCTGTCCCGGTGTGGTCCCCCAGGGTCTTGCAGCAGTGGCCAGCCTCAGCTTCCGCCTCCCTCCCACACCCCTCCCCCTTTCTCTCATCCTGCGCTTTTAACGTTGCTGCTGATCTTAAGTCCCCATACGTGTAAGGGCTGTGAATCAAGAAGGAAGTCGATGTCTGCATTTAGTAGGGGACTTTGTAGAAGACATACATGTGGAATCCAGCTGGCATTCCATTTCCTGGCAGAAGGCTGGGGTTTTAGAGCCCCTTGAGTTTAAAGTACACGATATGAGCACGTGCAGAATTTCAAAAGGGGCAACATTTTGTCCTGAGTCATATGTGTAAGGTCAATTCAAAGGCTGCTAAAGCTAGACTTCAAGAAGAGTGTGTTTTATCTTTTTACTACGTCATCTTAGATGAAAGCCTATCTGCTCTGTGGACATCGCCAACAACGGAATCCCACGCTTATAAACTGTCCTGACAAAGCCATCCACATCCACAACGGAGATCTAGCTCGTTCCCATCCGCACTCACGTTAGTGCAAATACTCTGAGAAACTCCGTGTTCTCTGATTACCGCTCAGAAGATACTAATGTCAAAAACTCCACCTCATTAAAAAATATCCTAAGAGAGAAATTTATCAGGGGGTAAGAGGCTGAGTGCCTTACTCTGCAAACAAAAGTGAGTTACTTAAGACCCCAAAACTCCTGGAGAAATAATAAAATGGAAAAAAAAATAAATGTATGTAAATATGTCTCAAAAATGCCCCCAAACGGATTTATTAAAGTTTTATTTATTTTATTATTAAAGTTTTATATGACCCTTACCGGTTTTTTCATAGGTTTATACTTACATCACACCTCAAATCACTTGAATATTTCTCAAATACACAAAAACTTATTTATACATATACCTGACATTGTAGCAATAAGCTTCTGACCCCATAGTTACAGTCGATATTGTGAAATATGAGTGTCACTGAGTAATACTGAGAACTATGAGTCCATAAGCCATGTTCAGTTCACATCCCCAGCATGTCTTGCACTAAAATAGAAAAAGCATCCTGTATCTGTTTTTGTTTTTTTTTGTGGTTTTTTTTTTTTTTTTTTGGAGAATGCTTGCAGTATGCATGCTTGGTATCTATAGCACATCTAGAAAAGTCACTAAGCCAGTTCTGACCAGAAGAATGTTCCAGTCAGTGCCTCCTGGTCCCCACAGGCTGGGAAGGGCTTGTCTGGCATGTGTTCCCACGTGTCTGCAGTCACAGGGTGGCTAGGCTGGCCTGCAGGGAACTCTAGGCATCATTCAACCTTCGTGTACCTCAGAAGCTCTCCATGTGGGCTCCCCGACCACATGGCTGCCTCAGGCATTCGGACATCCAACATGGTGTCCAGCACTACAAAGAGAGAGTGCCCAGAGACCTTGGCAGGGAGGTGTGGACTCTTCCTCCCTGAAAGCTAGTGTACCTATCACCTGTTACTAAGGTCCATCCAGATGTAGGGACAGAAATAGTCACTACCTTTCACTGGGAGAGGAACTGAAGTCACAGGATACAGGGAACACATGGGATAGAGGAGAGTGTGGTCATCTTTGGCAAATACAATCTTCTATGGAATTGTGACTGTCCTCTCAGGAAGGATCACAGGACTTCCTTGTCTAGTGTGTATGAAATCCTTATGTGTCCTCACTGAGGTGCGGTCACTATGGCGTACAAGAATGAGGCTTCACGGCAAGGTACAGCAGAGGAGAATGGACCAGTGACCAAGAACAGTCTTCCTGAGGACTCCTGCAGGACAGTGGTCTAGTCAAGTGGTCTCCGAAACCTCACTGGTTCTGGGAAAGACAACTCTATGATTAGTGGAAAACCATGTTTCTTGGCCTCTTCCTCTTCTTCTTGTTTTTTGTTTGTTTGTTTGTTTTAATGAAAAATCTCACTGAGTATAGCAGAGATCTCTGTGGTATCTTTTAAGTCCTAATGATGAATGAAACCAGACACAGGAGTGATCTCTCTGAAAAAGGCTGCAGATTCTTCAAAAAATCTGGGTCCCAACTTTTAAACCACCCAGGATAAAGACTACTTACTGATGGTAGGCAGAATTCTAAGATGTCTCCAAGACTGGCCACATAATCCCCAAGGTTATAAAAATGATGGGTATCTTCATTGTAGTTAGGTTAGGTTAGGTTATATGGCATCTTTGGTTTTAAGAGAGGGACATTATCCTGGGGGAGCCATTACAAGGAACTAGAGTCCTCCTAGTAAAGATTTGAAGAAGGACAAAGACTGCATGGGAAATTTTTCATGGCTGGCTTTGAAGATGGAGAGAGACACCTGGCAGGAATGTGGGGGGCCATCTAGCTGCTGAGAGCATCCACCAGGGGACACCCAGCAAGGAAACAGGGACCTCAGTCCCACAACTACAAAAAACTGAATTGTGCTGATACCCCGAATGGGCCTAGAACAGGATTTTGAGCTCTCAGGGAGAACCTGCCTGACATCTTGATTTTAGCTTTGTGAGACACTGAGCAGAAGACCCAGCCACACCAGGCCAGACTCCGTCACAAGGAGCTCATAAATGAGTGTGGCTTTGACTGTTAAGTTGTAGTACTTTGTTCTGTAGCAACATAACTACATATGTTATGTTATGGTTCAGATACCTTGATGCTAGACTTTCTTAAAATAAGAGATGGCCAGAGTGAACACTTGGTTCTCTGGTCTCTGCTCCCCTCCTGCGGCCTGGAAGGCAGAAGCCTCCACCTTGAGCAGCAACAGTTTGGCCCATACCCTGGGGAAGGTGGAAGAGAAGGCTGCAAGTTTCTGTGATTTGGTAGGGCCAACCTGTCGACACAGCTCTGGACCCGCAGCTTCCAGACTTAAATAAGTCGGGGAGGAATAAACACCTACCTTTTTTTTCCCCCAGCCCATTGTTATTTGGAGCTTGTTGACAAGCTAGATTTTTCCTAATGCTGATTATCCAGTTCAAACAAAGAAGTGACTTCAAGATTTTATGTTATGATATGCCGTGGTATTTTGTCTTCTAAAATCTATCCTTAAATACCCCACGTGCTTGGTTCCACCATGTACAAAGCATGGTCATCAACAAGGGACATCAGAGGGGAAATCCATGGTTCCTCTCAGACTATTATTAACCCAATAGATAAACGCTGTATTTGAGGTGTTCTGATATAATTAACTGCCTATGTAAAGTGAACACAAGGAGGCCATTATGCAAATAAGAAGCCATTAATTATAGGGGAAGGGACATCAGCTTCCTGGTTCAGACACAACAAAATGGGGAAGGAGGCTGACAACGTCTTAGACCGTCCAGTCACTAACGAGGTACTGCAAAGTCAGACACGACAATACTTATTATACATCCTAAGACTCAACAGACTTGGGTGCCCCGTTAATACTTACAAGCACTTTCTAATTTATAATTTACGATAAATAATATACATAACTAGCACCACAAAAAGTGCCAGGCATACTCAACTTGGCTAGAGATCTTTTCTAGCCAGTTCTCTGAGGGATTTCCTTGAGGGAGTTCTAAATTTTCTAGACCAACATTTTATAGGCAAAGGCTGTACAGAAGATTCTCCCTTGGGTATTAATAAGGGTGTCACATAATTGTTTTGTTCAAAAATTTTTCATCAATATGGAGAGCTGTACCCACTTCTTTGAAGATTTCATAAAGCACACTGACATTTTGAAGTCATTGAGGAACCCCGACAGAAAGACAGCTGCTTAGCTTTTTTGCTTTTATTCAAAGACTTGAGATTTTTAGAACAGATATAGGTTTAAAATAAAAGTGGGAGGAAGGTACATGGGTTTCCCAGCTTTCCTCTTTATAGGCATCCCCCACCAGAGTGATACAGAGAGGTACATTTCTTGTAACTGATGGACCCACACTGAGACATATTGTCACCTAAAGTCCACAGTTCACATTTGGGGTCACACTTGGTGGTGAGCCTCCTGTGGCCTTGGGTAAATGCAGAGTGACGTGTATCCAGCATTATGGTAGGAGACGGTATTTTCACTGCTCTAAAAATCCTCTGTATTCTACCTATTCATCCCTCCTCATCCCCCCTTTCTCCCAGGATCCAGTGATCTGTTCACTGTCTCCATAGTTCTGCCTTTTCCAGGATGTCATAGGTTGGACTCACAGAGTGGAGACTTTTCAGATGGCCTTCTTCCACTTAATAATAAGCCCTTAAGATCCTTCCACATCTCTTCATGGCTTGATAGCTCATTTCTTTTTGGTGCTGAATAATATTCCATTGTCCAGATGGACTACAGTTATTTAACCATTCACCCACTGGAGGGCATCTTGGTTGCTTCAAAGTCTGGGAATTATGAATAAATTTGCTATAAATTTCCAATGCAGGTTTTTGTGTCAACATAAGTTTTCAGCTCCTTTGGGTTGATTGCTGGGTCATATGGTAAGAGTGTATTTTGTTTGTAAGAAACTGTCAAGCTGTTCCACAATGTCTGTACCATTCTGCATTCCCACCAGCGATGAATCAGCGTTCCTGTTGCTCCACATCCTTGCCAGCATTTCATGTTGTCAGTGTTCTAGATTTTGGCCTTTTTAATAGGTGTGCAGTAGAATCTCATTGTTTTTTTGTTGCCAGCGTTTCACAATTCCTCTTGATTCAGTCGCCTTTCCCACCCCTGACCTGCCGCCTCCCTCACCCAAGGTGCGCTGCCAGTACTTTGAAGGACGTAAAGCAGATCTACCACTTTGGATCACAGATTTTTGCTCACAAGGTAAAACCTGGAGCCACATGTCACTGAAACAACTATCACCAAAGGCAAGTTTGTTTGTTTTCACTGATTGAGAAGCCTTCCCTAAAGGCGTCCACTCCAGAAGTAAAATTCTCTCCATGTATAACAAGGAGAAATAAATCAGTAACCTGGTGTGCTACCAATATTTTGAGGAATTCCCTGTATTTACTGTTATTTTTGGAATAGTTTTCTTCACAAAGGAAAAAAAAATACAAGTGAGAGCATTGTCAAACTGGTGGACTATAACAAGACAATAATAATTCAATAAGGAAATAGTTTGATTATGAATCAGAAAGTAAATATCATAGAATCTGAAAGGAACACATAAAACATTTATTTCAGCACTTTGGCTTCAATGTTAAGGTATCTAAGGGCAAAATTCAACTGCAGATCTGAGTGGTGGGGGCTCAAGAACCCTCAGGAACCCAATGTTCTTCCCATTAAGTAACATCTTGTGACCCCAGTGTGCCACGCCCTGAGTGATTCACACTCAATAGGAGGGACTTGTGGTTTGTTCCTAACCAATACAGCACAACAAAATGATGGAATATCACTGTCTTGGTGAGGTTAACTTTTACGGCAAAGAGGGTGGGAGGTCACTCCCGTGATGACTGCTATGCTATATAGGACTTTGTCTTAGATTGGAAAGAGATTGTCCTACTAGTCTTGGAGAAGTGAGCTGCCATGTTTTGAACTCCTATGAAGAGGGTCACAGGGCAGGGCACATGGGCAGTCACCTCTAGGACTCGAAGGTTACCTCTAGCTGACAACAAATTAAGCTGGGAAGGGAGGGGCAGTCATACAGCTACAAAAAAAAAAAAAAAAAAAAACACACACACAAAAACAAAAAACAAAGCAAAACAAAAACCCCAAAAACAAAATCTACAAACAACTTGAATGAATCAGTCAGGTTTCTCCAGAGAAACAAAACCAACAGGATATATAGACATATAAGGGCAGGTTTATTAAGAGAATTGGCTCATGGGGTTTTGGAGGACAAGAAGTCCCACAGTCAGCCATCTATCTGTAAGCTGGAAAACCAGGAAAACCAGAGGTATAATTCAGTCCAACTCAAAAAAAAAAAAAAAAAAAAAAAACAGGGTAAGCCAATAATGTAATTCCAGTCTGAGGCCCAAGGCCTGATGACTAAGGTGGTGGGTGGCATTAATGGAAGTCACAGAGTCCAAAGGCCTGAGAACTAGGAGGTCTGATGTCTGGGTGCAAGAGAAAATGGAGGTCCTGTCCCAGCTCAAGGGAGGAGAGTGCAAGTTTGCCTTTCCTTCGCCTTTTTGTTCCATTTGGGCCCTCAATGGATTGAATGAGATCTGGGACATTGGGAAAGGCCACCTCCCGATCTCAGTCTATGGATTCCAATGTTCGTCTTTTCCACAAACACCCTTACAGACACACCAACGATCTGTGCCTCCCGAACCCAGTTGGGTTGACACATGAAGTTGACCATCACATTGGACAGCCCCAGGAGTGGATTCTTCCTTAGTGGTGGATTCCCAAGCAGAGAACCCAGCTGAGCTGACACATGAAGTTGACCATCACATTGGACAGCCCCAGGAGTGGATTCTTCCTTAGTGGTGGATTCCCAAGCAGAGAACCCAGCTGAGCGGTGAGCGGACAGACTCCTGACCCACAGACACTGGGAGAGGATAAATGCCTTTTGTTTCTTACACAGCTTGCTGTGTGGTTATTGGTTATGCAGCCGTAACAAACTAATGAGCTATCAGATAAACGGCTCCCAATTCCTGTCCTGATATTGCATTACAGTCTAAAAACCTCAGCCAAATGCAGTAACGTGATGTCAAAATCTGAAAAGTTTTGCTGCAATCCACTGCTGTTCAGACTCCTTGAGGAGTCTTTCAAAATCAGAGAAGTGGCATGTCTACTAATTGTAAATCTAAAATTTCAGGAATTTTCATTGAAAATCCTCACAAAACAACCTCCAAATCCTTCAACATCGGCAATCCCATAGTTTTTGATGTGTAAGTTAACTTTCTGTTCACTCTCAGTGAGAAAACATGAGGAGAAGGGGATAGTCTCCGGGGAGGTGCCCCCGA
Organism: Mustela nigripes; assembly: GCF_022355385.1. Lineage (NCBI taxonomy): Eukaryota > Metazoa > Chordata > Mammalia > Carnivora > Mustelidae > Mustela > Mustela nigripes. The sequence continues at coordinate 111,763,867 of NC_081562.1, forward strand.
GCGTGCCTGTGATTAAGACCATCACCAGCTCCCCAGGAACAGGGTGATTCTTCCCACTGAAACTCAACCAAACACAGGGAGCAATTTTCTCTTCCTTTAATTTTTGGAAATCTTGTTATTTTACAACACCCTCCCCGCATATTATATATAGTTCCAGAAAAGTTCCCCGAAGCAATATGAATAATAAAGGGGAAAAGAGTTATTTTGGGAGAGAGACAGTGTGAATGCCAATCTCATTTCTTCTGCAAAATTACCTGAGTGGATCTGAGCAGGTTATGGCCTTACTGATTTCCTTTCTCCACCTGGCATGGAGATCCTGTCCATAGCCCCTTTCAACATTACGGGTCTGGGATTCTATTAACTGATTTAAAGTTTCAATTAATTACAAGACTTTTTTAAAAAGTATACCCAGTGGTGCTTTTACTTAAACCAATTAAGACCTCTGGAGAGGACAAATAATTATCACTCACCGACAATTTTCCAAGTAATAATTTTGCTTCTTAAGATGAATTCACTTTCTGCTTTCAGGTGTACGGTTCTGACAATGGCATTTTGTAAAGCAACCAATATCACAAAGGTACTTAAAAGCCACTTGTGTGTCAAATACTGTCCAGAGAATTCCTGGTATACAGTTGTTCCCCAACTTACAATGGGGCTCTGTCCTGATAAACCCGTCGTAAGTTGAAAATATCCCAAGCCACTGACCATTTTCGCTTACTTAGCCTGGCCCATCTTGAACGTGCCCACAACATTCCCGGCCGCCTCCAGGTGGACAGAGTCTCCTCACATGAAGCCTGTGTGATGATCAGGTGTTTCGTGACTCGAGTCACATTCTGGGGATGGCCCCATGAGCAAAGAACGGTACGGCAGGCTCGGCCTTCTGCTCTCCTGATCGCTGGCTGCCTGGGAGGGGTCCCTCACCGCCCAGCTACCGAAAATCCGATGTGACCACATGTCGCTAGCCTGGGACAAGATCCACGTTCACAGTTAAAATTCCAAGTACAGCTTCTACTGCATCGCTTTCGCTCCGTCGTGAAGTTAAAAAATTCTAAGTTGAACCACTGCAAGTCAGGGAATGTATTTATGTTTGGTTAATGAAACTATCTCACAGAGCCTCAGAACTGCCTCATGTACAGTCTACTGTTTTCTTAGTCTTTGTTTCTCAGGTGTACTCTGTGAAGGCACCTCCTGATAAATGTCAGGAATAATTAATGGACACTAAGTGCAGATCAATGAGGAATTTTCAAATGCTCTCACTATAGACACAAACATGACATCTTTCATTTTTCCTTTCTTTAGTTTCAAGTAAGAATATTTATTTTAATTTTTACACTGAGACTTATTTTGATGAAGAATGAAGTGTGCTTTATGATTTTTGAGCATAATACAGAAGGTAAAGAGATTCGTTACTTTTATTTTCATTATTATTTATTATATTCATTATTATTATAAAAATAATTGTACTTCTGACACACCTTCTGTTGTATAGATCTCTGTCTACCCATTTCTAAAAGGGTTAAAGGATGTATGTTCACTGGTAATAGTGTCCCAAAGCTCTTTGTGTTTTGTCTCCAAATTCAATGGACTCGAGACACTTTGTTCTTAGTTGAATGTGAGACATTTGCTACATCAGCAAGCTCTATGAATTCAAGTCAGATTTTACAAGACTTTATTTTATATATGAAACAGGTCTTAACAGTACTTAATGAAAGATGTGGTAATTGACTGGCAGGGAAAAGGAACAAGAAAATTGTAGTTTAGTGTAATAACATTTCATGTAGCTCTATCAGTGTTAGGTTTTACACTAAAAGGAAAGCTAAATTTAGGATGTCTATTACATACTAGCATTGATATGAGTCATTTCCTTTCCATTAAATCAACCCAAACCGTAACTTCCTATTTTAGGGTCTAATCTGTACAAAGCAGCAGATTTCAGATCTCAATTCTGCATGTTTGAGTTCCTCAAAAAAAATAGAAAAAATCAGTTTAAGTTTGTACTGTTCGTGGAATTTTAAAATTATTCCAAGAATGAGACTAGCTAACACCAAACATCAGATATTAGTAGAACAGTTTCACTTTCAACAATTAAATTAGAGCTCAGTTAAAATTTGCAGCCAGTCACTGCGAAAGGAAAAAAAATGCAAGAGTTTCTGCAACTTAAACTGAAATGGTCTTCCCTCACTGCCCTCACCTCCCTACACACTATGCACACACAGACACACGGACACACAAACTCGCCCAGACACAAACACCCGGGCACACATAGTCACACACAGCAACAAGGCACAGATGCTCACATAGGCACACACACACTCACATGCAGGGATAAATGACTTCCACCCACTTTTTATGGTAACACTAGCAATCTCGTACTTTCTCCAACAGTGCAGCTCCTTTCGAGATCAAAAGTGAAAGGAAAAAATTATCCCCTACTATGCTACTTTTAAGATTCCAGGACTTTTTTCATTTCAGCCTTAATAAAATTATTGGCTATGCTTTCCATTTCTTTTCTGTTGAAGGGCTATAACAAGTTTGGATACAACCATAATTAGGGTTTTGCTTATTTGGCCTGAGCGTCTGGTGTGTTACCAGGGCTTGTGGGTGGAGCAAACTGTCCAGGACATCCGTCATGTGACCACATGGACCCTTTGAGGTCCACTCTCAAAGATATTTTCCAGAGAAAAACTTTGGAAATCCACCAGAAGTGATCACAGTTTCTCTGTGGACCAGCCCCAGCTAAGTATTAATTCCACGATGTGCTAAATTTGGACACCAGATGAATAGAATTGAGGTCAGTGTTCTTAACAAATTAATAAGGGCACATCCATCTATTGAAAGCCCATCATAGGCTCTAAGAATGGACAGTCACCCGCATGACTGGTCTGTATCCTTCCTTCAATAGGTATTATAATTAACCTCTCAGAGAAGATATAAACAAAAAATATATTTAAACCCTCAAAAAGACAACACCATGAGGAAACGAGAATTAAAGTACTAGAGGGTGAGAAGAAAGATCCCACTGCTAAAGAAATCACAAACTAGGGCGCCTGAGTGGCTCAGTGGGTTGGGCCGCTGTCTTTGGCTCAGGTCATGATCTCAGGGTCCTGGGATTGAGTCCCGAATCGGGCTCTCTGCTCAGCAGGGAGCCTGCTTCCCTCTCTCTCTCTCTGCCTGCCTCTCCATCTACTTGTGATTTCTCTCTGTCAAATAAATACATAAGAAGTCTTTAAAAAAGAAAAAAGAAATCACAAACTACATAATGACTGCAAAGACGTTTTATCCCAGAGCTATTCAATAAGTAAAATTTTAAAATTTGGCCGGTGGACACCATTTAGAAAGGTTTCAAAATAATGTAAATGATTGACTTTGAGCCGAAGTGGATTTGATGGAAAATAAAATGATCCTCGCTTTGTCAAGTGAAATATGTATCATTTTCAAGCAGAACATATCCCATTTAAAGTAGGATTCTTTAAGAGTCATGCGTACTCTAAAAGCAAAAATGTTTATTTAGCCATCTGGCAAGATCAAAGCTTTCTGTCACTATATCCAAGGCTTAGAGATATTTTAAAGATGAGGATTTTTTTAAGGTGAATGAAAAATTAATGTTTGAGTGTTTATGTGCGTGTATGTCTGTGCCTTTACCTAAGTACAGTTTAGTAAAATACACATGGATTCTGGCATTAATATTTCCCTTCAATAAAACTGCTGATACTTCTTAAATCATGTGGACAAGAGAGGAGTCTCTATTATAGGACAGTGTGAAATCTTCTGTGTGCTCTGGGTCATCTGCTTGGGGATACACATTCATTCAACAGATCCTACTGATCACCTACTGGTTTGGTCTTTACTCCAAAAACCTGTGGGAAAAACAAATAGTTAAAAAAAAAAAATAGGCAACAATGTCTGCCCTCAAGAAGCTTATAGCCTTCATCATGAACTATAAGCATAACTGAGAGGTAAATTTTATGATATGCTAGAAGATGATAAGAGCTTAGAAAGAACATAGCAGGGTAAGAGGTATTTTGTTTTGTTCTTTGAAATGCATGTCCTTTATTTTTTTTTTTTAAAGATTTATGTCTATTTATTTGACAGAGAGAGCACAAGTAGACAAGGAGGCAGACAGAGGGAGAGGGAGAAGCAGGGTCCCAGCTGAGCAAGGAGCCTGATGTGAGCCTCAATTTGAGGATCCTGAGATCATGGCCTGAGCCAAAGGCAGAGGCTTAACCCACTGAGCCACCCAGGCGCCCCTGCGTTGCAATTCTAAGTAAACTGTTCATGCCAAACCCTGTGATCAAAGAGATCAGTTTTTGCAAAATCTTGAAAGATGTGGAAGGGTGATACTTGCATCTGGAGAAGGAGCAGTTTGGGCAGAGGGAACAGGTGTGGGCACCAGAATAGAAGCACATCCAAGAGGAGAACAGTGAATCTCCAGAAACAGTGTGGGATGGGAGCCGGGGAAGTATGGAAAGTCTGAGGAGAAGCCAGAGTGGTGAAGGGCGTCGACCATCCAGTAGCTTGTAGGCCACAGTTAGAAACCATCTTACTCAGAAGGAAGAACAAGCCTTTGAAAGGCTGGAGCTCCCCCAGTCTGGCCTCATGTGGGGGCCATCTGGCTACGGTACAGAGGGATGGGGAGCACGGGTGGAGACCTGGGAGACCACATCACGTGACTCATAGGGAAGACAATGGACAAAGCAGAGACTTTCAGAGCATGAGGAGGAGTCTGATGCTGAGTACATCTTAAAGAGCCAAGACAGCAGAGTTTCCAACTATTTGGATGGTGTAAAAGTGAGAAAAAGGAGGTGAGACAAATGCCAAGGTCGTTCCGCTACTGTGGGAAGTCTGGAAGGAGTTTGGGGTCAGGGTCAGCGGCACAGCTCCTACAGAAGGAGCAGGTAGATCGGCAGTTGAGTCTGGGATCCGTTAAGGCAGGTGGCTGCCAGCAATCCAGGTGGGAAAGGCACCTGGGGAGTTGAGTATGGAGTCCGGCTCCAGGAAGAGGTCTGCGCTAGAGATAAAATTTGAGTCCCTGGTGTGTGGATGTTCTTTAAAGTGTGACACTGGCTGAGGTCTTGAAGGTGGTGAGTGTGGGTGGGAAAAACAGAGGAAGAAGGCCCACACCCTCGGGCACCAGCTTCGAAGAAAAGTGGAAACAAGAAGCCAGAGAAGTGGAAGAGCTTCGAAGAAAAGTGGAGACAAGCAAAGAAGCCAGAGAAGGTGAGCGCTCTGGCCTCCGGGAAGCAGTGACAGATCGGGGTGGTGTTCTGAAGCGAAGCAGCAGAAATGTTCAGGGAGAAAGGGATAAGCTCCCTTTTAATGAGGACTGAGAACTGCCTGTTGCTTTCCAAAAGGAGCCGATGAAGGCGAGCTGGACAGGAGAATTTGGGCAGGCTGTGGGGCGGGGTGAGAAGAAGTCTGGTCAGGGTGAGGTCTATGGAGAGCACCAGGAGAAATCAGAGACAGAGGCACCGCTCAGGACTTCCACTACAAAGTAGAGCTTGGTCAGGGCGGGTAGCAGAGCTGTGTGGGAGGACCCATACTTTTCAGGATGGTAAAACGATAGCATGTTTGCACGCTGGGGCAATGGTTGAGTAAGGAGAGAAAATGCAATGTCATGGAAGCGAAAATGAATTCCTGCAGGCATATCCTTGCATAGGCAAGAGGGAATGCACCCCAGGGAACAAGTGAGCTGGCTGGCTGAGCACAAGGGCCATGGACTGTGTATGCAATGTGGATGGGAGCTAGAATGTGTAGCTGCAGATGGTGTAGGTGTGCAGTTATAGGGTGTGGTGGTTCTCATGAGATTCCTGACATTTCCGGTCAAGCAGAGGGCACAGACATCATTTGAAAACAGAACAGGGCCTGGGGGTGGTGAAGAGGTGTGTGGGGGACGTTGTAAGAGGGAACCCCAGGGTCGGGGAGGGGCATGGCAGATAAATGAAACATGTGGTTGTGATATGGTGATCACAACGACCAGGAAGCTTTGGGTGCACTGCCAGGATAGTTGGTCGAAGTTCTATCACTCGCTAGGTTGAGTGTTTTTCCCTCATGTCGCAGACGTGGTACAATTGTTTCACCATGGGGATAGGTGGCTTTCCTGAGTGAGTATTAAATAGGTATGGATGACTGGACATTGTGTAAATCCTCTACAGAAAGAGAGTGGTCAAAACAAACAGGAAAAAGCCACATGAAGGAGAGAGCTCATGAAGGTAGAAGAAAATTTGGACAAAGACACCACTGAGTCTTTCGGATATAAAACACCTCCTTCCTGCCTTCAGAACAGCAGGAGACGACACCAACCCATGGCAGGAGCACTGAAGACGGAACATCCCTGCCCCAAACTCCCCATGCCGTTCTTGCTGTAGGTGTTTTCCGGATGGCCATCCTTCTCTTCCCATCCGTGGCTGCCATCATGCTCAGGAACCACGTCTGCAAAACACTCCCGTTCTACTCTTTCTGGATATCCCATTCCCCATATCTACCTGCCTTGGAGGAAGACAGCATAGCCTGGTTAATTATTATGCAGAGCAATATAGCTCTTGTTTCTCTAAAGATGTTTAAATTACCTGTGCCAGGAAACCTTGGCTTTCATCACCAGATGGGCCAATTACGGTATTTTTCCTTAGGCTGGTTAAAGCAAACTCAAAGCATCGTTTTTTGTTTTGTTTGTTTTTGTTTGTTTTTTCGAAGCATAGTTTTTAAAACAACCATTTCCCCCTCTTATTATATTATCCCTTAGGAATATCTGCTATATTGTAATTAATTGTTCAATTGTCCACTTTGCTCATTAGAAAGCAAGGTCTTTGAAGACAGGCACTGTGGCGTATTTAATACTATTTCCCTGAAATGAAATGGCTCTATTTTCTATCACTTATAAAAATTAATTCCAAATGGGTTACAGATATAAATGTGAAAGGAAAACAATAAAATCTCTTTTAAAATTCAGGGTTATTTTCATGACCTTGGGGTGAGTAAAGCATTCTTAAAAAGAAGATCAAAAGCACTGAGGATAAAGGAAAATTTTATAAAACTGGCCTTTACTGTAATTGAGAACCCCCATCAAAAGATACCGTTAACACAGCGAAAGAGGAAGCCACAGAGAGGAGGAATCTGCAATCCATATGGCACACAGATTTATATCCTGAATATATAAAGAAGTTCTACAAATCAATAAAAAGATCAATAATCCCATAGAAATATATCCTAGAGAACTGAACAACAACCACTTCACAAAAGAGACTACATAGACAGCCTATGAACATATGAAAAAGTGCCCACCTCATTAGTCACAGGAAAATGTAACTGAAAATTAAATGAGATCCCACAATACACCTAGCAACCAGAATTGCTAAGAACAGATCGGTTGGCACCAGCAGGCAGTGGGAAAGGTAGGAGCAGCTTGGAAATGTCCATGTGTGTGACGCTCTATTCCATTGTAAAGGAAGACACGCATTCAGTGTCACAAGCAGTCCAGCTCCTGGGAACATCTCCACCATACTGAGTATAGATATTCGACAAAAGACAGATACAAGAATTCTTATAGTGACGCTCTTCATGACAAGTCCAAGGGTGAAGCAGCCAGTGCATCTAAAGGGTAGTGAGTGAACAATTTATGGTATACTGAAAATGCACTAAAATCACTTGTTTACATACAATAGTAATTAAAATTCCAGAGTTCTTTTCTAAACAAAGAAGTGACAACACCATGAGCTACCAGCTGAGCTGGATGACATGAAAAAGAAAGAACAGAACTTGGGGACCTCCATAGATAAAGAAGAGTATCTCCCATATTTTCTGTCAGTGTGGAGGGCTGGTTCCAGAGCTGATCAGAGGGACTGGTCTGGATATTTCTGCATTGTCAAATTGTTATTGCTCCATTGGTTTTTCTTAATCTCTCCCTCTCTCTCTCTTTAAGTAAACTCTACACCCAATATGGGGCTTGAACTCACAACCCTGAGATCAAGAGGCACAGGTTCTACTAACTGAGCTAGCCAGGTGCACCAATAGTTCCATTTCTTGATGAGATTTTGAAAGGCTTCCCTTTCCTCTTTCCATGGTTGTTACAAATGTGGACAGTAAAAGACTGTACTGCCGTGGTGAAACAGATTCCATTATCTGAGACTGGCTATGAGCTACAATGTACCTGTGACCTTATCATATTTACCAGTCCCGGCACACCTTCGTCATGTATTTGCTAAGCACTTGGAGCTATCTCAACTATGAAAAGTGCTATACAAGCCAAAATTCTATTCTCTTCTCTATTAATCATATTTGATTAATATCATTTGAAATACCATTAAATAATTTTAATGCAGGTGTGTGGATTAAAGCGACTCAAGAGCTTTCCTGACATAAACATTGACAAATTATGTGCAAGTTTAAGTTTGCACAAGTGATTAATCTGCTATTCTGCAGTTGGAATTAATTATTACACTCATATTTACATGACTAGTTCAGATATGTCTAACCATTAACACATTACCATTTGCCCTGAGTCCTTTGCAATGCAATGTCATCTATTTAATAATGTACAAAAAAGACAATAAAAGAGAATCAGATCAGAACTCTAACAATATGTCTTAGATTGCAGGTCTAGCTGGCTAATTCTTTTTTTTTTAATTGCTGAGGTTATTAAAATATTTTATTTATTCTGTCCTAAGAGAAGCTTAATAGATAGTACAATTCTTGTAATTAAGTGGACCGGTATGCACTTTCCTAACTTTTGGTTGTAAATTTGCAGGAGTGAATACAGCAAAGCTTTTAGAAGGTCATATATGCTTAGTGGGAAAAACTCAAGAACCAAAGAGCCAAGAGCCATTCAGAGATGACTTTTTCTCTCTTCCTGAAGGCAGAACTGTTCACCTGAACCGTTTCAGACAGATGGACTTTTATCCTGTTCTCCAGGGAAAGAGATTTTATAACTTGCATATAATATGCGACGTTTAGCCACCCTCAGTTTTTTGAGATCATAAAGGCGTAATTCAAATAACTTCAACTATAACAAAAGCATCCATTTATTAGGTGCTTATTTTGTTCTGAGCATTGCTTTAGGTTCTTTATATTGTCTTATAGAGAGATTTAATTTCCCTGTTATAGCTAACAGAACATAAGCTTTAAATTATCTAAGGCCCGTACTAGACAAGTGTGATTAGTGGTGACGGACTTTCAGAGAGTAGACTCCACATATGATAAGAATGGAAGCAATGGGTACAAAACGTGCCATGTTCACATAATGACCCTCACTTTTCTGTGTGGGGGGCCAGAGAAGTGTATGTTTTCTTATGTTCCTTGGCAGACATGAGCAGACAGGATACATATAAAGTATCTTCTGGTCATTCTGTTTGAAGGCTGGATCCTGTTCATGCTGGTCATGTCTTGTACTTTGGCTGTTATACCCAGGTATCAATGGAAAGTGAAGGGGAAGGGATACGGATGTGTAGTGAGACTTTTGCTGAAATTGTGGCACAGAGAGGCACATAGATGAGCCTGCCCAGAGAGGAACAATTACTCCATCAATTGAATTCTCCCTTGTTACTCTCTTTGTCTTTCAACTTGGTTAGTTTCTATTCCCCTTCAAGTTCATGGATTTCACTCCTGTCTGCACTGAGTCTATTCATGAATGTTAAATGCATTCATCACCTATGGTATAATGGAATTATTATTTGCCATTATAATTGCGTCTTTCTTATAATTTCCGTCTCTTTGCTGAAATTACCCCATCTCTTCCTGTACTCTTTCCTTGACAGCCTTCAATATATTGATCACTGCTATTTAAAAATGTCTATCTTATAGTTACAATCTCTGGACCATCCCTGAGTCTGGTTCTATGGTTCATTTTGTCTCTTTAAAATGGCATGTGTCTTTTTTTTTTTTTTTCCTTACTTTTGTTTTGCTCATTCCTTTTAACTGAATGCTATGTATAGAAGAGTAAGATTAAGGTAGATACTATTTATGCTGAGACATGGCGTATATCTTCTAGATCCTGTCTCAGGATGGGAGGCTGAGTTATCCTGCTCATCAGCTGCCTTCCTCACCACAGCTTCAGATTTACCTTGAGCTAAGGGTGAGATAAGTCCATGCTCTTGCCGCATCTATAGCTTCCAGCTCTCCGCATGTGCCTGAGCCTGAGCGTGCGCCTCTCCACATGCTTGCTCTTGTCCAGTGACAGACTTCTCTGCTGCCAGGTAATGGGAAGAGTCCAGGGAAGGGAGCTCTCTGTGGTCCTTGCTCAGTCTTAGACAGGCCCAAGTGTGCCTCAGGTCTTAGAGGTAGAATTCTTCAGTGATCCTGCCTGATCTTGTGGCAGCCAAGAGCTGCTTTGCATCTTTGGTGGGTCTTATTAAAGAAAGAATTTCTTGTCCTTCTTGCTGTGGTAGAACTCTAGTGTATTGGTAAAGAGATTTTCCTTTTCCTGCCCCTCTTTCATGGGTAGAAGGTTTTGCTTTTGCTTTTTTGTTTTGTTTTTAAATCTTTCCACTGCCCCCAACTGGTCTGCTCTTGCCTGAGGGTGAAGAGTCTTCCTCCTCCTCCCCAAGAAGCTTCAGGCTATGTGGTTTGTCTCCATCAATGAGCCCTTTCTGCTCCTGTCTACCATCTTTCTCATAAGTGCTCAGTGGAGGGCTATGGAGAAGCACCTACCAGGACATACAAACTCATCTTGTATCTGTGGCTCTCACGCCAGTCCACATTCAAACTTTAACAATGTGTTGGAATTTCAGCTGTTTTTAACCTACCTGTATGGCACTCAACCCCTCTTTCTCCCACACTCAGCCACTGTTCTGTGCCCTCTTTCCTCAAACAACGGGTTCCTTTTTCTTTAGATTTCAGACTACTTGTTTGTCTTACAATCTCAGCTCTGAAGGGTTCAAGAAAAGTTGATTTTATATATTTTTATTGTTGTTGTTGTTAAGGAAAAAGTAACTTTTCCCCAGTTTTCTATATCCTAGTCAGAAGCGGAATTCATGGTAAATAGTATTTTAACTTGGCCTTCTCACTTGAAAACATCTGTTATTTCTCTCTTGCTGCCTAGTTCCTAAAGGTGTCTTCCCGAATGTAGCCATCTGTTAGAGAGAGTGTCAGTTTAGAACTGGTATTTCTATGCCAGGTCTGGAATCTTGTATTAACATGACCCTTCAGCTTCTGATGACTCATCAAGTTGTAGATGCCCTTTTCTTTTCTTTTTTAAAATTCTCTTCACACACACACAGTTTTACATAAATCTATAAATGTGAACTTATCATGCACTGTGCTTCTTTTCCAAAAAGCTATAACAATTTACATTTCAACTGCCAGTGTATCACAGTATCCATTTTCTGTATCTCTGTGAGCAACAGTTACTGTTTCCCTGTCTAATAAGTACAGAATGATAGTTCATTGTCCCTGTAATCAGCATGTGTCTGTTAGTAAATTTGAACATATTGTCATAAATTCGCTGGTCATTTAGATTTGCACTTCTATGAACTGCTTCTTCGCACTGTTGCCTTTTTTTTTTTTATTGGATTGTTTTTCTCCTTCAGATGAATTTGTCAGATTTTTGCATGATTATTATATTATTAACAGTTGTCCCCCAAATAATAGGTTTTCTATTTACTTTGTTTCTGATACATTTTATTATACAAGTATGTCTTTTTTATGACATAGAAGATGTACCTTTTTTCTTGATAGCTTCTGAGATTCCACTCTTTGTTTAATGAGATTCTTCAATCCCTACATTATACCTCACTAGAATTGTGCCAAGTGCAGAGATGCAGACAGTCTAATGTAGCATAGAAAGGAAGTGTAGTTTACTTCTAGAGTCTGTACCTGATGGGTGAAGTAGGTGGCACCACACCTTTGTCATCCTTTGGAGCTGTGTTTGAGTAGACTGTATACCGACTGCTGTGTTGCTACATGCATACCGAGAATGGGTCCAACAAACCCTTGTTGTCAGAGGAGCCAAGGGAGCTCAGCCTTTAGGTAGCCTAATGAACTGCTGAAAGTGGAGAGCTGAGCTTCCAAGGCCACCTGGATCTCACTTAGGTTTTCTTCCAAAACTGTTATCTTATTGTTTTCATTCAAGTACTTCACCCCATGGAATTTATTTTTATATGAAGCAAAACAGTGTTCACATTTGATCCTTCTCCTGATACGTAGCTCCAATTATTAAAACATCCACCCTTTCCTCACTAAATAGAAATACTATCATTATTTTATATGAGCCTTTCATATTTTCATTTATCTATTTGAATATCTCTATGCTAATAGCATGCTAATTTTACTTTAATGGCTTTATAGTTGTTACCTTTTTTTTTTTTCTGATACTAGTAAGTCAAATCAGTCCTTCCTTATTTTTCACATTCAAAATTATTCCTGGTTATTTTTTTGACATTTATTCTCACATATAAATTTTATGGCCATAAAATTCAAACAGAATTTGATATAGTAATTAACATTATATATTACATGTAAAAATTAACATTTTTATATCAAAAACTTCTCATTTCAGAATATTTTATGTCATTCCATTTGTTCATCAACAAAATATTCTATTTTTCTTAATATTGGTTCTGTTTCCTTTTTTGTTAATTTATACTTAATATCTCAAGCTTTTCTCATTTTCCTTTATGTTCTTATTATTAAAATTAGAATAAAAATCTAATGGCCTTTATATATTTGCCTTACCAAATTCTTCTGTTAATTCTAATAGTTTTTAAAGAGTCTTTGGGGTTTTTAGTTATAAAATCATATCATAAAGAAAGAGACATTTTTATCTTTTGGAAACTTAGCACCACTTATTAAACTCTTTATCTAATTACAATGACCAAATACTTGAATATTAAGTTAAAATGGTAAGAGTAGGGATACATATCTAATATCTAATTTTAATTAAAACAGATTTTGCTTTGTACCACTTAGAATACCAACTCCAGCTATTTTGTAGAAATACTTAATATTTTCCTTCAATACCCCCTTTTTTAGCTTAAAGTTTTAAAGGTATGTTTCACAAACACCTTTTTAACTCTTTATATTGATTTTATAATGGTTTCTGCATGACCACACAGTGGTTCACCTTTCTGTCTGTTCATGTCCACGCCCACCGAGCTGAATGTTCCGGAGGAAAATAAACACACCAGAGGTAGCCTCTTAGAGCTGTCTACCACTCACAGTCTTATCTATTGTTCCTCCACTCTCCTCCCCAGTAAGCTCCTCCCTTTCTCCCCCTTCCTCACCCCCTGGAAGATGAAGGAGACACAGGCCACACCCTCCACACACACACCCTCTGACAAGGGACGTCCCCTCACTCTTATCCAAGATGCCTTTCCTCCAACCTGTGATCTTGCTCCAGGAATGCTTTCTTTCTTCTGAAGAATTAATCTTCCCATGAATTTACAAACATGCTCCTACGTCTTCAATCATTAAAAAAGAAGAAGAAGAAGAAGAACCTCGCTCTATCCTATTTTTCTGCCCCATTATTGTCTCCTTTTCTCCCTTCCTTATGGTAAAACTCCTCGGACTTGTCTCTATTTCTTCTCCCGGTCCTGTGCTCCTGCTCTCTACCGAGCTCTATTCAGTTAGCTTTCTGATCTCCCACATTCTACTGAAACAGCTCTCAATTTTGGAATGCCTCCTTGGACTACCTTGAATTGTCTTGGAAATCTCATCCAGTGCCATGGCTTTTGTGACAACTAAAGCTCAAGATCCCCAGACCTTAATTTCCCACCAGGAAGTCCCCCTACCAACTCAGGCCTCATGTACCCAGCCTTCTATTTGGTACCATCTGGAGGTCTAATAAGTATCTTAAAGCTGACGTCTTCAAACTTTGGCTTAAAGCATTTCCCCATCCCCACCAAGGCTTGATCACATAGTCTTTTAAGCTCACTTTATGGCTATTTCTTCCCGCAGGCTTCTCAGGCACTATCTTCAACGTACTCTTACCCCTTCATTTTTACCGCCTCACATCCCAAATTCAATCCACCAAGATAATTTTTGATTCTATCTTTAAAATATATGAAAGTTCACATCATCTCTCCTCCTCCTTAGGGTTACAACTCTCGCCTGGATTACTGCAAAAGCTTCCTAATTGCTTTCCTGACTTCAACCCTGTTCCCCTTCAATCCGATCTCAGTACAGCAGCCAAAGTGACATTGCTGAAAGGGAGGTCACACAATGCCAGCTCCATGTTGAAAGTCCTCCAGTGGCTTCAAAGACACGCTCATTTTTGCCTGTGATGCCCTCCAGGGTCTGGGCCCCATTACCTCTCTGATCAAATCGTTTGCACTTTGCTCTTGGTTTATTTTTATTCAGGTACGCTGTCTTTGGGTCCCTCCTCAGGATTTTGCATTGGCTTTTCCCTCTGCCTGGAATGGAGCTCCCACCCATCACAGCCCCCCATGGCTGATGCTTTCTCACCTGTTTCTAGTCTTTTCTAATAACCTGAGAGTTGCCTTCTCTGACAAATCTAATGAGGTCACCTGAATAGCCAGTGGCCACCCCCCCCACTGCCAACAAACCTCTCTTGTCTCCAGTCTGTTTAATTTTTCACCATTCCATGTGTCACCATCTAACATATTAGGTATTTATTACCTATTTATTTTGTTCGGTGACATGGAACATGTTAGGGGCTCCATAAAAAATTTGTTCCATAAATAAGGAAAGTTATACTGCAATATAATTTCCAATACTATAACGATTTTTCATCTTTATTCATAAATCAGATCTATTCTGCAGTTTTCCTTTATTGTTCTATCTTTATCAGGTTTTTAAAAGAGTTATATTGCCTTTGTAAAGTGAATTGGGGAGGCCTTTCATCTTTTTTCTAAGGCCTGGAATAATTTAACTTTGAAAAGCCCTCTTTCTTTAAGGTTATATAAAATTCATGTTACATAAACCTCAGCTGGGAATCCATCTGTTCTCGGTGCCTTTTTCAATGGTAGATCTTCAAGTGATTTTTTTCTAAACTCTCTTATGGTAAGTGATGTATTTAAGTTTCCCCTTCCTTTCTTCTTGGGTAAATTTTGGCAATATATATTTTGCTGGGAAATCATCCATTTCCTCTAAATTTTCAAATGTCTTGTCAGAAAGTTTCATAGACATTTATTTTTATGACTACTTCAATCACTTCTATATTGATGGTTATTCCCTGCTTGTCTCTCCTAATTTGGTGTATTTCCGCCTTCTCTTTTTCTCCTTTAAATGAGCCCGTGAAGCACTAATGCAAGGGAGTTCACTTAAATTAGATTTGGATTTTAAAATTTCTGCTACCTTTTTAAATTTTTCATTAATTTTAGCTTTTGTTTTGATTTCCATTTTTATTTGCTCTTTGTTTAAATTATTTTCTATATTCTTAGGATGAACACAAACCCCCTCTGTTCTTTTACTTTCTTTATAAAGAGCGATGATAATTTGTGTCAGGTTTTTGTTTTTATTTTTTCTCTTCTGGGGACTGCTTTCACTCTGTCCCACAGGTTTAGCTGGGAAGAATGTTCTTCTTTATTACTTTCCCTATGGTTGTAATTGTCCTTTTGATTTTCTCTTTGATCCAAGAGTTTTCTGTCTGGGAATGTGCTTCTTAATTCCCAAGGGATTCTAACTTTTAGTTCCTTTCTATTATTAATTATTTCTGACATTAAAAGTTCATGTTCACAGAATGAATTCAATAAAGATTTATTTTTAAAAATGTACTTAAGAACTCTTTTGAGCCAAGGAAGTGGTTGATTTGGTCTAGTTTCCATTCACACGGGAACAAAAAATAATCTTTCCAAGGAATGTAAGATTCGACATATTAACAATTCAAACACATGTATTTATTTAATTATTTACTTATTTTATGGAATGCTTTTGTCTTTCAGATCTGCCCAAATCTTAAAGAAGCATATTAAAATATCCCACTAAAGTTATAATATTAGCAGTTTAGATTTTGCTTTATTTACTCAGGTCTATATCGTTTGGTACATTTGAAAAAAAACGGAATGTTCCCCTTTTTTAGTTCTTTATGTTTTTAAATTTAAAGTTCAGTTTCTCCCAGACTGTCCTTCTAACTTGCAATTCTGTTTCCATTTGCAAAGTATTTATTGCCCACCCAGAGCTCTCTGCTATCATGCATTTGCTCCCTGATGTCAGGATTTCCCCTAGAGTTCTTTCAGAGGGAGCAGAGGCTGATATGTTTTCCAAATGACGGCATGTTCTCATCTCCTTTTGTTCTGAAGGATGACTGGCATTTCTCATATATTGTCTCAAGATGTTATTCCAGTATCTTTAAAGGAGTCCCTTTGATCTACAGGCGTAAGATATTTCCGTGTCTTTTCATTTATTTCTCTGTTTGCTTCTTTATTTCTTAAAACTCATTTTTATCTGAGGCATATCTGGGAAATTTTCCACAAGTCCACTAATTTTTTTTTTTTTTTTCCTTTCAGAATTGCTGTTTTTCTCATCGTTTTCTCTTGGGCTTACTTTTCTGCCCACGATTTCCAGCTCCACAGTTTTGCTCTGTGCTGGGAGATATTTCTTAGACTTGCCTTCCCAGGTTTCTAATTTGGTGTTCAACAATAACCATCTTCTTTTTCAATTCATCTAGAAAATATTTTACATTTTAGCTTCAGAGAATGTTTTTAGCGCAACACCTGGAAATTTTCCATTGACGCCATCATCTGTGGCTCCATTTCACTAAGAGGGTTTGGCCTTTGTTGTGACCATTCTTCTTTTCTCTGGTGCAGACCTCTCAGATGTGTGATATATTGCTTCGCTGGTTTCCTGGGACTCTGATCTCACGTTTGCAGCCCCCACGTGTTGGCGCTTCTAAAACTGGAGAGAGGCAAAAGGGTTTGTCCTTCCATGAGCCACTAGTGCAGAAGCCACGGAACCCCAGCCTCCTCCTGAAATGCCTGGAGGAGGTCTCGTTCCTAGTCACCTGCCTTCCCGTGACATTCGGGAACGTATAGGGTTCTGCCCCATTCAACTATGTCCTCACCTGTAGGAGCCAGGGCACCTAAGCTAGCTCGGGCAGAGCGGGTGTTGACCTCCTCCACCGGGGTCTCCGGATCTCATTAGCCCTGACACTTTCAAGACTCCCTGCTTTACGTGCTTGACTGCAAAGGACTCCGGTGCGGATGGCAGACACAGGAGAACGGTCCAACCCACGTCCAGCCGGCGGTGGAGAGAGGGCGCGGCACACTGAGGCGGCATCTTCCCAGGATCCTCCCTTTGGTGTCTCCCCAGATCGTCCCCCCCTGAATGCCTTATGGGCTCTATTTTGAATTACTGCTTTTTTAATCCTCAAAGGAAATGGCTTTTCGGTGTTTTCATATACTTCTAATATGCTAAAACACTACTTTAAGTGAATCTTCTAACTTCCCATTTTGGTACTCAAAAATCCCCATCGATTTTACACTTTGTATTTTTCCTCTATCCATAGTTAAAAAGTAGCAGATGACATTTAAAGAAAACAAAGCAAAAAAAAAAAAATGTGTCTCCTAAATTAAATTCCTCTTCTGAAAAATTTCCTGTCAGCTCGAATCATGATCCCATTTGGGTTCCTGTCCTTTGTGGACAGGGTTTAGTTGCATGGAGACAGCCTTTGCTCACGTACTACTAAATACAGGCCATTTACAAGCATGTCATGTGCAGCTCTAACTCGAGGGACCATTCGTGATGACCACGTGGGCAAACACATGCTTTGAGTGAGTAGCCACCTATCTTCTAAGATTGTTCCAACATGGCCCCAAGGCAAGGGAACCACATGCCCTAAGAGTATAGCATCCCTGCTGGAGACCTGATGGGAACCAGCTTTCTTCATGAATGCAGAGGGCACAGTGTGGAGAATTCAGTCCCATCACCTACTTGGTTACAGAGGAGCCATGGACCAATGGGGACACCCCTTTCCTCAGAGAGGCAGTTGCCCCTGAGGCTCTCTCCTGGTTGCCGGTACCAGGGGCTTAACAGCACTGTCACAGTTGGCTCTGGAGCAACTGTGCAAAGTCATGATCCCAAATATTTTTTCATTGGCTCAGCTCTTTTCAGTGGGGGGAAAAAAAAAGTGTCCGTTTTTTTGCCTTACCAGTTTTAGGATAGAAAGCCTCCATCATCTGGTTCAAATATTTCTCACGCCATCATCTGGTTCAAATATCGCTCACGCGCACTAGGTGATTTTGCTTGTGTTAAATTTTCTTTCTC
Organism: Mustela nigripes; assembly: GCF_022355385.1. Lineage (NCBI taxonomy): Eukaryota > Metazoa > Chordata > Mammalia > Carnivora > Mustelidae > Mustela > Mustela nigripes. The sequence goes on from NC_081562.1 coordinate 111,782,014, forward strand.
AGCAAGATGTTACACTGAAACGAAACCCATGTGCCTATACTTGTATTTTAGTTTTCTCCTTAAAAATGTTACGCTTTGTATTTCAGAATACAAATGCATCTCTTTCACCTGATTTCCTCTGAGGGAAGCAGCAGGCACACCGCCGGTCCCCTCCTCCCAGCACCGGCTTCGCCAGCGGACAGCCAAGTCCCTCCAATAGCCTTTCAGTGTGCGATTATGTCAGTATTTCATACTTCCTCTCTAGGTCTCCGTGTAGCAGAAGAGTGAATGGAAAACCAGAGAAGTGCTGTGACTCACCTGTGAATGCAAGGCAACAAAACCAGGAAAACTGAAAACGGTTCCCCGCTTCCTGAGCCCGTTTCCTTTGTTGGTGCCTCATTACCTCATGCTGCTCAGCCTGAAGATGTCATTAAAGCAAACAGAACACACAAGATACTCTGTGCAGAGACACTCTAAGATGATGACATTCCAGTAGATAAACTAAGTGCTTTAATAGTTATATTTTCAAAACAACAACAACAACAACAACAAAAACATTAACCCTATTTAGGAAAACCTATGCTGCTTCCTGCTCTCTGAGTCATGGGGCCTGGAAAGACTGTAGAGAATCCTGGTCCAGCTTCCAGAACAGAGCCCCCCGCCCACTGCCCCCATCTCCCTGTGTGAACTGCTCTTCAAGTAGACAACCGCATTGGTCACACTGTAGAAAAAGGTCTCAATGAACTCAGTAAAGGTAGGAAAGTCATTGTGAGTGAAGGTACACGGAGTCCCTGAGAAACACATTTAGCACCAACTGGCTCATCATGAGGAAGAGAGAGTGTGGCCTGAGGTGTCGGACTGGGACATGAGTCTGCCCGCATGCCTCCACAGGGACAGAATTCCCTGGCCTACCAATAGCCCCATTTCTTGCCAAAAGCCCATCCTGGCAAGCCTGCTCCTTACAGACCTTTTAGAAAGTGAAATAGCATTTATTGCTGGTTGTGAAAGTGGTGATTTTCGCTTTCATCTCAGAAACATCTGTTCTGGGAGCCTGGGTGGCTCAGTGGGTGAAGCATCTGCCTTCAGCTCAGATCATGATCCAGGGCCTGGGATCGAGTCTCCATCGGGTTCCCTGCTCAGCAGGAGCCTGCTCTTCTCCCTCCTGTGATCTCTTTTCCTCTGTCTTTTGGATAAATACATAAATCTTAAAAAAAAAAAAAAAAGAAAAGAAAGAAAGAAAAGAAAAGAAACATCTGTTCCACGCAGACCTCTGGGGTAGATCATCAGGCTGGTAACCAAGAGGTACCCCAACGAGGGGGATAAAAGCATTTTAGGAGAATCTCTTTGGGGCAAAAGGAGAATTTTAAAAGCTTGTTTTCTACCTAGATTTGTTTCTGGTGTGTTATTTTAATGTTTTATTATCTGGAAATTTCTTTTAATGGCAATAGCGTGTTTTCTGAGTACAGCCAGTCTGTTCAGACTTCGCTGGATTGCAGTTAGTTTGCATTTCTACTGTCCCAACGAGGGCAGGCAGGATGAATTGAGCAACAGCAGCTAGTCTGGGATTATCATAGGGCTTCTTGGGTCCTGGCCCATGGCTGCTAGGACTTTTCCTAAGACACAGATGACCAAGAGGGGCGGATTACATGGTTGTTATCTGAGAAAAGAAGGATTAATCTTTTCATAAAATATGGCAGAGGAGACATTCTATGAAGAAAGTCTGGAAAATGGCTTAAAATTTATCTTCTGGGAAGGCCATGGGCTTATGAGGAGCCAGAGACGATCGAGGGTAAAGAAATGATTCATTTGTAAAGCACTCGCAAGGGTCATCAGCCTACTTTGATGTGGTTGGGAGTGACACAAAGTAGTAGAGATAAATGGTAAGGAATTCACCCTTGGCAGCCCGGGGATCGTGTTCTGAAGCCGAGAAGCTGTGCTAGGGATGTACCATGACGAAAAACAGGGAAAGGCCCCACCGTGGGCAACATCGGGACGTGCAGCCTGCCAACGCCGAGTGAGCAAGAGGGAACGTGTTCTGCTAACTAGCTGTTGGGAGGATTGGCTGTATTTTATTTCGCACACAGCAGGCCACAAAACCTGGGTGTTGGTGTCAATGTTTTCATTGTTTTGTGGATGTCCATGTTTGCAAGCCCGCATACTTTCATGCCAGAAGGCATGCACGCAGAATCACTGATACCGATCATAAAAAAGGGCAGCAGTACCTGTCAGCCGTTCTTCCACCCGAAGATGTGTTTCAAGGTCACTTGGCGCACATCACCAGGCAACTTTCTCTACGCTCTACACATACAGAAAGGAGGAGCAAGTCAGTGGGGAACAGCTCACATCACATGCCAAAAATAGAACGGGCTACACTCAAGCTACACACTACTTCCTCTTACCTGGACAGAGTGTATTTACAGCATGTTTGTGGTTTTTTGTTTTGTTTTGTTTTTGTTTTTTTTTTTTTAATACATGATCAGAACTAAGTCAAGCCTGGGGATCTGAACTAGATGGGAGACCCCCCCCCCCCCCGCCCAATCCATTCCACTTAAGCTCGCGGATGTCAAGTTTCTCTGGAGATGTGGGAATACAGAACCAATCTCGTGGAGGGTGGTTTAAGATCGATGGGAAAGGTAGGAGCAAAGAAATCCCTATTTAAATGTTGGCATCTTACTGGTCTGCTGGGTCTGCCATGACAAGGTGCCAAAGACTGGGAGGCTTAAAAAGCAGAAACCTATTTGCTTGGTTTTGGAGTCTGGAAGTCTGAGCTCAAAGTCCCTTCAGGGTTGTTTCTCCTGAGGCTTCTCCCCTCGGCTTGTGAATGGGCACCTTCTCACTGTGTACACACACGTCTTTTCGCCATGTCATGCAGTCTGAGAGAGGGAAAGGGAGAGAGAGGTCTCTTGTGTCTCTTTCTGTCCTGTTGACGTAAGGCCTCACTCATCACGGTCTCCTTCACCTCGATGACTTCCTTTAAGCCCCATCTCCAAATATAGTCCCTTTGGGAGTCAGTGCTTTAACCTATGAATGTGGGGGATATACGTCAGTCAGAACAGGGACCTATTATTTACTGAACACTTATTTTTGAGTGCTAAACTCAAAGCTGCATATAAGTGACCTCATTTCATTTACATAAAATTCCAAAAATGCATACTTCTCCTTTTTGGTCGGGGTTGGGGAGTTGGGGAATGAGAAGACTGAGGTTTGGAGAAATTAAAGAATTGAAGCAGAATTATAGAATTAATAAGTAGCTGGGCCGTGGTTAAGACTCCAGTGTTTCTGATGTCCAATTATTTTGGTCTCTTTATTTCTGTTCAATGACTTAATAAGGACACAAGAATACCTAAAACCTATCTGCATGCTAGATGGCTTTCATTTCATTTGGCCATAATAACCATCTTCTGGGTCATGTTTTACCCACCCATTTCACAGATTAGAAAGTGGAAATCTCTCGTGTGGGCAGAATTGTGATCTCATGCAATAGGGGACTCGTCTAGAACTTTCTCTTTCTGTGGTATAAACTCTCACTAGATCATGACCCATGGAGAAAACCAAAGGTAGAACATTATATGTCAATAGTTTGTGTTTTTGTTGTTGTTGTTTTTGTTTTTTTTTCTAAGAGTCTAGACAAATTTCCACCCTTCCCTTCCCTAGTCCCCCCAAATTATAATTTTCAGAGCATGTTGAACTGGTGCTATTATCCTAACTTAGTGTTTTAAGTTTTCAGTGAGGTATCTTAAAATGCATTACTTCACCAGCATCACTTAAAAATCATTATGTGTAATGTTTAACAATGTCAGGCTAAGTCATGTTTCATGTGCTCACAGAAGAGAGAGCAATTCAATTTCCTAAGAGCTTGGTAAGAGCCAGGACACCTCTCAGATATAGTGACTTTGGACCCTTCCAAGCACCCCTGTCTTTTCTCATAGCACTTAATTTGCACCTGATGCTAGGCTGGCTTGTGACATCTCATACACCTTTTTTTTTTTTTTTAATGTATGACATGTCACCACTGTACGATTGAACATAAGAACTGCTGTCCACACTTCTCAAAGTTTCAAAGTATGTACTGCAATACTGAGCATACTACTCAGAAATTATTCTTTGACTAAACTAGGAATAAAAAGGGATGTCATGTCTATGGGGATTTTAAAAAGTATCAAGTGGGCTCCACTGGTCTCTCAACAGAAATCCTTTAATCTAGGTTTCAATTTTGCTTATGATGGGTTAAATAATTATAATCTTCAAAGCCCATAGTGAATAATAAATGATACATTGTGGGGAAAATATGATTAAAAATAAAACAACTGGTGATCTTGTTTCTTTTAATGCACTTAACTTTTAAGAGCATTATTAGGCTTACAGAAAAATTGCAAAGAAAGTACACAATATTCCAATAGGGAACCACTCCCCACTCCAACAGGCACACTATTTTCTCTATTATTAACATTATGTATCAGTGTGGTACATTGGTAATAATTGATGAGCTAATACTTATACATTGTTATGAAATAAAATCCATAGTTCACATGCATTAGGGCTCACTCTTTGTGTTGTACAGGCCACTGGGTTGTTGCAAATGCATCATACAGAGTAGTTTCATGGCCCTAAACATCTTCTGCACTCCACCTCTTCATCCCTCCTCCTGAAACACTGGCCACACCATTATCCATTTCTATCAGCAATGAAAGAGAGTTTCTGTCAACGGCCATCCCACTCTGAATGTGCCTGATCTCATCTGAAAGAGAGTTCCTGTTGCTCCATATCCTTCTCAGCATTTGGTGGTGTCAGTGGTCTGGATTTCACCATTCTGATCGGTGGATAGTGGTACTTCATTGTTTTAATACCCATTTCCTTAATAACATATAATATGAAGCATGCATTATATGTTTGTCATTTGTATATCTTCTTTAGCAAGATGTCTGTTCATATCTTTCACCCATTTTTAAGTTGCATTGTCTGCTTTCTTTTTGTTCTTTTTAGAGTTCTTGAATATTTTGCATAGTATGTTTTACCAAAAATCCGTTTTGGAAATATTTTCTCCCAGTCTGTGTCTTTTCTTTTCACTCTCTTGACAGTGTCTTTCACAGAGGGTATGTGATATCCAGAGTCACCTAGATTTTACTCCTATGTTATCCTCCAGAAATTTTATACAATTGTGCTTTACATTTAGGTCTATGATCCATTTTGGGTTGATTAATTGAATTTTGAATGTTGAACCAGCTCTGCTTGCCTGGGATAAATCCTATTTGTACATTTGAAGTAATAATCACAGAGAATTTTCCAAAATTAGGAACTGAGCAGAATCAACATTGTTCTAGTAAGTGGGCTTCTGCTCCTGGACATGTCCCTAGTAAGCTATGATTCTCAGTATTCTCCTCCCTTTCCACTTTTTGGGGCAGCAGCCTTCCCTGGGACTTCGGTCTCTGTTGGACCTAAGAAGGTTGTTGGTTTTTTAGTTCGCTCAGCTTTTTTCCTATTGTGGGAACAGGAGTGACGTTTTTCAAGCTCTTTACATTTGGACCAGAAACCACTGTTGTTTTTTAAAGGACAACTTAGAATATTAAAAAATGTCAAATATGAATCAGGGTGGTGGCATCTATTTAATTCTATTTACTGCTGCAAACAACTGCAAAACAAACCTACAGTCAGGGTTTTGCAATCTGGTTCACTAAATAAGGCCTGAAGATCCATGTCATTATGAATGACAAAACACCTAAACACAACCAAAGACCTTATTAAATACAATCTTCAACTTGTGGCCTTTTTCAAGCTTTCTCAGGAATAAAGTCTTTGTTTTAAAGCTTTTGAATAATTGCTTAGCAAAGAATTCTTAGAAAGGGATGCTTTCTTTTTTTCTGTTATATCACAGGTTCCAAGAACTTAAGGAGCTTTAGCTTGTGAAGAATGAAAATGCGCTTGAACCCTTTATTGTGACATTAATTTCTGCTTACCTGGTTCCTGTGCAGTGGATCAATAACTTGTCAGACAGGAGCTTGTTCCTTGATCTACAATACTATACATTTTTAATAATCACTGTGTAGAAATCCTGTTATACTGCATTCTCATTTATTTACTACTTTCTTCTTTTTTCATAGCATATTCTCCTATGATGAGAAAAAATAATTTATTTTACTTAATTCTTGAAACACCAATGTATTAGATGTAGGTCATTCTGTTTGGTTAAACCCATCTGTGTGAGAAACTGACATCTGTCCCCACAGTGGACAGTCAGTGTTTGAGGGAGCTTAGGAGAGACTGCACGTTTAGGGGTCAGAGCAACAGCAGCCCAGGGCTTTTCAAATTACAAAGAGTAAACAGCCACATAGCATCGTCCATGGCCATGGTGAAGATAAAGACAGCTACTGTTTATGAAACCTCTACCACGTACCATGCCTGATGTTACCTATTCCTATAACGATTGCCTAACAGCCATGTACTTGTTAAGTAAATAAGAAAACATATTCAGAAAGGAGTAACTAGGTTAAGAAGTGATAAAGCTGAAACTAAAAACCTTCGTCTTTTTTTAACATTAAAAAAATGAGGTGAAAACCATATAACAAAACAATTAACCATTTTAAAGCGGCATTTAGTACTCCCACAGTGTCATGAAAACACCACTTCTATCAAGTTCCAGAACATTCTCCTCACTCCAAAAAAACCCCATGACCCAGTGAGCAGCCACTCCTCATCTCTCTCCCCTCAGTCCCTCAGTCCCTGGCAACCACAAACCGTTTTTTCTGTCCCTCTGGATTTGCCTCCTGGATATGTCATATAAATGGAATTGTACAATGTATGACCTTTCACGGCTGCTGACCCTGGACTGACCTCATATCTCGTGTTCTTTCTTCAACAACATCCTGTCCAGGACATTCTCTTGATCACAAACTTTTTTTAAAAAACTGTTGCTTTTTACGCTAATAATTACCTTTCAAAAGATACTTACAAATAGATGTTAAGAAATGAAGAATAACGGTGCAAGAAATACCTGTGAACCCAAGTTTTAGTTTAAGAACACACAGTATGTGCACCCAGGGAGACATGTCCCCTTTGAACTTCTGGAACCCTCTAACCTAGATGCCCCACCCCAACATTTCTCCAGAATGCCAACCCATCACTTTTTTGCCTATCTTTGGGGTTGAACACTTTTTTGTATCCCAAATTATATATTCTTTAGTTCTGCATATTTTGAAATTTTTATAAATAGAATTAATGTCTGTAAGATTCATCTACATTGTGTGTGTCTCTACAGTTCATTTCTTTTCACTGATGAATACTACCCCATTAAATAATTTTGCCAAAATACCTTTATCCATTTTGTGGTGATGGGCATTTGGGTTATTTCCAGCTCTATTGTTATTATGAACGTTACTGTTATGGATGCACATAATTTTGCTTGTATAGGCTTTGCATAATGTATATCTTTGACTTATGCAAATGTATTAATAAGTGAATGGGACCATGTTTTACATCTCATTCTGTTTCTTACTCTTTTTCCTTCACTAAGTGCTGTATTTTTAAGACTCAACCATGTAACTGTGTGTATGTATGTACCATCTCTTACCTCCTGTTTATAGAATGCTGCAAGGTACCTCGTCACCACGTTTATCTGCTGTCTTAGAAATGATGCTCTCCTACAAGGAAATGCTGGAGTGAGTACCCACGTGTGTTTCCTTACGCCCCAGCATCAGAATTCTAGCTCTTCACCCACAAATAAATGCTGGAGTAAGCACCTATGGGTTTCCTTATAAACCTGCATCAGAATTACACTATTGGGTATTTACCCAAGTAATATTAAAGCACTAATTCTAAGGGATACTTGTACCCCTATGTATATTGTAGCATTATTTACAATAACCAAACTATGGAAACAGCCCACGTGTCCATCAAAGGATGAATGGGTAAAGAAAAGGTGGTGTATACACAACAGAATATCTCTGAGCCATAGAAGGGATTCTTGACATTCGCAACAACATGCATAGAGCTAGGGAATATATTGTTAAGCGCCAAAAGTCGGTTGGAGAAAGATAAATGCCATAAGAAAGCACTCACATGTGGAATTTAAGAAACAAAAGAAAAACAAATATGTTAAGGCGGAAAAAGGAGAGAGGCAAACCAAGAAACAGGTCTTCACTACAGAGAACACACTGGTGGTCACCAGAGGGCAGGTCGGTTAGGGGATGAAGGAAATAGGGGTGGGCGTTAAAGAGCACACTTACCACAATGAAAATCAATCAATCAGCCAATGAAATTGTAGCGACTCAACAGCACAGTCACTCTCCGAAGTTCATGTGAACACTCAGGTCAACGCACTTGACATCATCTTGCTTCCTTCAAAGACTTTTTATGAATCACTACCGTGGGCTCTGCTCCCCTGTTGCCGTTCTGAGTTTTATTCCATTCAACCCCACAGATGTGCTTGTGCGTAGGGCAGCTCTGAAACCCTGTCGAGGAGCAAGACCATTGACTCAGACTATTAGCCTGTTTCCCTGACTTTCAAAGCAGACTGCAACCTGCCTGAGGGCAGCGGTCACAGCCCCCTTCCTTTGTGGACGCTTTGCAGCATCTGGGGTTTGCAACATTGGTTCAATATAGGGTGTACAGCATATCTGTTGAACACATTTCTAGTGTTGAATGATGCTGTCTTTGACATGAAATGGCATCTTTTTCATTTCATTTCATGAGGAAGTTGCATATTTTCTTGAGAGCTCTGCACAGAGTGGTAAGATCTCATGTGTCTTTGATAGGCACCTGCCTTTTGGGGATTACCACCCAGATTCTAGGTTTGTGAATTTGGTCAGTGAGTATTAATAATCAACTCTCTCAATTCTCAGAAGGGTTAGCTAGAAAATTAGTCCTCAACTTGGAACTTCAATTATATACATAAAATCTACATGCCTTCCTAATTAAACACTAAGTCGGCTGAAGCTAGTCTTAAATTCAATAATTTTATTAGTATCCTAAAATTGCAGCAGGAAAGATTAATTGCGTTAATAATTAGAAACTGAGCATTAACTTTTTTCAAAAGAACTGTCTTTACACGATTATATTTCACTTCATTTTAGGAAAGCAGTGTATGTGCAAATGCAATATGATTCATTTGTGTCCCAACTTACGATTTTTTTTAAAAGAATAAAGTTTTTGTAAAGACGCTGAAATTGTGGTGTTATTGAACAACCATAAATGGTACTAGCTAACATTATGAAAATAACCAAACATCTCTTTTTAGAGCTTTGCCATCGGTGGATATCAAACATATACAAAGCCATCAGAATTCAGGTAAAGTGATTAAAGATACAGGAAGAGCTGGGATCCCTGGGTGGCTCAGTCGTTAAGCAACTACATTTGGCTCAGGTCATGATCCCAGGGTCCTGGGATCAAGTCCCGCATCTGCTTCCTTGCTCAGCAGAGAGCCTGCTTCTCCCTCTGCTTGCTGCTCCCCTTGCTGTGTTGTCTCTCTCTCTCTCTGACAAATAAATAAAAAATAAGTTAATTAATTAAGGACATAGGGAGAGTGTCTGCATGCAGGGTCTGTGTCCCTCCTCCACTCCCTGCTGACTCTACCCTCCACTTGCCAGTGTGTGTCCAAGCAGCTGTTTCTCCTGAGTGGGAGTGTAGAAAGGCTCAACCTTCACAAGCACCCCCCCCACTTCCTCCTGCACACAGTGTGGGTCCCCTGGGGGTCTCTTGACTCTACGTGCTCACTGCTGTCTGTTAGATAGTAAAGCGACGGACGGGATGTAGGAGTCTGTGTACACTAGATGACTGAGGTTGGTCTTGTCCAATGTACATGGTCAATGTGAGTCAAAACTTGAAGAGTGTATGTATGCCTCAAGGCACTTTAGGCTAAGCTGTATGCCACCCATGGGTCATCACTGACGACTCACACTGGTGAGTCATCTGGGGAAGGCAGCAAAAGCGCAGGAGTAAGGAATGTAAAAAAAAAAAAAAAAAAAAAAAAAGGCCCAAAGTAATTAAAATTTAAATATCAACTAACACTATCCAAGGATCGAGGGGAAAAATAGAGCTTCTTGTCCCATGACATCAGGAATCCTAGGTCTATAATCAAGCCAGTTACTCTGTTTAGGGAGAAAGACAAAACCAGCTTCTGAAAGGCCAGAAGGAATTCAAGGAAAAGCGCAGGAAGTAGGACAGTTGTGGATACTTTCCTACTGAGCTGGCAACAGGAGCAGAGAAGCAGACGCTTCTAAGACCAGCTCTGGGAAGCCACCCCCACCCGAACTACAAAGTCTTTTCTGTGAACGTGTCTGTACCATGGCCTTCCAGAGACCCAAGATGAATTTTTTTATGTTTAACCTGAAATGTGGAAACATTACATGCGCACTTAATTAGCCCATTTGGAAAATATTGATCAGAACGCCCCGTTTTCTAACAAGTACTTTCAATTAGCATTCCAATCACTGCATTATTAACACAGTCCCCATAAAATTAATCAGTCTCCTTTAGGCTTCAAAGATGTCAGTTTGATTACCTTAAAAACAATTAAAATGAGTTGCAATTTTGTATCAGTCTTCAAATCATATATGAAGTGATGAACGGTCTCAAGTCATCATACTTTAAAATGCAACCAAACAGGTAATTATCATATACCATCAAATATAATTACACGTGCTAATCTCCATAAAATCCTACAAGCTAATATCATATATTAGCAGATAATCATATAGTTTAAAGGGACCCATCCATGCTGCATTTTTATGAACTCTCTGATCTGCATGAGTGAAGCATTCAGAGTCAGGGAGAGAGGAATGCCAATGTTGCCCAAGGGAAACAGGGTGTATTTTGTATTTTGAAACACATGCCCGTCCTACAAGAAAGCAGGTTCTAATTCAGGAGGCTGGGCTAGGAGTCTAGAATCTTAAGAACCCAACTGGGGCTAGAAGTCACCACCGGGAGAAGCTGTTTTCCTTCTGTCTGTGATTATCCTCTAGAGGCTCCGCAGAAAGCCGGATCAAAGGACTATCTCATCTCCCCAAGTGCTTCTCATCTGCCTCCGCCTTCTCTTCATCCTTGAACAACGAACAGCAAAGACATTAGGAGTTTTGGGGTTGATTTCCTTTGACTTACGAGTCCTGGCAGTTGATGCACTAGCACTAAGTTCCAAGACATAACCCTCCTTTCATTCCTAGGAATCCGTCCATCTGATAAGACTCTGGAAGAATTCTGTGTCTATTTAAGCACTTCCTGTCTTGCTTCTCCTCCACTGAAATAGGAGGTCCTGGATGAAAGCTCCTTGTTGAACATCCTTCTCCACCTGTTTGTAGATTTGGGGTGAAGGCTATGCCCACATTATAATTTTTAATTTAATCTTTTAAAGTTTTGCTACTTAAACACAAGGAATGGAGCCGCTTTGATAGATAGGGAGACCCAGGTGGATAGGTAGCATTTCAAAGGATACAGATTCTCTCCTCAAAGTAGGAGGGAAATAGAGCCTGTTGGAAACAGCCTCTTTCCAGTGCAAATATAATGAGCTCCTGTTCCAATGGTGATAAATTGGCCATGAGGTTGGGTCTGGCTGTGGCAGTGCGTCAGAGAGCGGTATGGCCCTGCCCTTGGGACCGGCTCACACTACTAGAGCTAAGGACACATGCCCAGTGACTGGAGGGCAGCAGCATGTGTGGACAAGGAAGTGTAAGAACCATATGCAGGCGGAACAGACGGAACTGGAAAGACAAGAGGACTACAACGTGGATTTCCAGGTTTGCAGACTCAAAGGGCTCAGAGGTCAGCTTTCACATAGCTGGTGGTGCTTAGAAGAAACGGTACGGACCACCCCCGACCCCCCACCGCCCCGGAGAAACAACAGCATGAGAGCAAGCTCGGCTCTGAGTGTGGATTTCGTCTCCTTAGAAGTGGGACCTCAGTACAGCATGGCCAGGCGGGCAGCAAAGCCGAGTCCGGCCAAAAGATGAGGTGGCTGCTGTTGCAGGCCAAGGCTTCGTTTGGGGAAATAATGGTTCTGAGCGAAATATCCGCTCTGGACATTTGTTAAAAGCCAGTTAGGATTATCCATTTCAATTATACAGTCACAGTTTTTTTGTTTTGAAGATTTTATTTATTTGAGGGGGAGTGAGCACGAGCAGGAGGAGAGGTGGAGGAAGAGAGTGCAGACGCCCCGCTGAGCAGGGAGCCCGATGCGGGGCTCGATCCCAGGACCCTGAGATCATGACCTGAGCTGAAGGCAGAGGCTCCACCCACTGAGCCACCCAGGCGCCCCTGAATTTCAGTTTTTAAGTAAAAGCTTTAATTTGCTTTTGTTTTGGATGGTGGCTGACGGTGCCCGGTCTGCAGATACAGCTACGGCACTGTCTCCATTCAGTTTGTCTTCCAGAAAGAGAACCACAGAACCCCAGAGACTTAAATCCCTCAGTTCCAAGGCTGAAATTTGGTTTACAGACAGAACTATGAGGAGGGACAAGGTCTCAGGTGGGAAGCACGTGATCTGACACCCACTGACCACTCCGCACAGACATGCCCGCATGGCGCTTCCTGTTATTTCACCCAAAAAGGGACAGAGTTATTTTTCCATGATTTACAGATGAGTATCCCAGGCATGGGTAGGCTAACATGTGTTCCTAAAATCAAACAGTGAGAGGCCGTCCTTAGGATTCCAAAGGCCACTCGTCTCCCTTGAGAAAGGAAGTAGCCTCTGATTGCTAATTGTGTTTCCATTTCATGGTGCTGATCCAATTCTTGAAACATAAGTTTGAGTGGGTGTGTGGGGAGGGTGGAGCCAAGGAGAGAGGCGAACAGACAGAGAGGCAGACGGGATATTTTTTTTTTTAAAGATTTTATTTATTCGTTTGAGAGAGAGACAGTGAGAAAGCAAGAGGGCACAAGCGGCAAAGGAGAGGAGGAAGCAGGCTCCCCACTGAGCAGGGAGCCCGATGCGGGGCTCGATCCCAAGACCCCGTGATCATGACCTGAGCTAAAGAATGACACTTAACCGACTGAGCCACCCAGACAGAAGGGACATTTTCTGGGAGGTAGTGACCTTCCACTTTGGCCCTGCCAAAAAAGTAGAATTTTGGTGGTTAGCAAAGGGAAGCACCATGATTCTAGAACAGAATACACATGGAGATGACAAAGAGCGTTGAGGGGACATTGCATGAGGGACGGCTTCTTATGCTACTTCCTAAAATCCTCATTGTACTTGCTAAATACAGGACATACAGTCACATAGGTCAGGGCGATTCTGATGGTCCGTTTCTGGAGATGTGTCATTGGAGCTCACAGATACAACACTAGGAAAAGAGTGGAAAATAATCCTGTTAATTGTGTCTGCTGGTTTAGACAACGGGTTTTGGCATAACAGCTACAAACAGCCCATGTAGTCAGGGATGGACCTCACCCAAGCTGAGCTATCACATTCCCACTCTCTGGGATTCAGAACAGAAGCCAAGATCTTTTGGTCAGTCTCACCAAAAGGTTAGAACTGTAAGGGGCAAACCAGTGGGGAATCTGAAAGTAGCCCAGTCCTATACCACAGATCAGCAAAATATGTCTGGAGAAAGAGAGACAGAGGGAGAAAGACAGAGATAAAGAGAGACAGAGATGGGCGGAGAGAAGGAATGAGAACCGGAGCCTCTGATCCAGTTCTTTCCTCAAGCTTTTCTTCATCCATATCCACGGGCTCCATGCGACGTCCCGTCCTGTCTTTCTAAGAAACTCCTGCTTTAAGCCAAATGTTTGTTCCTGTTGTCTGTAACTAAAGCACGCAACCGATACAACAGGAAAGCCACATGGCTGGGCTCTGTGTGCTGTAATGATCTGATGACAACTTTGAGCATAGATCAGAGCAGGGGGAAAACAACTAAATGCAAAACACTTTGATGTAGTAAAGCATAATAATGCATTTTCTCCTGGCTTAGAGTCCCTAGTAATGGAGCAGTGGTCCGCAGGAGCTGGCTATCCCTCTATGCGTCACGTATACAGATCAGGGGACATCAGGCTCAACGCACTCATTCTTGTCCAGCTGGTGGGACGGTTACAGACACTGATCCAAAGTTCCTATGCTGCTGTGTTGCTGTGTAATACCTGTTTAAGCAACGGGTGTTAAATAACCTGTTTAATAACTGTTTAAATAACAGTTTAATACTGTTGCATAATGTAGGCCTTTAATTAATTCAAATTGACCTTACTTTTTTGTGCCTTTCTCTGTTCCAGTCATGTGAAAGAAATTTTACCCACTTGTCATTCACGCAGGTGAGGATTCCCCAAGAGCCTTCTGGGGGTCGACTTGGGAACCAAACGAGCGACTGTCTGAAAGCCCGTGCGGTGCCTGGCCCACAGGAAGTGAACTAGTGGGGTCTCTCCTCTGCCTCTTCCCACCTCCAGCCCCTCGCCTCTCTCTGGGTGGGGACAGGAGACCATTTCTGGCCAACATGCGGGAATGGCCATGGCGTGGGTTGTCTGTAGACTGAAGCCAAGAAGAGCGGGTCTGTTTGCTGCGCACAGTCCCGCCGTGACGTTTCGAGTCAAGGATGAGTACCCATGAGACCTGGTTCTTCAGGGACAGTGAGGACCAGAGCCTTCCTCTGGCCTGTGCTGCCTCAGGGAGGTGGGCAAGAGGTAAGCCCTGCTCATGTGCAGTCTCCAGGTTTGGGGATCATGGATAGCAGCGAATAATCTCTCCCAGCAGGAGAGAGCACACGGCCTCGTGACTCTTGTGTTCTTCTTTTTGTGTTGTTTGTGTTGGTTGGACTGTTCCCAGCCACGACGACGAGTTCGCAGGGGGGCCGCCGCAGGGCCCCATGCACTGGCTGGGTCCCCGGGGTGGGAGGTGGCCTGGGGACCGCAACCGTCGTGCGGGGTCCTCCTGCAGGGCGATTCTCACAGCGGGGCTGCCTCTCCCATGGGTTTTTGTCACAAAACTTTTCGTCTGTTGGCACGGGTACGTCTTTGAGTCCCTCTCGAGGGACGTCCAGTGAGAGCAAGAAACGGTGTTCCTTGTTTCCTTAGTAATTCGCTCAGCGCTTGCGGAGTCTGCCTCAAGAAGCGTTGGAGTTTTCTTTAGGCAGAGAGAGCAGAATGAGTTCATCAACAAATACTTCCTTTATAAATTTTTTTTTTCATACCAGTTTTGTTTTGTTTTTTTTTTAAATTTTCTGGAACGGCTTGATATAAACCACCTGCTCGGGTCTTTCACAAGGGCAAGGTGGCAGAGCCGGCAGGTCCCGCTTTCTTAGCCTGCCTCTGAATGCATATAATTTCTGGCTATTTGCAGAGAGTGATTTCGAGTTTTATGGGCGTGCTGAGAAAAAATGGCAGGAATCTGCCTGCAGGGAAGCAAGACCTCAGCAAAGTGACAAAGAACCTAATGGAGGGCTGTGAAGCCGAATGTCCTTGGCAAGGAAAGGCTTGGGCCCTGCCCAGAAACCTGATCTTCGGGTTTTAGGTTTTGCTAATTTGCGGGAAGGGGGAGGAGGGAGCAGACCTGTCGCTAAAATGAAGACGGGCTTTTGTAAGGAAAACCTGTTTTTCCTCCTGAAAATAAAAGAGCAATGCGGGTGTTAATGATCCAAGGAGTTGCTGGGTTAACTGGGGGAGTTACAGCATCCAAGTGTGCGTCCAACAGGTGTGAGCGTGGAGTGAGATGGAAGTCAAGGCCTGAAAAACCATGTATTTCTTAAATCGTAGAAGCCCGCTGAAGTCGGTACTAAAAATGTGTCTGCTTCACAGAGCAGGAGCAGAGACTCGGGGCAAAGCCAAGCCAGGATGGAACAGGATGGAAGGCCCCCTCCTCCCCTTCTGCTGGGTCCACTCCCAGAGCCCATGCGGGTCCTGACGCCCCTGTCCGTGCCGGTTCATTCTCAGGGACTTCACGCTGATTTATTCCATTCCTTCATTATTATTTACTGTTGGTAAAGGATGAAGATGCTTCTCTTTTCCAGTTTGCGCTCTAACCAGAAACATGGTTTTTCGGAACATGCTCTGCTCTGATTTCAGGCCGACTATTGGACAAGACTGTCCCGTGACGGTCTGTCGACCTTTTGGATTCCTCCCAGCCTCCGTCTGATTCATCTCGCTCACCCTGCTTCTGCAGAAGGTCAGCTTCGAGTACTCCTTATTTAGGACTGTCTCGGGGAGCCCTGAACCTGTGTTGCTCTCTCTGGAGGTAGAGTCAAAATTTCCAAAGCTTTCTTCAGAAGGTGAGACATGTACATTTTCCCCCCCCTCCAGATCAGTAAAATCCGTCGAACATCTTAATACTGACGCCATGGTTTCCAATCAGGAGGCTGGTGTGCAGACATGTCAAATGCTTTGTGACGGAAGGCAGGACAGACATCATGCGCTACTGCCAACTCTGACCAGAGAATAAGGATAAAGTCAGTGAGAATTCTGAGTCTGACAGAATGAATTAGGCAGACAAGAAGCAGGGCTCTCCAGGGGCCTTGAGGACCTGGACATCTGTTAGAAATTTCATTCTGCTAAAAATAGAACTCCTGGTTTCCTCTCCTGCCTGGCCTGGCTCGGACGCAGAGAGCACGGTGAGATTCGATCGTGCCCGGCATGTTCGTTGCCCACCTTGCAGCATCAACGGCACGTGCTGACATCGGGCAGCCACTGGTGTGCCCATCTCCCCCGGGGGCCTCGAGGACCAGCTGAGCTCTTTCCGGGGGCGGCTTTGTAGTGGCGCACTCGAGAGCGACCCTGCTGGAGTCCAACCTGCCTGACTTTCATCCCCTGATCTTCTCCCTACTGGTTCTGTGACTTTAGGAAGGTTACGTAAGTTTTATGAGCCTCGGTTTCCTCTTTTATAAGACGGGGACAGTTATAACTCTCACCTCTCGGGGTACTGTAAACATGAAATGACATGAGGAGAGGAGAACTCACGGCATCATCTCATGGCTCCAGGAACAAAATACTTCATCTTTGTCTTCCCTCCATTGGATCTCTAGGGTGAAGGGCATCTCAGCTGCTTTCCTGCTACTTAACCCAAGTGAGGTCCCCCTCCCTGGTGAAGACATCCTGCTTGCCCCCGAGATCTTATCTTCTCTTGTCTCTCAAGGGGGTCCTCGCTCCAGTGACTCATCTCCCCCGAAATGCCAAACTCAACCACCAAAGGACCGTTCTCCTACACAGGAACCACAACTTAGTATTTTTCAAACAAAACAAAACACGGCCAACAAACCCCAAACTCTGTTGACCTGTCACCTCCAGGTCCTGTCTTTCTCTGCCCTTTCTCAGAAAAACTCTTTGAAATTTTGTTTAGGACTCTTCTCCCCATTCCCAGTCCCTCAGCGTCCCCTGTGATTGATGCTTGTCCTGTGGTTGTGTTGGTCTGTGTCGCTTGGTTTCCTAAGTTCTCATGGCGAATCCATTCAGACCCTTCACCCCCGTGGGGTTTCTGTGAGTGTACTTGGATGATCGGGCTAGTTCTCTCCTGGAGTTACTGGATGCATTTGGTCTGGACTGGCTGCCTCTTCGTGAGGTGCTCTGCCTTTCTCCTGGGGCTCTCCCTCTGGCGACCCACGTCACAACTCCCTTCGTCCGTCTCCTGGCTGGAGTCCTGTTTGCTCACGTCCATGGCCGCTTCTCTCCTGGTTCACCCTTTCTTTTGAACATTCTCTAAGCACTACCTGGAGATACACACCCGGAAAACCATTTTCTTTAGGCTTGTTAGCATTCACAATTACTAACTGAGTATAGAATCTTGGACATTTTTGTGTGTTTGTTTTACTTTGTTTTTAGAGTTGTAGATGAAGCTGGCCATTGTCTTGTAGCTTTCAGAGTCCTTGTTAAGAAGCGCAAAGTCATTCTGGTCTTTGATCTTCTGCATATGACCTATTTTTTAGGTGCTTTTCCTCTGGAGGTTCGTTGCATCCTCTCTTTGCTGAAATTTCACAGTGTAATTTCCTGGTGTAAGTCCATTTTCGTCTCTTTATATGGGCTTTCATGGAGTCCTTCTGTTCTTGGAAATACGATCGAAGTATTCCTTTGATATTCTCTAACTTGCATTTTCTCCTTTTCCTTCCGTCCACGGTTCTCACTAACTAGGAATCGGGCCCCTGCAGCTGGTTCACCAGCGTGGCTGAAAGCGCCTTTTTGCTCTTCCCGTCCCTTTCTCCAGTTCAGCTGTCCTTTCCTTGCACGTCGTCAACGCGCCTTCCAAGCATTCTCTTGAGTAATTGTTTTATGTCAAGCCTTAAATTTCCAAGAGCTCTTTTTTCGGTCTCTGCATATTTCACGACACACACGCACACGCAACGCACACACACGTCGATCTCAGGTTCTTTCTTCTCAGATGCAACGTTTTCATGAATCCCCGAGGACATTAACACTGTGTTTACGTGTTGGGACATTTTCTTCTCCCCTCATTATCCCTGTTTGTTCCAAGTGGCTTTCCTTTTATGTTTGTTATTACGGATTTTCTTTCTTTCTTCTTTTTCTGTTTCTTTTCTTTTCTTTTTTTTTCAGTTTGTTTTTGTATGAGATTCTATTATTTTCATGTTAGAGGCTTCTTCCGACTCTGAAGAGGCCATCTGATCATCATTTTGCTGTCTTATCATCATTAACTGAATAATTAATGAAATAATTTTCCTGCAGCCAGATTGAGATTCTATCTCTTGAAATGGTAGCTACCGCCGTCCCTACGCTCAGAAGCTCCAAACGCATCCAGACATTTGTCGTTCACATTGTCCTTTTAATTGTGGGTTTGTGTCCGATAAAATCTCTTTATAGTTTAATTTGTTTAATTGGTTTCAGACGGGGAAGTTGACGTCTGTGCTCCTCCGGCCACCGCTACCTGGAGGCCTCTTTCACTCCTCACCCCATGTCAGGTGGGGTCTCCCTGCAGAGCTCCCTGAAATGGTGGTGCCAAATTTACCGAGAGTTTCCACATTGCCATACCCAAAGGCACCTTCCTTTGACCGGCATCCTGAAGTGGCTACTACCTCCTTCTTGAAACACTTTGTTCTGGAGACGACTCAACTGGATGATTGCTTGGTCTTCTCCATCCGAGACACTGCAGCCGACTGACCCACTTACCAAAGCGGAGCGTGCGGACGTGAGGCGGAAACCCAGCCATGTGGTCAGCTTCAGAGGGTGCACATTTATGTCACGGGAACAGACCCTCTCTCTCTCACTTCCCACCAGTCCCTGCCATTATTTGGCAATGATTTTCAGCATGGGGCAGGGAGACCCCTGGTGTCCCATGTCCACTGCTGGAGGTCAGTCCACACGGTGGGGTGGACCAGGAGCCATGTGGCATCCTCACTGCCTCTGAGCTAAGCACCAAAATGAAATCTAAAAACAGTATTCTGAGAAGATGACTCTTGTGTTTCTGGCATTGTTATCAGAAAGCCATGACTGCTTGGCATGTATTTTTAGCAAAACCCGCTCTGTGTGTGTGTGTGTGCACTTTACGAACTCCAATAAATTGTTTTATGTGCCCTAATAAACTGCTGTAGAGTTTTATCAGGGATCCACACCATAATTTTTCCTTGAAAGCCAGGAGAACAGCCCATGTGCGGCATGTCTCGCATTCAGGAGGAAACTTTGGTGGTGTCCTGTCACGTCTGGAGGTTCAATGTCAGCTGCCATCATTAGACATAGGACGCATCCGCCCACTCAGGCTTGTCCAAACAACCTCACTTCACCCTTCCAATTCCGAGAGTCTGCTCTTTGGTGGAAAAGATTGAAAACTAAGAAAACAAGCACTTTTGCTTCTTCTCTGTCACAGGCCACCTCGTACCCCCTTCCCCAAGCGATCCTTCCACACACCTAGTGTAGTAAAGATTACGTTTACTTGTTCATTTAACCTTTCTGACAGGCCTCGTGTTTTCAGCACTTAAACTTTCCCTCTGATATCCTTCTGGGTCTGTGCTGCCCTACAGGTAGAGTAAGCTTAGCAGAAGCTCTGTTTGTAGACACGGGTGTTTTTAACTATGTCCCCTCATTTCATTCTCTCTCATTTTGCATTTTGGATTTTTTTCCCCATTTTTAGATCTTTAAAAAATGTCTCACGTATCTCATGAGGTCATTAGTGCCATTTTCAAGGAGGGAGAACCATCTTGTAGCCACCATGCTCAGAGGTGGCAGAGCCAGAGTTCCCGTCCAGGTGTGTGGGACTCCCAGGTGTGTGTGGATGTGGAGAAGGACATAAGGATGCATGGACTCCGTCTTTGCTGTGAGTGTGGCCTCGGACCGCGGGGTTCCAGTGTGCTGTCAAGTTCACTATCCTGAAGCTTCTAGGGCCATCCAAAAGCAGAGGGCCCTGTTTAAGAGGAGAATCATGATAATTCCGGAGATTTCAATGTGGGCTTGAGTTGCAACTTGCCATGGAGGGGGTGGGGGGCTCTGGTTCTTGAAAGGAACGGGGGACAACAGCTTCAGCTGCCTCTGATCAGTTTGCTCTGCGGTTGGGTGACTTGGGTAGCGGAAGGAAACATGCGCTTGGATCCAGTTCCGCAGGATGAGCTGAGGGACACTTGGAATAAGGAAGTAAGGAAGTAAGAAGGCACCAGCAAGGACCACGGCCGGCTCTCCCATCTCAGCTCAGAGTGCTGATCACTGTTGTGGAGACTGAGAAGCAGACAGTTCCAAGTAGTGGAAACATAACCCAGGGTGCAGCCAGTCAGGGCGCTGGGGTGCCCTGCTGAACGGTAGTAGCAGGTACGTTCCGTTGTTTTCCTTCCCACTTGTTTTTGAAAGCTGCAAGACCACACAAATGCAGGAGGAGCACAGGACTCTCCTTCTCAAAAGGGGGGGCCAGCACTGCTGCTTTGCGAGGTCTCCCGTGTACAGATGAGGGACTTCAAGAACAACCAGCAAGAGAGGAGACGAAGTGCGGCTACTTTGTTTGTTTCTGAAGAATCACAGATTAAAATCAATGGGAAACTGAAAATTTTGAATGCACACACACACACACACACAAATGAGTCATTTAAAAATATTTTGATGAAGAAGGCAAATACCGTTAAAGGGGGGGAAAAAAAACAAAAACTAAGTCCTTAATGATCTGGAACCAGATGGGATAAAAAGCATAACCTCGAGGCTGTGTGTGTGTCCATGTGTGTGTGTCTCTGCATATATGCTCGCGTGTGCAAGCAGGCACATGTGCGTGCCTCTGTGTCACCTGAGTGACCGTAGAACCACGGAGCCTGCCATGGGACATCGGCTCCCCCGGACCCATGCAATTAGTGGAAACATCAGCCTGGAGGCACCTGGTGCAGGCATGGTGGTTGCAGGGGCTCCTGTGAGGGGAGGGGCTGATGGGGGAGGAGGGAAAGCATGTCCCACCCAAGGGCTTACAGCCATATCTCAGCATTGTTGGCCAAGTACAATTCATCCTTTTTTTTAAAGAAAATCTTCAGAATGATTACATATTAATTACATGGTTATGCTTACCCCTGTAGGTAACATCATTTCCTTTTTTAGGGAGAACTTGTCCCAAACTATGGCAAATTACTCTACATTTTGACATTTAAAACCAAGTCTCTCCAGGTCTACTGTGAAAGCAGCTGTCCCGAGACCTGAGGCAAAGCTGGGCTTAAAATAGGGGCATTAAAAAAAAATGATATCACAGCTCCCACAACACTTTTCTTTGAAGACACCATGTCTGAAGTCCCTCTTTTTAAATACTGTCTGATCTCACACGCCTGTTTAATGTTATAGAACAGATACAATATTTTATACAGCACAAGCCCACAGGAGGGATTCTATTATCCTCGGCAGTAACACAGTATAACATGAACCAATCAAGCAGAGGAACACTCATCCATTTCATGTGGACGGCTGAAACATTTGCTGCCAAAATTCCATGACTGCCATTTATTACTGACATAGAGAACATTTTCTTACACAATCATGAAAGCACTTTCCAAAAAACCACTGGGGTTTATGAATTGCTTTCAAATATGTAAGTGATTTCTTTAAAAAAAAAAAAAGAAAATTTAAAAATCTATATGCACTGTTAGAGTAGAAGAGATATTTTTTCTTAGATTTTCAAAAATTATATTAAAGTAGTAGTAATATGATGATTTTAACTAAAGTTCAATTCCTTACAATGAGAGTACTGCTTCACTGATAAAAAAAAAAAAAAAAGTGTGGTTTGTTTTAGAAATAAGATTATGTGTTATTCGAGCTTCAGAAAGAACAAAATCAAATATGGTATTCAGCAATATCTCACGCAAATATGAAACAAATGCCAGAAATCTTTACGACATATTGCCAGTTTTAGCATTCTTATGCTAAGGGTGCCAGTTGAGATGACATTACTTGTGTTGTAAAAACATTTGTGTATTATGCAGAAGACAAAATTCTATAGTTTAGTCATGCTTTATGCTAAATGTACACAATGCAGTCTACATTATAAAATCTGAAGTGGAAATAGAGTCAAACTTGATTCAGAACTAGTTTATGTTTTCTGTAAAATTTAAAATAATTCAGAAGAAAAAGCGAAAAATTTCTTTCTGATAAATTCTAAGAGGGTAACATTGGATGAGATGCTGTCATTTGACAAGAGAAATAAGAGTTTAGACATTGGGGGATTTGTGCACATTTTTTTTTTCTTGAGGGAATTAAGAGTGTGTTTAAATTACATTTCATAAACTCAAAGGTGACACCAATTTGATGTAAGCTGAGTAAGAAGGAACAAGAACCCCTTGTATTGATATTTTGCACCCTTACTGATTTTTTATGCATGTGCAAATGATTTCTAATCCCTGGATAAATTTCTGAAATGCGATCACTGGTATTTCATTTCATTGTCAAGACACATGGGTACAAAGAGCCATCTTTGTGCTAACATCGCCACCTGGACAACAAATGGGACTTGAGTAACTCAACAGCAGGGTCAGAGCAAAGTCAGGCAATGGAGAGGTTTTTCTTACAGTGTTATTCTCACTGTTCTCCAGACATTTTTCTTACACTGTACATCGTTTTTTGTGAGAACCTCACTGTGCATGGGTGCACGATAAAAATCCCACCATCTTGTCATGCCCTTCCAGCTCAGAAAAAATATTAGAATATTATCATCATTGATGTAAAACTCAAAAAGTATTGGGGAAGTCTGGCTAGCTCAGGTTGTGGCTGTCCCACTGCAGGAGCGTCTTCACGGATACAGCTCTGTTGCCCAGCTCCCACGCCCTGGGCTGTGGTATTGGAAGATTTACCAATGATGGTACCCATTGGAACCGTGCTTCCCAAATACCTCGGGAGGCAACGCCATCCAATGAACTTGACCCCAGAGGAGCTGTCTGTATGAGGCTCTGTTCGTGGTTGCCTTTGCTCTCTCACACATTAGTGCTCTTCAAAGAGAGAGCCTAAATTTCATTTCCCGATTATAGGAAAGCATGATTTATTTTTCAATTCACCGAAGAACCGGAGATCTATTATCCCACCCAGCTCCCTTGACTTTGCCAATTCAGACACTGGAATCTAAAGAAGTTCAATATCTTTGTCCTAATGAAACTCAAGGTTTGGCTTGATTTGTTTTTTTAAAATCCTGCTTGCTTTTCTGAAATCTTGACTATTTTCCCTGATTCTGTACAAACCCATGAGGAATCACTAGAGAATGTCTCTATAAAAATCTGTATTGTATGTAGATACATAGATACAATCTCCTTGTCACACTGGGACATATGTCTTTTGATGCCCTGTATATCTGCCAAAGACACATAACTAACTCAGTTAGGCTCGAAACCCCTAAAGCTGTTGTGCAGGCACACAACTTTCCATCTTTCCCTTCACTGTGCACACGGTGGAGCATTCACAAAACTGAACTTCATGGGCATAGGAGCAAAGCTTTACCAACCAAAACAATCTTAATCTTCCGTGATGTCTCTGAGTTCGTCTTCTTTCTCCTGAGCCCCAACAAAATCAGGGAACACGTCAGGTACAAGGGCAGAGTAGAACCTGATCATCAGTAATAACCCTGGACACTGAGTCCTGGATGGGAGGCGATGGCCCTGGTCAGGGAAGGTCCAGTAGTGGCCCCCAGGGAGGGCTCCTCAGAAAGGGAGGGTTGACAGGTGCTCAGGACAGATGCTGGAAACTCCAAGTGGAATGCCTGTTGAGGGGGTGTTCTACTCCAGGTTAGATAGAAGCTTACAGAGATACTGTCAATGCTGTGTTTCCCCACCATCCTGCAGCACTCACTCAGAAGCAGTCTCCCCTCGCCCACGTTGCCACCCAAGCCAGACACACTATTTCAGACGTCCCAACGCGCATAGAGCTGGATTCTGCCCATTCAGTCGCTTGCCCTGTTCCCTCAAAGTAATGCCACTATACGCTGGCTTTCATTTTCTGGACCTGGTGCATGAGTTTCCTGGGAATGTAGAATGAGAACCAGATGGGACTTACAATTCAACTCCCCTCCCTTTCCTGTTAGTCTGAGAAAACAATCCCAGATCCTGGGAGTGCCCGACGGGAGACCATTTCGGAGTGTGGAAGCAATGGTGTTGTCGAATTCCAATACGTGCAAAAAATTCCCTAGCTACAAGCTACTTTTCTGATTCACCCATAAATAATTTTGCTTCAAGTGATGCTACCTAAAGAAATTAGTCTGCTCTATTTTTTTTTCTTTCAACTCTGGATTTTGAATGTTCCTGAATTTGTAAAAGCTACACTGTTTCTTGTGGACATGTTAAGCAAATTGTTTCTCAAGTGAGATGTAAGAAGCTTTTATCAAGCTAAATAGCTTTTGCAATGTATTGAAAATATTGTTGAATCTCTGTGGACATTTCTATAGTAACTGCATTTAGGGGAGTTTTACAATTTGAGTCATTTGTATTTTTTTTCTGAGGTTTCTGTTATTTACTCAAATCCAACTTTCTGTTTCTATTCCACTTCAATATCATTTTAATCATTTAAATATTTTACTTAGCACTTTCTACTGAAAAGGCAGCGACGAATAATTTTGAGACTTTCTGTAATAATGGTCTCCATTCCCATGCATATAGATTTATTTTTTCTAGGTAATTAATATATTAGTAATATATTATTGCATAGGCTAATCAATATTGTAACAATTAATAAAATAACTACGATAAACTAGTAAAGTAACATGTTAACACACTTGTTTGGCGGCTTTCTTGCTCTTGCTCTTTTACTCACTAAACGGATGAATTATGACATGTGATCTCTGTACGCATAGCCACATAAAGAGTGCTACTGCCCAAGTTAACGGGTGTGTTAGAGAGGAATGACTCAGCATCCGAGACACTGCTACTCCCCACCCCACAGCACAGTCTGTGTTTCCCCGTCACCTGACTAGGGCATTGCAGAATGGTCGTAAATTCCTGATTATACTGTGAGAATTGCCAAATCAGATTCCACTGGAAGCTTGTGCCCATATTAACCATGGCCACAGAGCTGAGACCAGAGTTGGAGTTTTGCAAATAAAACCATTTTTGTCCTTGTTTATCTGAGTACACGGCCTCCGTACTACAGGGAATACCGAATACATCATCCACGTATTACTCAGCGTCGAAAGTCTTTCTTGTGATTTTTGAAGAAGTCGGGCTGTAGAAATAGGCCCCTGTCCATAGAGAATGGGCTGACAGGATTGCACACGGGGAATGAAGCTGCCCAGGCTGGCTCACCGGGGCCCTGGGTTTGGTTTCTCTCGGGAAGAAGACCCCAGAACAAAGCAGTGGTCTCTAACTCCAAATCCTGTACTCTCTCTGAGGTGACACATTGCCTCCTAAAAACCTGGGAGATCTCACTGCAAACGCTGTTGTTCCTGCACAGGAGTAAACCGTAGTATCATCTCTCTGCATGCACAGACTAGGTCTCTCCATCATGCAGGAAGCAGACCGCACAGAGACTGTTTGCTTTGCTTTGTTTTCTGGGCTAATCCTTTCATGCACAGACTAGAACCTTCCAAACTCATACCTTGAAGCCATAATCAATGGATGGTATTCGTATTGACCTCTTGAAAAAAAAAAAATGAAGTCGGGTGTTTGCCTCCAGCCCAGCAAAGAGAAAGTGTGTTTTATTATGTTTGGACTGCTTTCTCTGGCAGAAAGCTACACCACAGTGATATGTTTGTAAAGAGGCCAAAATGCAGGTGAGGCCACATGCCACACGGAGTAATCCCTCATGAGACCCATTTATTCCCCTTTCCCAATGGTCCTTCATTTCTCAATCAATCAGTGCTTCGGAAGTAAGTCCTAATTCTAATGCCAAATCTGTCTGATTACCACCCTCTCCTTGCCACCTGGTGATGGAAGATGGACCCTCCCGGGTGGCCTGTTTTGTCTAAATTGTATGCGAGTGTGTACAGCTATATCCGATAAAAGTCTCCTGTCAGGGACCTGCCCAGGAGAGGCTGTGGCTTCAAGCCCAAATTGATGGAATGTGTGATTCTTGAGAAAAACAGGATTGAATTTCTTGTTAGCTTTACTTGCCGAATTGCTGATAGGACTTTGAGCCAAGAAAAAAAAAAAAGAATCTCGAACAGTTTTAGCTCCCACCATCTGAATACCTCAACAAACAAAAGGACACTTGTTTATGACATATCTCTTTAGCAGTCTCTCCCCCTGGAGATTTTTCTCTCAGTTCCCACGTACCCCAGTGTCCACCTGCCCACCTGCTTTCGCTGCTAACTTTAAAGATCGACTTTAAAGATTGACCTTGCATTTTAGTTCTTTGGGATTTTTTTTTTTTATTTTAATGGTAAGAATAGAATTCTGTCTTTCATGATGGCACCATAGGACTTTCTAACTCTAGAAAGCTGAAAAAATAAACTTTGAAGATCTTTCTGTGGCGGCCACATGCCGATCCCCTGTCTCCACCCCCCACCCCCTCAGCCCTCCAGCTCCACGTGCATCTTTCAGTTTTCGAGACACAGCATGCGGCTAGAGATGAAACTCATCTCTGCTAAATCGTAGGGAAGCAAAAAAGCTCTTGCTGACAGTGGCATGCTTTCCATATTTGCTTTTGGGAAGATTATGATTCCATTTAGCCAAACACTTGCTAGCAGATGTGGTCTGGCCATGCCCTCAAGAGCTATGAGGTTCCGGAAAGGACCAAACAAAAGATAAACACAGAGGAGCCCGTGAGGTTGTCTCCCAGATTTCAGGGGTGAAGCCACGGTTGACTATTTAGACAGCGTAATACCGCCAAGCCGATGTCGATTTGTTTAGCGAACCATTGGTTCAGTTTTCACTCTAAAACAGATTATGATAGACTTTTCACTTTTCACACCTCTACGGTGTAAAAGAGTGGGTCGTGTTTGATCAGACTTCATTTCCTGTATTATCTGGCGTATGCAAGAACTGGCCCCTTTGGAAAACAATATTCTTGGTTCAGCTACAGCCCAGGAAGGTAGGTTTCCTCATTTCCTTATTTATCCTAAGGCTACACAAAGTGGTCTTTCAACCAGGATTTTTTTTTTTCCCTTTCTTTGTCTTACTTTGCCTCTGAACTTGAGCACTCATGCATAAGCCGTATGCGTAAAACACCGATTTCTGCATCCTTGTGGATCATCTTTTCTCTATTTCAATCATCAATATTCTCTATTTCTGTCGTATCCTCACAACATCCCTGAAAATCACTTGATCAAGAAAACCTCGTGTCTAACTCTGTTGGTGGTTTAAGGCACTGACTATGAACAGCCACTGAATTCCTCAAGCAGGAAGGAGAAAGATTTGCAATAGTGAAAGGGAACCCCTCCCATGGGTGTTTGATGGAATGGTAATCGTTGTTGGAGGCGGGCTGGGGGGGGGGGGCACGTAGAGGTAAAGGCAGCATGGGGTCGTTTATATTGGAGCTTTAATTGTGTCCTTACGTTCATGTCTTTTGTGATGATGTTTATAAGTCTTTGTAGGTCTTGCTCATATGAAGTTAATATTTTCCTTTATAGCGTTATGCGGAGGCTTCTCTGAGATGACCAAAGTCTCAGGGTTTCCTGCAGGGAGCAACCGGTCTCAAGTGGGTCCACCAGGCGATTCTATCCACTCTAACTTGGCACGTAAGGTGAAAAATAAGTACGTACGAAACACTCCAGCGGGCGTTGGAAAGGGTTTAAGGAGAATCCCAGCCTTCCTGGCAGGTCAAGAGAGTTTCCTGGGAGAGAGGCACAGAAGTGAGATTCTTCCCCTCTAGGTGGCTAATTGGAGCTGAAAACCTTATGATCATAACCTTCACGTCTTTGGGAAAGAGGGACCCCTAAACTCTCAGTCCTTCCTTTCCCTGAGAACCTTGAAGACTTCTGTGCCTGCTGCCGCAGCCCCTGTGGATAACCCCCTCTCTGCGGGGTTCTGCTGTCTCTTGCCCGTGTTGGCATGTTCCTCTCCTACGACCACCACAGCTCCAGAAATGGAGGGGGAACTTCTCCCAGAGTTTTCACTTACTCATTCATTCATTCATTCATTCTTCAACATGCTCAGCAAGGTGCTAGGTCAAGCACCATGAAGACAAAGCAAGCAAAAAAGGAGGCCCTTCCTCCAGCAACCTGCTTCTGGGGGAAGTAAGACAACACCAGGGTGTCAGCCGTGAGCGCTGAGCCGGCTGCGCGGAACTGCCCATGCCTGCAAAGCTGCTGCTCATGGTGACTATGTGAAGAAGACTCCAGGTGCTCTAAACCAGCGTCTCTCAAACTGAGTGTGCACACAGTACTTTGGGCATCTTAGGTTGCAGGTTCTGAGTCAGCAGGTCTGGGGTGGGGTCTGGCATTTTGAATATCCCTCCAAGGATGCTGATACAGCCAGTGACACTTTGAGGAGCAAGGCCTTCGGGCATGAAACTGAAGAGCTCAAGGAAGACAATCTCCCCTTGCACATAGGAATGTGCATTCAGGCTGATATTTTAAAGGGGAAAGAAGACTCAGCCAATGACTGTTGGTGCACAGGATGGTAGACGGGGAAATCCGGGACAGAAAATGGCCCGGGGCACGGAGGGAAGGCGCTGGCTGCTTCATGAAAGGAGAGAGGAGCGCAGACTCCCATTAGTGTCCGGAGAACGAGCTTCCCAGACTTGGATCCGTAGCCATCTCAAGCCCGAAGCATTTCTTGAAACTCAAAAGGCCATGCCAACACGGAGCCCATTTCTTTTGGTTCTCTGCACTTCAGCGTGATTTCCTTCCCCACTGTGAATTTTCTTCTTTTCTTTTCGACTAAGCTTGGGCGAAAAGGATAATTTATGCAGTCAGCCTCAGGAAACTGAGCCCAAGTTGGTGTTCAGAGAAACCCATCCCCCACTCTGGGTTTTGTCATGTTCCAATGGCAAGTGGGCTGCCATTGCGCAGCTGTGGGGGAGGCGTGCAGAGGCGGGGCTCACAGCTGAGTTCTCCTGCACGCCCATATCAGCCTTGGGCTCCGCTCTGGCCATCCTGGTCTCAACCCCTGACATGCATCCCAACAGCTTCAGCCTGTCGGGGTGTCACTTCCTGCTGCTCGTTTCATCCTTAACTTATTGTCCTTTGAGTTTTACTTGGCTCATTTCCACTGGTGAGTGGTCTCACTAGCAGTCAGCACCCTGTTTGATTTGTATACCTGAATTGCCACTTCCAATTAATCAGGTGCTTCCTCTCATTCCTAAATGCATTGTAGAGCCCCTTGAAGGCTATAATCACATTTTTTATATCTTTATTTTACATGTTGAACAAAAACAATGGATCTTAAGGATTTAATTGACTGATAGGGTCAATGTGGACATTCACTTAGTAAAATCCACATACAGAGCAGAAACTCCCAAAATAAATAATACAGTTCAATTACTATCACACTGGCAAGGAAAAGGCTAGAGGCAAAAATACAATGAAAACGGCTTAGGTCTTTAAAAATGTGACTCAGGTCCTTGTGCATCGCCAAAATGTTACGGGAATTAAATAGGTGAATTTTCATTTTCGGGAGACACTTTATCATCAGATATCTTTATTACCTCATGTCTGAGTACGCAGCACTTTTAATTTTAGCAATGAAGACAGGTTTTACAGTGGCTGCGGCTTTCAGATTAAACCCCGAGAATTCATTCGAGTTCTGCTACTGGAATGGGTTCAACCCAATGAGGTTTACCTTCAAGAATATGTGAAATGAGAAGTAATTGTATGTCATCGCTGCTTCTCTTTCTGTTCATGTTTTTCAACGTGAAGAGAGGCCTCAAATATCAAACTCAGACATGCATGGTTCTGAACAAGAGCAGAGCTGGCCAGGTGGTAGCTTGTTCTGGAATGGAGCTCATTGGCTGTGGAGTAAGTGAGCCACAGCGAGCACCAACGCACAGGCACCATATCCAGAGTCACTTCTAAACCAGCTGAACGATTAACTTACCTTCAGGCAGCGTCTATGTCTTTTGAATATTCCTCACCATGTTCGTTGGTTCAACTTTTTGAAATTGTTTTGTATTGGCGTACCATTGGCACTCCACGTTACTTTAGTTTCGGGTGGACAGCGTCGTGATCGGGCAGATCTGTAGGTCATGCTGTGCTCGCCACAGGTCATGCTGTGCTCGCCGGTCCCCACACAACGCCGTTACGGTACCCCTGAGTGTATTGCCTTGTGCTTCTCCAGAACTGGAAGCCTGGACCTTCCCTCTCCCCCTGTCACCCCTCCCCCCCGTTTTGCCCATCCCCCACCCCACCCCACTAGAAACCATCAGTGTCTTCTCTGTGTTTATGGGTCTGTTTCTGATTTTTGTCTGTTTGTTCAGTTGTTTTGTTTTTTAGATTCCGCTCATGAGTGAGACCTTGCAGTTAGCACAATACCCTCTAGGTCCAACTTTTAGAAAAGTAACTTTCTACCTGCCTCCACTTGATAATATGCAATGTGGAATGTAAGCATATTCCATTTTTATTCCAAAGCCAAAAGAGATACTCTTTTCCTTATTCAACCCATGAGGACATCAGTGGTGTGACAATTTATAAAATGTACTCAAGATGATGTAGCAGGTGTGTGGGTAGAGCTAGATTCCAGAACAATTCACGACATTTTTTGAAACCTCCCTATCTTCCACGCAGGCTTCACTTGCCCTATTCTGTGTGTACACGGAGGAAACTGCTGTTCCCCATTTACTAGGGTCTGCTTTGGAGAAACCTAGTGGCATTTATGCCTCTGTCTAGTGGACTGTCCATCGGTGGCACATTCAGAAGGAAAGTGAAGGAAGAGCCAGGGCTCACAGAACCATCGGCTGTCTCTTTGCTGCCCGACCTCCTCCCAGCACAGAAAGGCCACACTGTGGACGTCTCCTCCTCAAAGGTTGGCAGTCGACAGGACAGTCCTTCACTGTGTCTCTCTATGGAAATAAACCTTTTCCTCAATAGTCCAGATCCCATTATGCTGGAGCATAATGACCATTCAATTAGGCATATCAATTGGCACTTCTTGGAAAACACCGTTTTGGAATATATTTCAAGCTTGTCTGTGTGAGACACATTTCTTACCCTTCAATGTTAAAGAACAAGGAAATGCAGCAAATCCTACCAGGGCCCATGCCAACATACATTCACATCAATTTCCATTGCCAAACCGAAATGTTGCTCCTCCAAACTGGGAAAGGCAATAGGAACATTTTCATTTAGGGATTAGTTTTAATGCATGAATAAAAAATAAAACAATCAGTGAAAACCAATAAACAGGACCCAAACTCATAAAGCAGCCGAAATGATGACCACAAAGGGCACTTTCAAATCTTCAAAGAACATTAGAATTAATGCCCAATTAATTATCATTGGTTTTATAAATGGGCAATGCAGAAGAACCAGACACTTGCCCAAGGCTGCCCAAGGAATTAGCATGGAAGCACCCACCTTTCTCCACCCCAGACATGGGTGTGTGTGCTCTTTCTCGAGCATGGAACAAAACGAAAGCCCATAAAAGGTGATTACGACATGAATACCTGATGTTTCAGAATTGGTCATAAACTCACAAATAAAATCTATCACCCATAAAGAGGTTTTATTGGAGTAAGCCTTCTGACAATGATATATTGGTCTGTGGTGATGTTGTAAAGTATGCCTTTGACACTCAGGGCTTTTCATGGCATGTGAAACATCATAACGTTCCTCGAGTGATTGGATAGGAGTGTGATTATTTACACACGTGGAAGTTTACGGACCAAGGCAGGAAGGCAGCCAAATAGGCCCATTTGCTAAGGGTTTCCAGCACAGGTGGGTCTCCCTGACAGCCACTCATAAAAGGCTGGTGACCCCAGTCTGCGAAGGGTACCAAAGTTAGCAATGTTAAGAAGCCTTAAAAAATGGATTATGAGTCAGAAGAGAGTGCCATGTCTTTATTGGCAATTGTCAATTTCAGAACTCCGAGAAAGCAGCGCTTTACGAAATCTTCTAGAGAGCAAGACTGGAACCCGGGTTTGTCTGCAGGGAAAGAGGCGGGAGTCTCCAAAGATCCCCAAAAGGGACTTCCACCTCCATCCACACTCCCCATAATTCCCAGCTCCTGACGGGAGGGTGTGAGCTGCCCACAGCCAGAACAGAAACCCGAAGCCTCATCGTTTAGAATTTGGACTTTCTCCTGGGTGTGTCGGGCATTTTACTGCCAATGTTCTAAAAGGGAAAATTCTAACAAAGCCAGTAGAGTGACTCTCTCCCCTCCCCCTTTTTAAATCAAGATGACTAGAGAGAGAGGATCATTTTGAGGCAGGCACAATGCAGACAGCCTCCACCCTCCTGCCCAGAAAATTCTACCCTCTCAGTGGACACCACCCACGAACTGTCAGAGACATGGGCACTCCTGAGCCTTGAGGAGAAGGTGGGGTCAGTGCCCATGGGGCCGGAACTCCGACCACACAAGTAGAAAAGATATGTGAGTTTTGCTCTGGTCTGCTCTGACTGGGTAGCGTACAGACAGCATCCTTTAGCTGCCGACTCTGGAGGTTGGTAAGTGCAAGGTCAAGGTACCAGCAAGTTCCAGTCTCTGCTGATGACCTGCTTCCGGGTTCATAGACAACATTGTCCCTGTGCCCTCCTGTGGGGGGATGCATGGGGGGCTCTCTGGGGCCTCCTTCCCAAGATCACTAATCCCATACATGAGAGCCCTACCCTCATGAGCTCATCACCTTCTACAGACTTCTTAACACCATCACAGTGTGGGTAAGGGCTTCAGCATGAACTTTGGGAAGGAGCAGAGATGTTCAGGCCAAAGCAAGCTTCCAGTGGGTCACACAAATGCTGAGGGTAATAGCGTGCCTATAAGCCACTGTATGGGCCCCTGGGAGGCTGTGTATGAACAACACCCTGTGGGTTGAGTGACAGGTGGGAAAGATTGTGGAGATCTTCATGGGATAGGCATCAACAGATCTTCCAAAATGAGACAAAAGTACACGCCAGAGATGGAGAGGAAGAGAGAAGAGCCAGCACATGTACATGTTCTAAGGTTAAAATGAGCTTAAGGCCCACAAAGAACTCAGTTGGGACTTCTCAGTCAAACTTGGGGCAGCCATGATTTTGTCCATAATGATTAACATTTTGAAGAACGGCAGACGCTGTTGGGCGAACAGCTAGGTTAGCAAATCATCAAGCAGCCTTCAAAGCCGGGCCCTTTACTGGAAATCGACATACCAAGATGAGTTTGCGCCTTCAAGACGCTCCCAGTGGAGGTCACCAGCTCAGGCACAACCCCGACCCAGGGTCACGGGTGCGGAAGTGATGGGAGCCCCACCCCTTCTGGCAGCCCAGCATCTGAGGCCCCAGCCCCAGCCCTGTCTTCCACCCGAACTCTAGCCCCTGAGCATCCTGCCCTCACACACCACAGCCTGTGTCCTAAAAATCACCACACTGGGTAAAGCCATGTGGCCCAAACCACTAGGGTCACGGGGGAACGGCGTAAGGCCCGACGCTCAAAAAACTCAGCAGTGATGTATAAAAAGATTAGAAAACCAATAAAGCATTAGCAGTTTTACCCGGGCTAAAAGGCAGAGAGCATGTAACTGCTGCAATGAATCTGGCACTTTGTTTTGAAAAGACCTGACGTTTGCTTTGGGAAGTGGGTGTCCCGGGGGGTTGAGCCTGTGAGTTCCCGAGACGTGGTTGGGGCGGGGGCTGGACGGAAGCGGTGACCCCAGGTCGGGGAGCTCACGACGCTGATGGTGAAGGCTGCGCCCTGCGGTCCCACGGGCGGGTTCCGCCGGGCCGCATTCTCCACTCACGGAGGGCTCTTTGTGTACAGAATTGTAGTAAGAAGATGTAAAGTCAAGAGAGCCTGTTGTGGCCCGATTGTTCCCTGAGAAATCAGCCGCATCAGGACACGTCTGCTTTCTCTAAACAAGCATTATTACTTACTGCCTTTGACATCACATGGCCTTGGGTTGTTTAACAGCCCTACTGGATGTGAATACCCTAAACAGAGCTCGGGGCCCTTCCCCGCCCCCTGCCCTGTGGCCGACAGCTCCAGCCCATCCTGCGGCATGAAGGGTGGGTCCCCACTCGGCTCCTCCGACTCCCCCTCTTTCCCTCATGCCTTTACCTCGTATCTCGGATCCTATGTGGCTGGCCCACATTCAAAAATGTATGTTGAATACAATCAAACGCACATATAGCACGTGCACTGTACACGTATGTATTTGTGCATATACTGCCCGGGGCCTCCTACCGGACCTCCCTGCCTCCCGCTGGCCCCGTTCACCCGGTGTGATGGGGTTAGCAGCTGGGGTCTTTGGGGGCTGATGACATCACAAGGGTAGAACCCTCATCGTGAGATTCGCATCCTTATAAAAGAGACCCCAGAGAGCTCCCACGCCCCTTCCACCATGTGAGGACATAGCACAGAGATGCCATCTGTGAAGCTGGAGGCCGGGCCTCCTCAGACCCAGGATCTGCTGGCACCTTGAGCTTGGCCTTCCAGGCCCCAGAGCTGTTAGGAATGACTGTGCGTTGTTTCTAGGCCCCCGGTCTGTGGTGTGTGTTCTAGCAGCCCGAGCAGCCCGAGACACGGTGTGAAGCCCTGATTTGCAGCAAAGGCACAAAGTGGGGCCTCCACGTTCCATGTTCAGCATCGTGGGCCCCCAACCAGACGCCAGCCTGCACGGGAGCACCGTGTGCCAAGTCGAGGCGCGTGGGTTCCAACAAGGCCTGGGACCCTGAGTCTGAGCAAAACATCACAAGCAGCCTGGAAGCAGAGGCTTCTGTGGCCCCTGCCACTTCGGCACCTGCTGAGTGTGCCTTCCAGAACCTTCCTCGCCTCCCACACAGCAGCAGCCTCGAGCAAGGACAGCGCCGGCTTCCTGGAAATCAGAGCCAACTGTTCACTGAATGACTTAACGGTAGCCAAAAAATCCCAAGAGCTGAAGCTGGCTCAGTCGTTATGCGGGTGCATGTTAGGTTGCCTCCTGAGAAGAGGGGAAGACTCCCCAGGCCCTGAAACGTGCCGCGGGTGTCCGCAGATCTCCAAGGGGCCCGTCTCCGGATACCCCCCGTGTCTTCACAGAACCAAGTCAGTGAGTCTGGGTGAAGCAAATGAGTATAAAACAAAGCCATACGGTGGTTTCCTAAAAGTTTTCCCTCTGGAAATTTGTCAAACCAGCTGTGCCTAGTGCCTTAAATTAGTCACAATTTCTGGTTTTTCCTTTAGACTCATGATGAGATTCCGCTCACTCAGAAGGTATGTGGGGACTAGGTGCTGCCTTACTGTTTCTGTGCTCTGGCCTGATTGTCTCTGCACCTACTGATGCTTAGGGGCGGACCCTTGCTGCATATACCAGGCACAGTACAGGTGCAGGAAAGTGCGCTCCATCCATTCCGGAGTGGAGCCGGCTCCGGGATGGTGAATGAGCAACCTGATGTTGCTGCCTGCAGCTCCTTCAACGTCGTGCCACAGGATACAAAGCATAGGCAAGATTATTTCTAATTTCATTGCAGCTTGAACATTTCCGTGCATCTAACTCTGCCAGTATGCCAAGCACTTCACTGTTTTTCCAGTTTTAGTCATGGCCGCCCTTCTCCTCGGATGCTTCCCCAGCTTTTTCTCATTGACCTTCATTCAGATGAATTTAGTGCTTTGAAAAGGATTAATGAAAACTGCAAGTACTATCCTATGCTTCTGAGGACGGTTCCCCTCCTATTAGAGATTCTGTATTAGGGCTGTTTTTCTAACGGCACGGGCATAATTGGTCTGTCATCCCACAGTTTACTTGAACCTAGTGGGACCTGTTTCATACATCAGTCCATTATCTTTTTTGGTGAACTAACGGCATACTAATCAGGACGCATTTCTTTTTCCCTCAGACCCTTTCTTTCCCCAGAACAGAGAAGTCAGCTTACAGTCATTTCCAAAGAAAGCATCACCATCGATGGAATCATTTTTGTGGGGCAGAAATGTTCACAGGTATATTTTCAAAATAATCGTCAGCTGCTGGGTATACCTGGGCTCAAATGATTACTTGTTTTCATAGAAGCTCAGGACATGCTTGTGTAACAGGGACTGCAGTGTTTGGATACATGACGGAACGCTTCTAGAAAATGGCGCATAGTTTTAATCTCACGGTTATGAAAAGGATGCCTTACCTGTAATGAATCACAGTGGACGCATCCTTAGTGATATATAAAGCTGTTTCCCATTCACCAGATGTCAGCGTTTTAATCCCTTAAGGGAAGGGCTCAGTGCACATCACAGTAGGCACCGTGTGGCCCATCAAAGTCAGTGCATGATATGCGACCGGCGTGGTCTAAGTTCATTATTAACAACTAATATACAGCTGTGTTCTGTGAGTTTACCAGCAGCCCTTTTTTAATAAAAAAAAAAAAATGACTTCTTTCTTCAGTACCTCTTGAGTTGCCTTGCCAAACTTTCATTTAAGGTTTTGGATTCCAGCTGGAGGACACTCAAGGCAATGAGCCTTTGGGATGAATATAACAGAAACATGAAGAGAGTGAATTATACTATAAATTGTTAACTAACACCAGGCTGCCTGCCTATGCAAAAATCATAGCACAAAGAAGTGTAACAGATTATCAAGACAGAATAAGCACGGTTTTCTTGAATGTGCATTGTTCCTTATACTTAAAATACCCATACGTAGACCTTGAGAACTTGAGACTTGCGAGATAAAAAGTGATAAGGCGTTGGCCCTCATTTAGAATTGGTTAGATTACGTTGAGAAAATATGATTTGATTTAGATGTGACTGTAACTAAAATTACTACAGTCTGCTATAATTATGATTGGAGAGGATCTCGTATAGAATGGGAGAACTCTTTGCTACAAGAAATCTATTGATTTTTCTGTTAGGAATATTAAAGAGGTCTTCTCAGATTTTTGCTGAGGACATGGAGCTCACACTTCTGCAGAGGGCAGAGGGGTGGTGGGAAGGATATTTCCAGAACAGGGCGCTCCCGGAAAGGAGAGGGAGGCCATCCCGATGGAAGGAAGTCGCCAGAGCGCAGGCTAGGATGCGGGACAGAGCACGCCGCCTTCTGGAATCTAAAAGCAACTTCATGTTATCAGAGGACACAATATGAGGAGTTTGTCGATGAAGCTGAAGGGGTAGGATGGTGGCCAATCGGATCATGTTTTCAAGGAATTTTGGTGGAAACAAGACAGATCTTACTACCCTCGTGAAAGCCCACAATCGTTTATTCATACACATACACTTCCAGCTGCTTGACGCCATGGCAGTCGCTAACGGGAACCCATAAGGATGCTCACTGATAGGTGTGAGCACAATCTCCAGGGGCTCAGTCCCCTCCCCTCTTGCAAACATTTCCAAATACCAGCATGGATCCTGGTGACTTGATATTACTTTAGGGTGCGAAGCACTTTCCCTGGTCGCTCTCTTACATTGATCAGGAGGAAGATTCTAAGACATTTGTAGATAAAGACCAGAGAGGGCTGTATTGCCATGAACTAGGAAAGGGATTCATAGATTTTTGGCTCTTAACTCTTAACCGTTATCACAAAAAAAGGTTATAGATCAATTATTCTTAGTACTTTTATCAAGTTTGGCCGATGTTCCCAACACTGAACCAAATCAGATGAGTTAGCAGCTTCCTATGGGCCTTCAGCCGCTCAGATATTTTGACATGCATTTGCTACCGATTGATTCTGAAAGACAAGAATTGTTACAATCACATTTGTGATGGACTCCCAAGGTCTTCACTGTAGTTCCTATTTGTTTAATAAAACGGAGGACGGTCTTCAGTCCTACTCCCTTAAAGAAATTACAGCCTTTTTGCTGGCATAGACCTCTGCACCCTGGCAGTCCTTTGATCTATAAGCAAGGGGAGTCTGCCTGTCACTTCCCCAGGGCCTAGGCTCACCTGCCCTTTGTCCTCTCCTGTGACTTAGGAGTTCAGCTACGTGCAGCTGTACACCCTCCACAGGCACCTCTGCTTCCAGAAGACATTGCACATCCCAGGAAGACACAGAAGAGATTGCACAACCTGTCAGCACTGAGCCGGGAACTGGGGAAGGCCGCCTTCCAGGTCTTTTCATGGCCGCTAACCTGTAACGGATGGAGGTGCACTAGTTATGAAAAAGTTCATTCTGAGAAGGAGTTCTTGAAGGAAATATGAGGAGAAAGGCCCAAGGGGTATGTAGTCCATCCTCTCATCTAGGATGCTCTGTGTTAGGCGGGGACAGTACGCTTAGCCCGCCAGCAGCTCTGCAGCCCCCCACCCCCACCACGTCTTTTCCTATAAAACTATGCTTTGGCATGCTGCTCTTGCCCTGCTTTGAGGGGTGTGGTGGAAATCCCTGTTGTGCCTTTGGGGAGGGTGTTCTTGGGGGTAATGCTTTGTAGGTTGCATGCTATCCCCTATAGGGGAGCATCCAGGGAAATGTTCTGAACACTGGAAATAGATGCATCTCTCCGAGGGAAAATTTCCCTCTCCCTTGTGTAATCTCTGAACCACGTAACTAATCACATTTCTTACTCACCTTCATTAGAAATCACTAGTTGAGTTTGTGACTCTCCACAATCTCCAGTACCAAAGTCTGACACCAGGTCAGTACAACCCACATCCCATGCACTTGTCTCTCCACACCTCAATTCCCATTGCCCAAACGTCACCGCCCACTTTAAAAAACTAATATTTAATTCTTGTAGAATGCATATATTTTTGTCCTAAATTCATTTTAAAAAAGCAGTTGCTTTAACAAACAAAATGCCAGTCATATAAATGATATACAATAAATAAGTATTTCATATTGCTATAAATGAATATGCTTATGAATATTGCTTTTTTATTTTTATTATTTGCCTCATATTGCTTTTATTCTTTTTTTTTTAAGATTTTATTTATTTATTTATTTTTTATTTGTAAGAGAGAGAGAGCACACAAGCAGGAAGAGACAGAGAAAGAAGTAGCCTTCCCGCTGAGCAAGGAGCCCGACGCGGGACTCGATCCCAGGACCCTGGGATCATGACCTGAGCCGAAGGCAGCAGCTCAACCCACCAATGCACATGAATAATAAGTAATATAGTTAATGACATAATAAACAAACTTCCAGGAATAATAGCTATGTCAAATAGTCTTACTTTTGAAATTGAACTGAAATAATTTTGAACTCATATTCTCTCACTTATGTAGATGATTGAGTTGTAGCGGAATGGAAAAAATGAATCAGAGGTCTGTCCATAGCAACTGTTTCTTTGGGATCATTACACCTGCACCATGTCATTCCCCAATATTCCAAAATAAGAGCAGATAAAACAAAATGATACAAGCCTGAACACTTGAAAATGGAGATCATCGGAAGGCACTCTGGTCTTTTAAACATTTTTCTGAGATAATAGATGGAAGGAAAGAAAACAAAGAAGGAAGGAAAGAAGAAAAAAAGGAAGGAAGAAAGGTGACTGTAGATGAGAGATTAGGTAGGGAGGTAGAAAAACATGGTAAGTAGATGTGTTGCATTAATAGATTTACACACATTTATTAGATATTATATATTTTTCATTCTTCCATTTCCTTTCTGCCAGTCAGAGCAAAGCAAACCCTCCACAACA
Source organism: Mustela nigripes (assembly GCF_022355385.1). Lineage (NCBI taxonomy): Eukaryota > Metazoa > Chordata > Mammalia > Carnivora > Mustelidae > Mustela > Mustela nigripes. The sequence goes on from NC_081562.1 coordinate 111,821,856, forward strand.
TTAAGGTCTTACACACATGATTGCAAATATACTCAAATATATATTTTGATTTGGGGGAACTCTAAATTAAAAGTTTGGGAGGGCTTAATTCAAAATGGAAGAAATGGTAAGACAATGCCTCAGACTGTTTAAGATGCCTTCCAAAGTATGACGCATAAAATCATATATTTTTTCATCCTAAAATTTAGTTTAGACAACTAGCAAATAATAGGAAATGATGCTTTAGGGTTGCATGTTTGGACCACTTTGATGGTTCTCCATTCATAAAATGGAGATTATATTCTGAACAGGAAGAATGACGGACACAACTGGGATTCTCTCACTGTGCTGGCCCCTCACTTGACTCACATCCATTTCCTACCCTTGCCTCAGTTGCAGGAAAGATGTAGAAGACTCTGTGCATGTCCTTTGAGGCGTTGAATGTGAAAGAAAATAATGTCACCAGGTTCTTGAGTAACTGGGAAAGCTGACCAGTGAATTTCCTCGGCGGTGTGCTTGCTTCTGTCCCATTGATTTAAATGGGTTGTGTCAACTTACTCAATGACTGAAGTATTCATGGTGATCGTCCACAGGTAAACATTGCAGGAGAAACTAAAGTTAGGGAAGAATTTTGCAATCCACTGGAATAGCCAAACAAACACATAACTAACATAAAAGTTATTAAAAGACTACACGGAAAGTGCAAAACAACAGGAAGTGGGTCATCAAACGCTGGCTGAGCTTCAGTTCTGAGAGAGGGCATTTGGCCCTGGCACAGTGCATAATCATAAATAAACGTGTCTTTGTCAGTATCTGACAAGACTAGCACTTCTGGCCCAGAAGACACCTCTCTCAGTGTGGGTCACTAATACCTAAAGACCACAAACCCCATTAACACTAGATGATTGTGACCAAGCACAGTTCTTCAAATACCTTTATTTTTTAGATCCCTTAACTTTATCTAAATCACTTGTTTCACATTAGGATGTGAAAAAAAAGTTTAATCCCAATTCTGGAAAATATGTTGTATGGAACATTCGTTTGAAAGAATTGATAAAGACTTCAGAAAAAAAAAAAAAAGGTATTTTGTTAATTACTTAGGAAACACGGGGTAAAAAAAATTTGAAACATTTGTTTGAAAGAATTGATAAAGACTTCAAAAAAAAAAAAAAAAAGGTATTTTGTTAATTACTTAGGAAACACGGGGT
>NC_081562.1:111823052-112026926 GCF_022355385.1 Mustela nigripes
TAAACAAAGTGAAACTGTGTTCCTGAAAGCAAGATTTCTGAGTTCTTCATTCATTAATGGGCATCATAAATCTTTCAAAGGGAGGAAAAAGTATTCTTTGTTGCTCTAAGTCATTTGACCAAACAACCCTGTTTTTCAAATTGTATTAACATTGCTTGGGAATGATGAGTCATACTTTGGTAAATACTGCCTTAAAATGATAATCATAGCTCATGCAATCGTACACATTTTGAGCTTGAAGAAGCTCTAGAGGTGATTTAATCTAAACTTATTTTTATAAAAAGACGTATTTGTTTGTGTTAGAGATAGTGTGTGTATAGTGATAGTGATAGATAGAGTGACAGTGTGTGGCCAAAGGGAGAGGGAGAGAGGGTCTGAAGCGGACTTCCTGCTGAGCAGGGCTCACAACCCAGATCATGGCCTGAGCCAAACCAAAGTCAGATGCTCAACAGCCTATAGCACCCAGGCGCCCCTTTAAGCTTATTTTAAAGACAAAGGAACTGCATGTTTTACCTAAGCCGAACTAATCAGATATGTGGGTTGTAATCCCAGCTTTTCCTTGTCAGTGTGGCAACTGCGTGCACCTGTAGCAGTGAGGTGATGGTGTGGTGCCGGGAAAATTAACGAAGGGGAGTGTGATCCACTCAGAAGAGCTCCTAGCGCCGTCTCTCCACGTTGTCTCCACCGTGGCAGAACCAAGAGAAAATCCAAACTCCTCCCCTGTGTGCTTCTGCCTGATGGATTTTCATTCATCTTGGAGTATGCTTATAGTTTCTATTTAGAAGCCTGAAGCATGTTCATTTTCTTTTCCTCTTGGAGACATTTTTGACCGCTCAAATCTCCCACCTGCAGCTGCTCTGTTTTGCACAGAAGATGACAGACGGGGTCTTCTTCTTCTTGGAGAGCATGTTTCCCAGACTCAGAATGGTCTTACGGGGACTGGCACGTGCACCACGAGTGTCGGCCCTTTGGAAAGAAAAGTCTCTGTCTTACTGACTGGATGCAGTTTCTTAAAATTAAAAGATTAATATTCCTCTTGAAGGTATGATAAACCATTTCCCCCTGATTTAGAGCATCGTAGGCCCTGGAAAAATTTCACATGGCATTAGTTATTAACACTCGCAGGAGAGCAAGAAACCTCTTTCCCCCCTCTAATTTTCTGCGGCTGGCCTAAAGATTAAACTGACATAAGAAAGATTAATGGGAGAAAAGCATACACATTTATTTAATGTTTTTATGTATACCAGGGAGGCTGCCGAAGAAACCTAAAGATGGAAGAAGCCTTGAGGGCAGCAGCTTATGTAACTTTTATCGAAAAACTGGTAAACTGGGGGCATGTGGCAAGACTAGGAGTTTGGGTGGTAAATTGTGGGACCATAACTAAGAGACATCTGGGAGTGAGAACTAATGAAAGATTGGAGTGACTTTTGTGGTGTCTCTGCATAGGCCCCTTTGGGCATGGACAAGCATGCTCTGCCCTTCCTGGTTCGGGGATGGCCCTTTCCCGTGGGAAATTGGGTGACCTGCTTTTAGGTAAAATGTAGGCGTTCAGAGAGCCCTTCCTGCATCTACAAGTGCTTTCAGCACGAACTCGCACCATGCTAATGCTACATATTTAGAGGCGGCCTCTTTACGCCTCTGCCGATTTATAGCTGCTCTGAACACTGGGAGGTGTGAGGAGACCGTTGAAATGGGTTGGCCTGTTTGGGGAGAAGTAAGTGCCCTCCAGAGATGGGGTAGTGGAGGTCTAGAGCAGCTTTAATGCTTAGAGAGATTGCACTGAGAGCAAGGGGCTAACAGCAGTGTAATGAGTCCAAAAGACCATGAGGATGCAACGGAATCAAGATCTGGACGGGCTTTATTACCGAGAGTGTGCAGACATGCGTAAAAAAGCGTGGACCGATTTGCCTTGACTTGGCAGAATGGGGCCGATTACATGATAGTTGTCACACTAGGTAAAGAGAAAGTCCAATTCTTAAAAGAATATCTCAAAGTCACATTTTTAAAAGATTTTATTTATTATAGAGAGAAGGAGTGTGAGCTCATTGAGGCAGAGGCAGAGGGAAAAGGAGAAGCTGGCTTCTTGCTGAGCGGGGAGCCCTACACAGGGCTCAATCCCAGGACCCTGGGATCATGACCTAATCCAAAGACAGACGCTTACTCAACTGAGCCACCTAGGCATCCCCCCCACCAAGTCAAAATTTTAAAAGAATTTTGTGGTCCAGATATGATACAGCAATACTTTGAGGGAGGCACCGATGTTTGTGCAATGTAACTAATGTTAGATGGGCTCACGGTTTCAAGGAAGGACTATTCTGATCTGTGGTCTGTGTTTTATGGTCTAGCGATGAAGCCTAGACTTGGCCTTGCAGCAGTGAAAACAAATAAACCAGCAAAGAAGCCCGAGGACTGAATCTGCGCACACTATGTCTTCACGGAGGTTTGGGCTGTTTGCGCTCCCAGAGCAAAACATCCAGGACTGGGGCTGCTTGGAACACAGCAACCACATCTGGGATGGACAGCGGACAACAGAGTGGGGTGTCCGTGGACAGAAAATTACCAAGAGGAGATGCAGGGGTAGGGGATACGTGCTAAGCCGCTTACTGGGATTCTCCTTGAAGGCAGGCCAGAGCGATCAGGCATCCAGGACAGGGGATCCTGAGTCTGATCAGATCAGTAGGTGGAGGAATTTTGGCTGGAACTGAGCTGTGTGGACCTGGCAGGGATGGGGGCCAAGGCTGAGGCCAGGTGAAGAAGCAGACTCAGAGGAGCTGGGCACTCATCTCCTTTGGTCTTTGTCATGCCCAGACGTGCGATGGAGATTCCAGCCTGAGGTCCCAGGCTACCCTGTGGCACCAGAAGAGCTGAGAGGTCCCCAGAGCCCGGGTCCTAGATAATGCTGCTGGGCTGAGCGCCTGCCGTCCAGGGAGCTCTGGGCGTGACTCCCAACTGCTTTGCTGATTCATATATTACATATACATATTTCCGACTTCTAATATTTTACCAAAGCGAGATTTTAGATGATTGCCAATAGGCTCAGATGCCCCTTGGCAGTGACATACTTTTTTTCTGCAAACCTCCCGCCTCGTCCTTCCCATCTTCAGGCCTGAATTAAGACCTCCAGCTCTTGGTTCTGTTATCGGACCAAAAAGTCTTGTCAATTTTAAAAGGTTATAACCTTTTAACAGACATTTCTGCTACTTTCTGCACACTTTCTAATTTCTCATCTGCTTTCCCTGGAAATCTGATGCTTGATTTGGACACAATTCAATCCTCTCTCCTTATAAAGGCTGCTGAATGAATGCTTCAAATTTAAATTCTGCCCTTGGCTTAGACTTCCCTTGCCTCTTAAAAAAAAAAAGAAAAAAAAATCACTCTAGAAAGCATATACAATGTATGCTGCTGCTGTGACTGACTTTTTTTTTTCCCTTTAATCCTTTGACTTGCAATAGAGAATTGCTTCCAAGTAGGAAATTTCCAAAATAGTTACATTTTAAAAATAATACTTTAAAAAATACATTTGTTGCAGAAAAGGCACTGAAAAAAAAAAATAAAAGGAAAGTTACAATGAGGAAAACCTCCCTCTAGTTTAGACCTATTAATGGCTAAAGCAGCTAGCCTGGAAGGCTTGTTTTAGCAGACCTTCTGCACTACCGTGTCCCTTGACAAATCACATTGGAAAAATAAATGAGCTCCCTGTGCATTTTTGGTTCCTCACAGCCCACGTGCTGAGTGGTGCACCCGCTGTGCTCCACTGAATTCTCCTGCAATGCTCCTTTTTTACAGAAGAGGAAGTGGAGGCTCTGACCCACATGCGACCCAGTGTGCTCACGCCACCCAGCAAAGACAGTGAGATGCCAGGGCACCAAGTGCTTCTGGAGGGCAGCCGCCAACGCTGCCCGCTCCTTGTTATTGGGAGCTGCACTTACCCGTCAGTTTCTGGAAAGCACCCAGTCCTGCGGTTCTCACACTCTGCCCTGCAGAACCCTCAGGTCTCAGCTGACCTGTGTGACAGAGTGGCTTCCCCACACAAAGGCAATGGACGCGTTGGCAACGTGAATTCGTGGGACTACTGACCTCCTGTCAAACGTGCGCCTTCCAGGGGAAAGCACAGCTCAGAAGAGCCACTTGAGTTGTTTCTGGTCATAGAGCCAAGCAGCTCTGAAGTGAGATTTCCCTTTCCGATGCTCTTGAGGAGATAGTAGGATGGCACACGATTCCTTAATAAATGTATTTGAGATCAGTTTGGTTTCCCTCAGTCACTTTTTCAGCTTCTTAGAGTTTCCATTTTAAAAAAGGAAAGCTCAACGTTCTAGGCGTTCCTCCACAGTGAAGTCCCCTGGAGACTACCCTGATCCTCTGAGAGGGAAAGGCATGGGTCAAGGTAGCCCACTCTGCAGAGACGGGCAGGCGGGGCCCTTACGTGTGGGGCAACGGAGAGACCACTTCCACTCCAGGAAGTGCTCAGGACTGTTAGTGACTTGGTGACAGTAGCTGGCAGGTGAAAATAAAAGCCTAAAGTTCATTTATTTAAAAAAAAAAAAAAAAAAAAAAGGAAACAAAAGAAAAAAAAAAAAAAAAAAATCTGTTCTGACCTATTTAGAGAAAAATATAATTTCTCAAAGAGCTTTGTTGAAAAGCAAAGGATCATGGTGAGGAACTGGGGAGAGGTAAGCTCCAAGATAATCAGAAACTCGATTTTGTGTGAGGATTATAGAACAAAACCAACAGCTTTAATTGGCCCCAGATGTTAATAGGTAGCCAGGGGCGTATTAGGGAGCACAGCTGAAGAGAGCTCCATGTTCCGTAATAGAAATATTTTGCTTCAAGCGTTGAGCTGCCGTAAGCACGGCTGCAGATGTGTAACGGTTGGTTGTTTCCCTTTGCTTTTCTTAGCTCTGCTCGTCCAGTTCTATCTGTTACAAAGGACTTTTATTCCTCTTGGTGTCGTTTAAAATCTAGGAGGGAACGGATTCAATTTTAAAGGCGTTTCTTTGGGTCGACCTTAAAGACGAGGAAACAGGGCAAGGCTGGAATGTGCTAGGCTCTGCCCCACCTCCAGCCGGGAGGACAGCAGACAGAACAAAGTCGTTCAAGCAAGCCTGTGGGGCCCTATGACTTGCTCCAGCAGATGCCCGTTCCCTCTGCTCCTGACGGCTGATCCTAGCTTACCGCGGCTACACAGCCTTTTCCCAATTCCAAATACACCTTGAACTTAGGTCAGACATCAGTGCCTACTGTCGGTGCTAGCTGAGAAACATTGAATGAGCTTTTCCTCCCAAAGCAATGTTTGTTATCATAAGAATTTCCCCCAAACCCAAACCATTCTAGACCTAGAAGGGAACAAGTAGATAAGGCTAAAATTTTGCTCAGTGAGCTAGTCTTTGAAGGGAGGGAAAAGAGAGATTTGGGGACCAGCTAACCTCCCCAGGGCTTCCTCTCAAGGGCAGCACATCGTCCCGCATTCCGTGTGTGAGCCTGAGGACAACGTTGGTCTGTGCCCTCGTGGGGGCATCCCACAGGGAGTAGCCTCGGGGCAGGCTGCCCAGGACCTGTGCCCTCCTTCGAGGTCTCAATGCAGTTGTGGTCCTGTTCCGTTCTGGGCGACTAATGGCACCGCTTCCGTGAGTGTGGGTGGCTTTCACATCACACAGGGAAGGAGGCACGTCCTGTAACCATACTGAACGACATTCCTCCGTTGCCCCTCTCTTTGGAAGGGGGCACATCTCAGGGACTCACAATCCATAGGTCCCAGCTAGGGGAAGGGTACGCATCTCTGCAAGCTATGGTCCTGAGCCAGCGGTATCGGGAGGGTATGAAGGGGTTCAGACACCACAACCCCCCAAAACACACAGATATTATTTTGAGTTAAAGCCCTTGAAAAAGAGCAGGGGCAAAAAGGACAGCCTGACTTTCCTTTTCCTTCCCGGAAGCAGGAGGTGAAAGTCCCGTGTGAAGGGAGCCTCCCTGTCCCAGGAGGAAGGAAGGAAAGCGGAGAGATCTGGACAAACCCCCTTGGCAAATGGACACGATCTTCTTAGTTACTTTCCCACTATTCCGCGTCCTAGCCCAAACCTGTCTTGTCTTGTTTTCACCGTTCACTGCTCTTCGTCCAGCCTAGTGCCACCACGTTCAGCTCTACCGTTTCTCTGGGTCATCATTTCCTTATGACGTTTCCTGTGTCACGTAACACTTCCATCAAATAACTGTGGATGCTTTTCTCTTGTTAATGTGTCTTTTGTTATAAAGAGCCCTAGCCAAGGACCCAGAAGGGTAGAAGGATAATTTTTTTCCTTGCCTACGAAGAGTTGGGGTTGAATTCTGTCCCACAGCTCTTTGCTTCCAAATCATAGCAGCCTGCTCTCCTGACTTTGCACCATCAACTAGTGACCTGTGTGCGCCCCTCACGGCAGGGTTTCTGTCAGTGACCGTCCACTCCAGGCTGGGTCAGTGTAGACCCCTTGCCCACGACTGCCTATCAAGTCCTCTTCAAACCTCCAGCCGTGGTCTCGGTCCCCAATCCCACCCTTCAGTCGCTAGAGAGCCCATGCTAAACTCACCCTCAAACTCTCGCTCTCACACCCTCACCTGATCCCTAAGCCAATTCTACCTATTTAACTTTGAAAATACACCTACCACTTCTCCCCATCACTATTGTTCCTGGGCTGGCCCAAGCCACTGTTAAAACTTGCCACGATTCCTGTGTGGCCCCTCTCTGGGATCCGCTTCGGCCACTGTCCTCTACAGTCCAAGCAACATCTTCAGATTATGTCCGTTCTCTACCCAAAATACCCCACGGCCCCCTCAGAGTCCCCAGAACGGCTGCAAGACCGTTGCTTCATCTGAGACTGAACCAGCGTTCTCCTGGCTCCCGGCCCCTGCACGGCCTCTTCTCTCTGCTCGTCTGGGACCTCTCCTTCTTGGATTCACTTCTTCCAAGACTTTCTCAATTGCTATTCTTCCCCCTTACTTAAAACTGGCCCCTCTGTCCATTCTTCTGCGTCTCTCCTATAACCCTTCCCTCCAGCTCACATACTATACCGTCTATTGATCTCTTGTCTGTATGTTCCGACTATAACTCTGAGAATGGCAAAGATTCCTAGGTGCATTGCTTGATCCCCCCTACCCAGTAAAATCTGTCATATCTAATGGGCATTCAGTAAACATTTATCCACTGTCTGGTTGAATGAAAGAGCTAAACAAATCCAAACTGTCTGCCCTGATTTCCCTGTGTGTCAGCTCTCCAATCCCTGCCCTGTTTGCCGGAGGTCCCCTCCGTGAGGAGCCTCTCTGTGAACACAGCCCGCTTCCTTACCCGAAGGAACCTTACGTGCTTCCATAGCCCCTTCCAAGACAGAAAGCAGCCATCAGGAGATCTTCGTTTTCCTTGGAAGCAATTTTATCAATATAAATCTCCATCATTATCAGAAAAAGACATTAAGAGGAGGACATTCTGCTTCCTGAATTACCCAGGATTAGATTAACAAAGTTTATTTATTATTAAACCAAGATACCATTAGAATATACTACTGTAAGACAGGACCGGGTTATGGAGTACTAAATGATTCAAAAAGATTATTAACCCATGCATCCTCTAAAAAATTCAAAATTAAAAACACCACAGAACTCATTTCAAAGAAATAAAATAGTGTATAGATGCCATATGCTTAAACTATATAAACTAGTTGTTACTTTTAAAAATAAATGTCAGCTGTAAAAAGGTATAAATTGAGGGAAAACTGCAGAAAGCTTCTGCAAGTTCACGGCTAAAAGGCAGTTGTTTCATGTACCTTCAGTCATTAAACGTGCCGGAAGCCTGCCCATAAGGAAGGAGAGCAGCAAGATGGACGAGATTAGAGGTCAGTCTGCAGTGCATGGTGCCTTTTATAAGCTTTATAAATATTTTATACATAAAGGTGCCACCGCCTTTAATACATAAAAAACAGCACTGTCCAAAAGTGTCCAAAAAGACCAGCCCGCCATGAAAGGCCAGCTCTGGCATCCTTGTCTCAAGAGAAGAAGCTGAGTTGTTCTAAGGAAAGGAAGGTAGACTGAACAGCGATGGGCTTTAAAGGAGACGTCTTTTAGCGCTGACTCTACCTGGTGCACACAGCACCCCATCAGGATACTCATGGACACGCCACTCCACTGAGGCACATACAGCGTTGGAGCAAAGATCCTCAACCGCCAGGGAAGGATGCAGCTTGCAGAGCTTGTGTCTCAGGTTGTAGATCTCTGTCGTGGGCTTAGACAGCACGGTGAGAGCATCAGATGCTCACCTTCCGTGCCCTCCGTCATCTGACTTCCCGTCCCTCTGGTTACACCACCTCCGTAAATCGAACGTACCTAATCTTAACCTGGCATTAGAGAGGAATGTCTCCAATTGGTCTTCATCTGAAACATTACAGCTCAAAAGGAGCAAGTCTAGTCTCTCAATTGAACACAACATTTAGAAACTCCGTACGAAATGGAATTAATAGGACTTGTTTGTGTCACCAAAGCCTGACATGGAGCTAAGATGGCTCAGTCACAGGACGAAAGGGGCTGCCTTGGAGAACACTGTGCGCACAAGACACCGGCACAAAGTCCTTAGAGTCGCCCATACATTACTTGAGTTCCTTGAAAGAAGCTGAGCTGATTCTGAAATTACTGACCTTTAAAAGTGTTTTAAAATATTTCCTTAGTATCATTTATGATACAATAGTCCAACATAGCTACCAGTTCACCGGCAAAGGGAGTCCTAAAAAGACTATACAAATTTGGAGAGGCTTTCGGGAATCATGAACCAATAAAAACAGTTCTTGACCTTTTGTCCACAAATATCCAAAGGATTTTAGGGAAGGGTAAGCCGAGAGTGTGCCTCGTTCTTCTGCCTCCGGGCCTCAGCAGCCCAGTGTTCTGCTCAGTTACATTGAAAGGGAACTCCACTTTGGGCGACGCTGGCAGAGCTGGACTCCCAACAAAGAGCTAGAAAAGTTGGACAAAACCCAAATTAAGGAAACAAATAGGTAATATAAAGGTAAACTTATAAATAAAATTTGAAAGCATAAGAAATTTCCAAAGCAGCTAGGACTTGAGACATGGGAAGCCAAGATTCTAAAGACGGGGGGTGGGGGGGGGGGAAGAGACAGGGAGGAGGAAAGAATGCTTACCGTGACAAGTCAATTCGTATTCAGGTGTTTGCTGGTCTTTCCATGGCTCAGGCCTAGAGACCAAGAAGTCAAGCAAAACCAGGATATCTCATGAGACCTGGGAGCAAGTAAACAAAAAACAAAAATTAAGCTGGAGTTTAGACGCACTGAGGTCATCCGAAAGTGAAGGGCCCTGCCTCTGCACCAGGATCCTTCTTTGCCTACTTTTGCACAGTGTAGAAGCCGAGCATCTGCACATACAGCACCTGTAAAGGTGAACAAACTTTGGGCCATCTATGGGGGTTGGATCCACGAAGGCACAGTGGTTTTGACATGTTGTGACTCTCAGGGACCCCCATGGACACCGTCGAGAACGAGGTGTACTACTCAGATTAAAAACTGAACCTGGCCTTGGGCCAGAGAAGCCCATCATGGGATTTGCATGCCGGGCTTTATTCTGCTTTATGCCAGCAAAGAGGGTGCCTCTCTTGCAGAGAGAAAAGAGCCTTTTCTTTTCATACAAGATGCCCATTCCTCAATAGAAAATTACTAGACTTACCAAAAAATAGCACTAAAAGAAAGACAACAAAAATAGAACAAAAATTACTAAATTTAGCAAAACATAGTACTAAAAGGGAGAGAAGACAACAAAAATAGAATGAAAAATTACCAGACGGAGATGTAAAAGTCTGGTGTGAAAAGTGAGACTCATTTCACCAGGCCACACGCACGTCTGTGGTCACTCCCAGAGCCCTGTTGCTAATTGTCAGATCGAACTGGCCCGGCCTCTACAATTCCAAGCAGAATCACGGCCCTGACTTGCTCATGGTGTGTGTGGTAATAAAGTAGAGGGGACGCGGTCTCTAATCAGTCACTGAAACCAGCTGCCGTTGTCTTGTCAAATTTTAACGTTATTTTCATTCTTGTATCCAAGACCTGTGGTCAGTTAGCTGAATCTCAGCCTAATACAGTGACTGGTAAGAGAAGGCGGCAGGAAGAATCTGATTGTACTTACTCTTTCTTTCTTTTTCTCTTTTCTTTCTTCCTTCCTTCCTTCCTTCCTTCCTTTCTTTTTACTTTCCATGAATAAATGAGGCCCGTGTGTATCATCAGTCAAGCCACAGTCTCTTCCTCCTAAATCATTACTAGACACCAAGTGCTTATGGGCAACTTGATGCTGGGTTTGTCTTGTACTCACAGAGCCCAGCAGTCAGGCCCACTAAGTTCTGGGTGAACCTGACCAAACGTGTTATCAGCGTGCTCTGCACCACTAACCCTTCATGTGTGATTCAGTCCTTTCCCCTAGATAGCTAGCTATAGATAAATGATAGATAGCTAGATAGTTTGATAGATAGACAGACAGACAGACAGGTAGGTGGGCAGATGGATAGATGGACAGGTAGACAGGTTGGTAGGTAGGTGGATGGAGAGAGCAGAACTTACTTGCTAGAGGTAGAAGGACGTTAGAAACTCTCCTGCACTATCATCATCTGTGTAACAATGCTCATCTTTCTTTTGTTTTTTTTTAAAGATTTTACTTATTTATTTGAGAGAGGGAACAGAAGGGAGAGTGTGAGCAGGGGACAGGAGCAGAGGGAAAGGGAGAAGCCGAGTCTTCTCTAAGCAGAGAGCCCAACACGAGGCTCAATCCCTTGACCCTGAGATCATGATCTGAGCCAAAATCAAGAGTCGGACCATGTGCCCCATTCATCTTTCTTTGAACATGTCACTTCCATTTACAGTTCTGTGCCTGACCACTGTCCTTCCTTTTCTCAGAAGGCCCTTCTACCAGGGTCTTGAACTTGACATTTTACTATCTCCTCATTCTTCAAGACACTGCTCAAAAGCCGTCTTTTCTAAAGTGCTTCTCTTCACCTGCAAGCAAAATTATTTATCTTTTTTCTGCTCTTTTAATATTTTATAAATATTTCTCCTACAGCATGATCATATATTAAATCTTCACATCCAATTATAAATTATTTTTTGCATATTTAGGAGAGCTACTGAATGAAGCATAATATCCATTCAGACTATTTAATAGGTAAAATCCATGAAGCCTTTCATCAATTTGCACACCCTTGTTTCGCTAGGTACCAACCTTATCACAAACTTCCCTTATAGACTAAATACGAATGTTCCTGAAAAACCTCATCTGCATCTGTGTAATTTGTCTCAAACTCATTTTATAACCATTCATTAAATAGTCATCGGATAGACTGTATCTTCTATGTTTTCAAACTCTAGAATGCAAAGCTATTTTATTCACTTTTTATCTCTAAAAAGCCTGGCCTAAAGTGACACTCAATGCTTGTGTGATGTGCGACCTGAATGCCTGAAGAACATTTGCATGTTTGAGAATTCCACCTGACCAGTGACGACCTGGAGTTATCTGGATGCTGCCGGAATGTTCTCCTTTGTGTAAGGGCAAAGGTAATTTTCCATATCCCTCAGAACATTATTTGATTGTGTGTGTGTGTGTGTGTGTGTGTGTATTTGTGTGTATATATATGTCTGTACGTATATGTATCTCTACCTTATTTAATATTGGTATCGATATCAAAAGTGTAAATGGTGACTTATTGTCTAAAATATGCAAAAGTAACAGCCTTCCATTTGAGAAAATGCTGTATGACTTGTCACAATTACTGTGTATTTCGAGTCTCTAGCAATAATATAAACAAAGAATAGGTCACTCACATGCTACCCTAATAACAAGAAGAAATCCCACCAAAGCCAATAGGTTATTTGGACATCTAAATTAAATCAACTAAGGGATGTTTAGACTATATTTTGCCTGAAAACATATTTAAAGGAGACAACGACTCAGGAGCGCTTTCAACAAAGTATTCAAGCGTTTGGGAATTGAGACTCTTCTTTGTCCCCCACAGATGATCCTGCGGGAAGCCTGGCGCCCACAGAGCCACGGTCCCAGCCCTCTTCAGGAATGTCCTTACACTTGTTTGGGTGGGGACCTGGAAGGGTGGGGGAGCCAGAAACGCCTTGCTGTCCCGAATTCCTGTCTGGTGGAGCAGACACTTAGCTTACATGTACTCCCAAGGAAGACATGAGCCACATGTCAGCTGCCGGCCACAGACTTCAGCGGCAAGTTAGCCTTTGGGACAGGTGAGATGCAGGAATCCTGAAGACAAAACAATTCAGCCCAAGATTTTGAGTCAAGTATTTGGCACGTCAGTTATCCACAGCTGAGTATGAGGAGGTGACTGGGAAACAGGGGCTTGTGCCCATGAAGGAAAGGTCTGTTCTCTTCATGGAGGCAAGAAACCACAGACTATTCCAGGCTTCCATGCCAAGGGGGGCGTGCCCCTAGAAGGGTGGCGCACACAGCCTTTCCAAACACTCTCGGTTCTTGGGCAAGTCTAGAAATGCCTTTTCAGTCATGCAGTGCAGTTGCGGGTATAAAATGGTGGGCTGCATCCTCTGTTTAAGCCTGCAGCCGCACAGCCCTGCTGCGGACAGGGCATAGAGACCACCTTTCTTCTCTGCTCCGGGTTTATGTCCCCATCTGGTCTCACTGCCCAGAAAAGAAGGAAAATGCACTGACTTTGTCTAAGTAGTGTGCGCCTTTGTGTGCCGGCGTTGGTGGGCCAGCATTTGCCCTGGTGCAAGAGGAGCCGTCCGTGCGTCATGCCCTCCTGGATGTGCCAGGCGACGGGGAAGCCCGTGGCCCAGGGGAGACTGGAAGGCGGCATCCGTCACGGAACACAGAGTCAGGTGGATGGTGACTATCTCCTCGAATGGCTCAGGGTACCTCCCCCCAGTGAATCCACTGGTCAGTTGTGCCCAACTGTCCACTAGCCCAACCGGCAAGGAGCCACCGGAGAAGTGAGTTGACTCGGGGCATGGACACTATTTAGAGGAAAGAGAGAACAGATGTCATTAAAACGTAAAGTGACCTGGGTCATGGCACCACGAACAACAATATTCCTCCCTTACTTTTCTTGAGCTTTTCTGCCTTGCTCCAGGCATGCTTCGAAGCTTGCCCACTAACAGTCCACCCATTCCTCACAACCTCCTATTAGTTTCCTAGAGTGGCTGGAGCCAAGCACCACACAAGGGAGGACTTAACAGAAATTCCTCCCTCCTGGTTCTGAGGTCGCTCACGGTGTGGGCAGGGCTAGTTCTGCCTGAGGCTTGGAGGAGGGCAGCATCTATGCCCCTCTCTTGCTTCTGGTGTTTTGCTGGCAATCCTTGACTCTCCTTGTAGATGTAGACGCAAGACCCCAAAGTCCGACTTCGTCTTCACTGGCCTTCTCCTGCGTGTGCGTCTGTGTCCGCGTTTCCCCTTTGATCAAGACGCCAGCCGTCCGGGACCCATTTTCACTCAGTCGCCTCTGCTAATGACCCTGTCTCCACACTGGGTCCCATTCCGAGGAATGTTCTCCCACTTTACCCACTGTAACGAGTTGGAAATAGCTGCATTTCAATATAGATTCCTCTTCCGGGCTTGTAGATAACTTGAGATTCCTTACAGAATTGGATGTTGCCTCATTCAGAATGCTGTGGCCTTCCCCTCTTCCTGTCTCCTCTCTTTCCTTCTTTCTGGGATATCTTAAAAAGTTAAGATTCTGCCGATTTCATAGGTTCCAGCTGAAGGACTTAGACATGCTTAATAGAGGCATAATTTGCCAACGGTTTTATGAATTCATTGATGGCAACTTGAGGTAAACACAGGAGAAATGAAACAATGGGAGACACTGGGGAATTCTTTTAAAGTAGTATTGTATCAGAAGCCTTTCACACAATTTTTATCAGGAATAGTCCGCAAAATTCTCCTGCCCTATCCCTAATTCCCAAGGAGAGCAAAGAGCTTGTTGATTTTTCCGAAGTTTTTTGTTTTGAATGTTGTTCTGAGCATCATTCAGTAATCCAGTGGATGCACAGGGTCAAGAAAAAACTGACTTTCTGCCAGTCCTGGGACGTATTTCCATTTCCCCCTCGTTTCTGTGATCTATCTATTACTGTATTTAAGCGCATCTTATGTACTCTGAGCTGCTCTCCTGGAAGGATGCAGAGCTTTGTCTGAGGGAGAAGGAGGCTTTGTTTTGCAAATAAACGGGGATACCTCCTCTTTGCATTTCTTTTCATCCTCTGTGAGATGGGAGAGGATATATTTAGACAGACTGTGTCTTGAGAGCCACCCCCTCAGTCTCTAGGAGAAGCCAGAGACAAATTACAGAGTTATTTTGAGGGATGCAAAGACAGCCCTGGAGATCAGCAGGAGAGGCATGGGCTCTGTGCAGAAAGGAAAGCTTCTGATCGCAATCTCAGTGCGAGCATTCATAGAACCAGTTTCATCTCCTTCATTTTTTTCCGCCTCTGTGGGGAAATGAAATCATTCCAACATCAACTGCTTCTCCCATTCAGCATTCTCAAATCCAGAGGCAGACGTGGACAAGATGATGCACTCAAGCAAACCTGCCACCCCAGGAAGGAGCCTCTGTTTCCAAGCCAGATTCATTGCTCTGAGAGTCTGTTAATAGGTTTCGCATAAACAATCCTGAACTAAAAAGATAGGCCAGCGTCAGTCCCGTCATTTAGTTGGTTACAGTTTGGGGTTTTATCCTACCTGCACCGCATGTGTCCCTATCACCCACTCACCTGGGTCAATTCCTTAGCCTCCCTTAAGCCTTATTTTCTTAATAATTTCATTTCTGATTACATGTAATTCAATTATGCAGCACAATTTACCAGGTTCATAAATGTCTTCATGACTTGCACAAAGAGCCAGACAGTAAAGGGGATCCGATATTTCCTAGAAGCATGCAAGAAGCAGATGATTTATTTGAATGTACAATTTCTTTCCAGTGGGAGCAATGATCTTATTCCAATTACTGATCTAATTGCATTGACTCAACAGAATGGAAACTTCATTTAGATGTGAATTAGTATATTTTAAGGAATTTTCATAATAGTGTGTTTAGTAATAAAATTGTTGAAATATATAATATTAGTTCACTGGATACAGAATAGATCTAATTGCATATACTTAACTAATAAATCTCATTAAACATGGTTATTCCAATGATACTCCCTAAAGTTAGGTAGCTGTAGATGGTCAGATCTAATAATCCAATGTTCTTTTCTCCAATAGGATGTAAATGGTGCCTGTCCCTTGCCTGTTTGTAGGCCCCTGAATAGCAATGGCATCAATCAGAATGTAAAGCTGCATGCTAACGATGTTATTCATTAACATACATTTTAAAAACGAATCTCATTTTAGATATGCAAATACCTGAGTTAGCTGACTTGCTCAGAGAAGAGTCAAGAACACACATCTTGATAGCCAACTGAACGGTCTACTCCACTACAAAGTATCATGCAAACCCCCTAAAACCAATTCTCACTACACTCAGAACCCACGGAAACCTTTTTCTCCTCTTGCAGCCTAACCCAGTGCACACAACAGGCGACACACCATCCTGTCTGGTGGGGTCCAACCGTTCCAGACCTTCTACAACCCCCTCCTGGCTGGCTGATGATTAGTTAACATCAGAAAAGAAATAAGGAAGGAAAGCAGGAGCTGGACACATATGCATTTGGTTTCCTTTCATGCAGATAAAAGGGACAGTAGCTACAAAGGAAAAAAAAAAAATTCTATTCATCTTTCCCCCTAAATGAATCTTTTTTTTTTCCTTTTCCTTTATGTTGACCATCCTAAATGAGAAAACCAAGGAAGCAGCATGAGACGAGTTCTCATTCAGTGTTTTATGCAAAACTTCTCACATTTTTCCAATCAAAATAACCATCTTCTAGACACGGTTGATATTAAAGATTCAAAACAATTGCAAAGCCTGAGTTTATCAAATGTTAGAAGCTGTGTGAGGATTCACTTTTGATTTCTTGGTATTTTACTCTGGAGTTGTGAATGTGGGAAAGCCACACGGGTCTTCATGCTTAACACATGGGTGGAGACACGCGTGAGAGAAGGCGACGTGCCAATACTCGGCAACAAACCAGCAAATCCACCATCGATTCTTCCCTCAGATTTTTTTTTTTAAAGTCTTCTAGAGAAATTAATGCTGAAATGCATGTTTCTGATGCGCAAACCAGTGCGGTCTTCATTCTACATTATCCTAAGCAGTCTCTGAGCACAGCACCAGGGTTTATCTTGCCAGCAATTAAAAGCTTCTCTGTTCCATGTTGCCGGCTTGCCGCTCTAAGCCATTAGCTGCTCTAGGTCAACCGCATCTCACTGACACAGAAGCACCTTGGCCAGCGCCTTTCAGCCGCGCTCTGTCATTACGAGTTTTCCTGGGTCATTATTTTCTGACTCCTGACCCGTGAGTTCTGTGCGACTGTGACGGACAGGAACTGTGTTACCAATATCAGGTGATTTATTTGTATTGTCCTCTAGGTTGAGAGAGAAATGACTGTTCCCTTCTTACCCTTTGGATTTTTAAGGATTCTACTGAAGTCTGATGTGTTTGTTTGTGCCGTTGAGGCCTTGAGATGATTGCTTCTCTGGGTTCGTGCTGAATCCATTTGTGGATCAGAGGCAGGGGTCTGCAGTCGGTGCTGGCCTTGCTCTGATGCCTGCCGTGGAGTTCAGGGGAAACACCCCGGCTCCCAGCTTTGGAAAGAATGTAAGTACTTAGCCGCGTGTGATGTCCCCTCACTGTAGAGGGGTCTCAGCTGTGCCTTCCTCTGCTGGATGTTGTCAGGAGCAGCAGGGCCTCCCTTCAAGTCCCCATGTATACCATCACTGCCCGCGGTAAGACTCCAAGCAATCCTAAAAGCCCTCATCACAAGGAAAAACACATTTTTTAAATTTTCTTTCCTTCCCTGCCTTCCTTCCTCCCTCTCTCTCTTTCTTTCAACTGTATGAGGTGATGGATGTTCACTAGACTTCGTGTGATCATCATTTCACACTGAATATAAGTCACCACACCATACAACACAAATTTATACAATGATGTGTGTCAATTATATCTCAATAAAACTCAAAGTCAAAAACGTATGATTTCTACCTTAAAAAAAAAAAAAAAAGCAAGAATGAACAACTGTTTGCTGGCTTTTGGCCTCTGCTTTCATGTGGCCTCCGTCGGCACACATTTCTAGGTATGAGTCCTGCCCGAGTCCGCTCCAGGCCTGGCCAGGATCCTCAGGCAGAGTACCTGACTTCTAAGGGAGAGACGTCATTTATACTTTGATGCAATTACTGCTCTTCTGCTCGAGGCGATTGTCTACTTGGTTGCTCCTGAAAGGAGCTTTATTGCTTTGCATCATGAGCAGAGAGCAAAACTGAATTTGAATCTTGTAGGAAAGGAAACCAGTTTGGCCTCCCATTGGTAACTCCCAAAGGAGCTGCCAACAGTGAGTTAATGTCTTCAAGCCACCTTTGTTTCTATTTTCCATTTTAAATTGTTCTCAATACTCCTTTTTCTCCCTTTCTCTCTGAAAACATTAGTTCATATATTGACTCATTCATCCCTGAGACAAAATACAGAGGTGACGGATGTTTCGTCATGAGGCTGATACTATAAGAATTAGCTCATATTTGTTAAGATCTTTGAAGATAAATTGATCTATTTAGGAGCTCAGCATGCCTCAACCCTTACGCATGGTCATCTGTAATATGTTTCCAGTGGGTCCTTTACAGATACCCATTGGAGCTTCACACTCCTGGGTCCTCGGACAGTTCTCCCCAGGTGGCTTTACCACAACCCCAGTGTAAGACAGAATCTTCCACGCTTGTTTGCTGGAAGCATTAAGCGTCGATTCCAATTCCACCTCCCTTTCAGGAGGACAACTTTCTAGGATTCTTGAAGGAGAGAGCTCAGGCAAGCTGTGTGCTTTCCTAGGAGAAATCCTTCAGAAAGAAATGGATTTAAGCCTTCCTTCGTGACTAAGTCAGAAATGAAGATGAAACTGGTTGCTCTCTTCCTCCTCTTGACTCCGCTGAATGTTTTAATTCAAGTACGCTGCCTATGACTGTATGGGCAAAGTATGGCCTGTTCAGAAGCTATAGTTGTAATACAACAAACTGCACTTGAGTGCCCAGTGCTCGGAGATCTCCAGACACTAACCGCCATCACTGATTATAAAATAAAGTCCAGAACAGGATTTTATCAATGGGCTGCTGGGTGTTGCTTTTGGCAGGAAGGAGGCACGCAATAGTACTTGTAGTCATCCAAACAAGAGTTGTTTTCGAGAGGTGTGGCCAAAGAAGGGCAAGAAACAAAGTAAAAAAAAAGTATTATCAAGGAAGGGTGAAGGAAGCCGAGTGATGGCATACGCGTGTTTCCCTCTGTGTGCATTCACTCGTCCGCTCAAGAAGTAGCTACGGAGCACGTACCTTCTATATTGCACTGTGCTGGGTCCTGACACAAACAGAAGAGTAAGTCCATGTCCTTGTCTTTGGGAGAGATGTGGAAATCCAGGGGC
This sequence comes from Mustela nigripes, assembly GCF_022355385.1. Lineage (NCBI taxonomy): Eukaryota > Metazoa > Chordata > Mammalia > Carnivora > Mustelidae > Mustela > Mustela nigripes. Next base: position 111,841,589 of record NC_081562.1, read on the forward strand.
TGAATTAACACGGCATCGATTGTATAAAGAGATGGCAGGTTGACACAAGAGTTGAAAGAGAGAAAGAAGGAAATCAGGAAGGGAAGAAGAGAGGGAAGAAAGAAAGGTCCCCAGCGGGCAACTGTGATCCTGTTTGTGCCAGCAGGAAGTAGAAATGGTCTCTAGGTTGGTTAAGAAAATGCTGTGCAGGTCTTGAATGTGTCAACCCTGAGAGCGGGACATTCTTACACAAATACCAGACTGACAGCAAATATGGAAACTCAGGGATGGACAGACGGTCACGATTAGAGGTTTTACTCAATTGGTGATGGAGGAAATGTGCACACATACGCTTCCCGAGCGAGAGAGTTACAGAGACAAAGGCCAAGGGCTGAGTTGTAAAATGTGTGGCATTGCTGAGCAGACACGCAAGCACGAGGAGTAGAGGCTCAGGGGGACGTGGGCGGGCATCGTGGATGGACTCAGGCATCCCTGTCCTCCACACAACGGAGTGGCCAGCGCATCTGTAATAACAAGACTTCTTCTTCCATCTGCAGAAAGTTCAGTTTATGTTTTTAAAGGTGTAGACAAAACCAACTGGCTGCTTGAGTTAGAAAGCTCTTATGGGAGGTACGAAGATAATGATTTTTGATGGCTTACTCAAGGGTAGCAGGCTGAGCTTTGTTTATCAATCACAGTTTCCTTTCGCCAGAAACATCCTATAACTTATTTGGAATCAGGTGGTGAAGAGGGACAGATGCAAATCCATCACCGCTAATGGAGAGAGTAATTTATACCTGGTGATGGAGGTCCATAGCATTACAGATGAAGAAAATCACATTGAAAGCCTAAATAAAAGGGAAGTGTTTTATCTAGTTCAAATGTAGATTTTCTTTCTTTTTTTTTTTTTTTTTTGGTCAAAGCTAGCAAAAATATGCACTCTGATGCAAATATATTTGCTAGGTACTACTTATCTATAAAATTGAAAAATTACTCATAAGTTTAAAATAGACTTTAAAAGCAATCAGACAAGTTTGGAAAACTCACAAAGAAAAAAAAAAATTATCAGCTGTCTTCACAAAAGACTTTCCTTGTCCTAGAAAATAATAAGTCGGTTCTGTTTTTATAAACAAATTTTTGTAGAATAGATATTATTCATTTATTCTAAAAGCATTGAGGTTGCCTTTTTATGCTATTATATTTTTGTTTTTATTCAACTTTCAGATAGTATTCAGAACATCTTGTCCATTCATGTGTGGATCAAATATCAGTTAATCAAATATACATTTGAGAACATATACTTAATCATCACGAAATGAATAAAAGTATCCACTTTACTCTGCCCTCATTTTCTTATATCCTGAGAAAAATAAAGTACTCGGAAAAAAAATGCATATGGTAACTATTTACTCAAGATACGTGATAATTGCAGATTCAATGCTAAATAAACAAACAAAACCCAAAATTCTCTAAGAGCAAGAAACTTGCCTGATCTGGTCACCAACTTATCCTCAGTGCCTAGAACAGTATCTGGAATGTAGTAGATGCTCAATAAAAATTTTTTGAAAGACATAATCAACCAGAAAAATTATTATCATGATATGCTGATTGGTTTTGAGTTTTCTGTCTGAGTTTACATCCTTAACCAAAATTTCCTATGATGGCCAAATATTTTCTCAGTTACTAGCAATAGACTAGGCTACAATGAATGAATCTAAGGCAAACACAGAAATATTCAACAAATGGTACAAATTGTACAAAACAATACAACTAGAGGTACCCTAATGACTTGGGGCTTAATGTCATTATCAAGTTCTACTTTCTAAGATGGATTTCCTGCAAGTGGGATTATTACTGTAAAAAGCTATGGAGGGACTGGATGAGCTTTTCTAGTACATATGTATCCATATGCTCGAGTAAGGCTGAGACACATCTAGGATGTTTGGCACACGTCGTGTGATTAGAGGAGAGACTTCGGGCACTCAGTATCTATTCTTGGCCATAGAAAGTTGAGAGTAGAAGGGACATAGTTGTCAACAAAATTTATGTTGAAACCAGGCCGTAAGGAAAAAAGTTGGCTGAACTGAAGCTGGCTTAAACTATACTGAAATCCCTTTTATAAGTGTGCAATTTCATAACTCCTAGTTGTTTTCAATAAATCTAAAAACACTGATTTTATTTCTTTTTATAGATAATCATCCATCAGTTATGCTCTAAGGTCTTAAATGTATTATCAGCCTCCACACACCCTCTTTTGCCTTTGACTGACATTTAAACTTCATTTCACCTTTAGGACTTATCAGAAGAAAGAACAAGGAACAAATAAAAATATGTTAGATTTGTGTGGCCTTTGGCCCTTTACAAACAAAACAAAACAACAACAACAACAACAAAAAGCTGATCCCTGGTGAAAAATGGATCACAGAGATTCAAAAAGACAAAACAAATATACAAACAAAAAACAAAAAACCCTCAAGACACAAAAGATGTGATGAATACAGGAAGAGGCTCTCATACAGCACCAAGAAGCAAAAGAGAGAAAATACACTAGTAAGTACCTCAGTAATTCTGAATAAACATTGGCTATGAAATTCAATAATAATAGCAGTGGATCATCTGTTGTCCTTACAGTGAAATAGCATTTAAATATCTGAATCCAATAACATGTAACATGAAATTGAAATGACTGATAGGAAAGTCATCTAACACATTGTCACTATTTAAGAAAATGATACTCACGTGATTTAACTTTAGCCATTTTTAGATACGTATGCCTATCAATATGGAAGGGTACATGCCAAAAGATACTTTTGCAAAATGCAGCTCTGAAACAGGCCACCACAAAGGAAGATGATTGTGCACTAACAACGCTGACAATAGAGGGAAGATGACGAGACAAGGGATCTGAAGCATCCAAAGGGAGGCAAGGCAAGGAAAAAAAAAAAAAACAACCAGAAAGAGAAGAGAAAATGAATACCAAATGGTAGTCATAATTTCACAGAAATGAACTATGTGGGTCATCAATATCCCATTAATCACAATGTGAAAAACTAAAATCATTTCTTAAAAGACAGAAATTCTTAGAATGGACAAAAACACGGTTAATTTTATGTTGCCTTCACTTGTCCATGGGGTGCTGGGAGATTTGGTCAAACATTATTCTGGGTGTTTCTGCAAGGGATATTTTTCTGGATAAGATTAACAGTGCCATCTGCCGAGGAGAGCATATGGCCTTCCGTAGTGTGGGTGGGCCTCATGCAATCAGTCGAAGGCCGGCATGGACTCAAAAGGCTGACCCTCCCCTGAGTAAGAGCGAATTCTCCAGCAGACTGCCTTTCAACTGGAACTTTAGCTCCAGACCTCCAGCCTAAAATCCACCTTGCAGTCCGGGCTTGCCACCAACCTACATAATCATGTCACCTGATACCTTATAATGTAAATATTACCCATGACTTTGTGCTGAAATCCATTATCAAGTTCCAGATTCTAAAACATATCTATTTCTCTTGTATGGTCTCATTTCTCTTGAAAATCCTGACTCATACAACATCTATATATAATTTTCTCCCCCACATATTTAAAATATATTACACAGAGGTTTGAAGTTTAAAAATATTTATCAGGAAAACTGACCAACAAAAGAAGATCTGGTTATATCACATCTGTGAAAATGCACATTGTGGCAAACGAAAATATTAGGTTAAGAGAAAGTAACTATTTATTGACAAAAGGCATAATTCATCAGGTAAATGTCAAAGTTCTGAAAGTATACACATATAAATATATGCATCAAACAAAAGGAACTATAGTGATATTTCCCTGATGATGAGTGATGTTGGGCATCTTTTCATGGGTCTACCAGCCATCTGGAAAATTGTCTATTCATGTCTTCTGCCCACTTTTAAATGGATTATTCACTTATTGGGTATTGACTTTTATGTTCTTTATATATTTTGGATACCAACTCTTTCTCAGACATCATTTGCATAAATCTTTTCCCATTCCGAAGGCTGCTTTTTAGTTTTGTTAATTGGTTTCCTTCATTGTCCAGAAACTTTTTGTTTTGATGAAGTCCCAATAGTTTATTGTTGCTTGTTTCCCTTGCCTCAGCATCACTGATCATCAGCAAAATGCACATCAAAACTGTAATGAGATACCACCTCACATGTGTCAGAATGGCTAAAACCAACAACATGAGAAAAGCAGGTGTTGGTGAGGATGTGGAGAAAAGGTAACCTTCCTGCACTGTTGGCGGGAAAGCAAGTCGGTGCATACCTGTGGAAAAGAGTATGGAGGTCCCTCAAGAAGTTAAAAATAGAGCTACCCAGGACACGTGGTTAGCTCAGTGGATTGAGCCTCTGCCTTCAGCTCAGGTCATGATCTCAGGGTCCTGGGATCGAGCCCCGACATCGAGTTCTCTGCTCAGCAGGGAGCCTGCTTCCTCCTCTCTCTCTCTGCCTGCCTCTCTGCCTACTTGTAATCTCTCTCTTTCTGTCAAATAAATAAATAAAATCTTTAAAAAAAGAAAAAAGTACCCTATGATCTAGGAATTCCACTATCAGGTATTTACCTAAAGAATATAAAAATACCATTATGTTTACATCAGCATTATTTATCATAGCTCAATTATGGAAGCAGTCCAAGTGTCTATTGACTGAAGTATGGATAAAGAAGATGTGATGCGTGTGTGTGCACGTGCACACACACACACGCACACACACACTGGAATATTACTCAGCCGTATAAAGGAATGAAATCTTGCCATTTGTAGTGACATGGATGGAGCTGGAAAATATGATGCTGGGGGAAGTCAGTCAGCCGAAGACAAACACATGTGATTTCACTGATGTGCGTAATTTAAGAAACAAAACAAACCAGCCAAGGGGGGAAGGAGAGAGAGAAGCAAATTAAGAAGCAGACTCTTAACTGTAGAGAACAAACTGATGGTCGCTAGAGGGGAGACGGTGGGGGGTGGGGGAAGTAGGTGAAGAGGAAGAAGGAGCCCGTGACGGGCACCAGGTGCGTGGACGTGTCGGGTCACTGTACTGAACGCCCGAGACTCATGTGACCCTGTATGTTAACTAACAGGACTTAAAAACTTAAAGAAAAGAAACATAGTGACAAATTGATAAAACAACAAATATAACAGAAAGTTTTAGTATGCTTTTTAAAGAAAGTCACAGATAAAGCAGTCATGATTTTAACAAAATATATAGATTCAGTTTGAGTTTAATATCCCAGACTTGCTTTTTCACTTTCTCTCTTTAACTTTTTTTGCCTTTTCCCAATACATAGTACTTTATTCTAAAGAAATAAAGGATCACTTAATAAAGAGAGTAATTTGTTTTTTTTTTTTAAGATTTTATTTATTTATTTGACAGACAGAGATCACAAGCAGGCAGAGAGGCAGGCAGAGAGAGAGGAGGAAGCAGGCTCCCTGCGGAGCAGAGAGCCCAATATGGGGCTTGATCCCAGGACTCCGGGATCATGACTTGAGCCGAAGGCAGAGGCTTTAACCCACTGAGCCACCCAGGCGCCCCTAAAGAGAATAATTTGAATGCATCTTCCATCATAGTCCAAATGCAAAAGTCAGGGTCTTTTTTGAAATGGCTATAGACATAGTTATTTTTGTGGCCCAGTTGTCCAAAGACATTTCATAAGACAACTTGCAATTATGTTACAAAGTTGATACAGGCCCTGACATGATTAGGTCATGTGATTTTCAAGTAAGCATTATGAAGATCTCTGAACTTCCAGGAAGATGTTTGGAAAATAAAATCATGAAAGCATTAGGGGTTTGAAAAATAAAAGCATTTTAGGATCATGATATAGGTGGATCATTCTTCCTAAATTCAGCAGGGTTCTGTGTTAGACGAATCATATCTATTTTTACCTATTAAGTGACTTTCTCATTAAAATAGTCTTCAAAGGCAGCCAATGTAATCCCTCAAACCAAAGTCAGAAGGAAGTGATGCAGGCCATGCCATCCATCCATCCATCCATCCATCCGTCTGCTCATCTACCCACCCATCTATCTATACATCTGTCCTCTACCATCCTCTGTCCATCCATACCTTTAATCATCATGTGGTTATTCCCACAAATATTTATTAGCAGCTACTATGTTCCAGACGCTGTTCTAAATTTTAGTGAATGAAGTAACAAAGTCTCCATCTTGGGCTTTAAATTCTAATGAGGAAAGATAGACAATAAACAGATATACAAGTAAATGCACATTTGCTTGCTTTGGTTGTAGAATATTTGGGCAATGATTTATGATTAATTGATTTCTTGGTCATAAGAAGTTTAGTCTAGATTAGGTGGTAGTTCCCTCACTACATTACTCAGCAATCTTACAGCTAAGATGCAGAGAATCCAAGTGTCATAATATACATAAATATATAAAGATATATTTATGTGTATGTAAATACATACAGATACAAAATATATACATATATGTATACATATATGTAAATATATACACATACAAAATATAGTATACATAATTATCCCACAACTTCTCAGTACAAGGGAAAGCAGTTGCCAAGATTATGCAAACAACAATAATATTGAGAAATATATGTAGGGGCGCCTGGGTGGATCGATGGGTTAAAGTCTCTGCCTTCAATTCAGGCCATGGTCCCAGGGTCTCTGCTCCGCAGGGAGCCTGCTTCTTCCTCTCTCTCTCTGCCTGCCTCTTTGCCTACTTGTGATCTCTGTCTGTCAATTAAATAAATAAAATCTTAAAAAAAAAAAAAAGAAATACATGTAGATTTCTTCTTAAAGAAAAGAACATTGACTTAGGTAGTTGAAGTATTTAGAGAATATGTTTATAAGGGAGTGTACTAAGATCTAAATAACTGGTTTTGGTTTTTCATAGTCATCATAGTGCATCTAGATCATTTACTCCTACTTCCTTACCCTTTGCCGTGGGACCCTGATGATGTTCCCAAGTTATGCAGCTGGTCTATGAACAATTACTCAAAGTGAGTAAAGCCACATAGGATGGATAAGGGTAGAGTCAAATTCAGTAAGAAGCTCAAAATAATATGACGGACAGCACTTTAAATGTTTACTGAACCAAGGAGGTAACTCCTATCCAGCTAGACACACGTTAGACACATTTGGAAGCATGGATTAATTCTTTCTTCTTGCTCTTTTCACACTCTCTTTCCTCTCTACCACCATACTCAACTCCTTCACCAATTCTTGCCTCTGACATTTCCTGAACAAAAATATCAGCAGTTTTTTTTTAATAATAAAACTAATTAGTGACCTTAAATACTTCTAATTGCTTTAATTTTGACTATTACATCATCAATTATAATGTGCATATAATGAACTCATTAGATAGGACAAAATACAGCACAATGGGTATCCAAGAAAAATAGAACAAAACAAATGACTGTAATTAATACTCAAAGAAATATAGCTATGTGGAAAGTATGTATGCTAACACTTTTAATAATATTGGCAGCTTGTATGCTTAGTGATACCGATTTGGTAGTGCTGTGCTTACACTTGGAATTGAGGTTGGAAAAATCTGGGTCATAATTTAAAACCTAACAGCAAGAGCTTTGTTTAAGCGAATGGATCCTATTTTGCTTCTTTGAGCAGCATCATGATATAAAACATGGGTTAAAATGGAAATGGGAGTTCTGGATCGAGAGTCAGAGCCTTGCCCACCAATTTTAAGACAAGGAGTTACACTGGAATGCCTCTAATCTGCTACATATTTTGGAAGAAGCACAAGAGGTCTTTTTCCAAAGAGCACAAAGGTAGAGTCAATGAGTCAATGAATGAGGGGAATCTTGCTGGTATATTTTTTGCTACATTCAACACGTCTATCTGAGAGAAAATCTGAGTTGCCAATCATGGCTTTGACCTCTACATCATGAAGCTTCCAAGAAGGTTTTTCAAGTCAGTGGTCAATAGCTTGGTCAGCAGGGTGGTTTTAAGGCCAAAAGCATTCTGTTGAAGGACAAGTGATACATACAGCCCAGCTTCCGCCCAGGGGAATGCAAAGCTCTCTCCTAGAATAGGAGTTTGATCAGCACCACTGTTCCTCACCAACCACGCCCAAAAAACACTATCCAAGGGCACTGAGACTACCTGCTCTATCACCAAACCCAGAACCATGAAATGTAAAGTCTCATCGCCTTCCCTAGGAAGAAGGATTCTTAGGCATCCGTAGAATTTCCTGGAAATACCACTTCACACAGCTGTCAAATCCCCTCTTCTACATATTTACTGATCACACTTCTTCTTAACATCACCCTTACGTGACAGAAACTGAGAAGAACTGCATGTTTTCTCACAAATTTCATTCATGCACATGAATCTAGGCTTCTATTTCTCAGCACAGCCAAGGAAAATGATGCGGCGGAATATTTAAAACAAGTAGGTGCTAAGTTACCTCTCTTGTTCTTTGATGACTTACTCACGTTCTCATTGTTATGCTAATGATCTCTCGAATTGCTCTGCTGTTCAATGGAGCTAGTTTTCTTAGAACCTGTGAGAGGCTGTAAACATCACCGGACTTATACTTGAAAAACTGAGTTAGAGTCCATTTCCTGCCTGGGGTCAGACCCATGGCACAAGAAAAATTGAAGATAGATGACTTGGTTCAAGGAACTTAGTCTCTACAGGCTTGAGCCTCATCGTTTGTAAAGACAAACTGAGTTAATCAACCTAATGCATGGGGAAATAAACCAAATATGTAGTATTTGCTATAAATATATTTCCTGGGATTGGTGTTTGCAGGATCAACAAAGTTCCTGGGAAAAGAGTTTCTAACCTAAAGTGTCCATCATTCGTGCAAGTTTGTTCTTCCTACAAGAAATGTGTCTAAGAAGATATTAAATAAATACTAGATGTATTTGTCCTAGAGTTTACTCTTTGAGGGTTCACCTGGGCCGTCCTTATGTTTTGAGATTGAGCCAATGCCATTTTGAAATGTCCACAGGCACACTTGCATTACAGACAGAATTAACCTAACCTGGGATTTATCTGTGGACACATTTAATTAAGCATTGCCTTTTATCTTGCTATTTTTTTTTAGAGCCTTGTAGCTGCAAATCTGACATGGCTACAATCCAGTAGTTTGTGTTTCTGTGTCCTGGAGGCATGAGTAATTTAAAAGCTCACTGGAGATTTATAATCTCGTTCAGACAGGTTTTGTTAATATTCCTTACAGACTGTACCCATTTATTAATATGTCATAAGGTCTCTTTAAGCAATAATTTTTCTCATCAATTTAATGTGACAAGACCTGCAGTTTCATAGTTTGATATTATCCCTAAATCTGATTATATCACACATGTATAATGAACAAAGACTAATTATATAATTAGCTCCTGTCCTGTTGCATTTGAGAAACTGTCCATATTACATTACCCTTAAAAGCTTCCTTGGAATCACAGTGACATCCTACTGTTCTAGAAGGGGATATTAGTTTTGAACAATTTTTTTCTCTCTCTCTTTTTAAAAAATAAAAAGTTCCTTGGATGGCAGAGATTAATTTTACTTATAATTGTATGTCTACCATATAAACACTGCTTCCCTCCCAACACCTATATTACGACTGGGGCTGTAGAGCACCCCCCAGTAGGATGAGGATGCCTTTCAGATGATATTATACTTATTTTTCAAGGGGCAACACTATGCATGGGAAATTCTCCTTTTAACAAGAAAGCTCATTCTCTTTGTTTCTCTCCAGTGTATCTCTAGTGTTCTCCAATATTTCTCTCTTTTCCTCGGTGATGGTCCATTTATGGGGTTTATGATTTTGAATGTGCTTCGAAAAAGCTAAAGGTATAATAAAACAATAACTTTCATCCTTTGATCATCAAGAGGTTTTTTACAGCATATTTCAAAAGGCATTTCACTAACTGCTATGTATAAAACTTAAAATCTTGCTAAAGAGATAATTATTCTTACTGGAAAAAAAATGTATGACATTCTAATGAAAAGAATGATCTTGTTTTAAACAGGGAGCTCCTGTAATTTTATTTCACTTGATATGCAAACTAAAGAAGAAAATGCTTGAAGTTCCAGAAGTCAGGAGTCTTTAGAATATTTTTCAAAACTTAGCAAAAAATGGGAGAGGGGGAACATTGGAATATAGGTGTTAAGTTGTTTTATTAAAATATGCTTGTCAGCATGAATTTTTATTATAAAACGAGACACACTGCAGTGTGGGAAAAAATAGAAAGTTTCAAGCTATGACTTTTCCCTTATTGCTGACATACAAAGTGAATGATTCTATACTTGGTGTAGCAACTGGCTATTACGTGTTAGTGTCTTGGCACACTTTCCCAATTAAAAAAAAAAAAAGATTTTATTTACTTGACACAGAGAGAGAGAGAGAGAGCACAAGCAGGGGGAGAGGCAGACAGAGAGAGAGGGAGAAGCAGGCTCCTTACTGAGCAGAGAGCCCCATACGATGCTGGATCTGAGGACCCTGGGATCACGACCTGAATTGGAGGTGGACATTTAACCCACTGGTCCACACAGCCCCCCAATTTTGTTTTAATGTGCATCCCAACATTAACAACAAACTGTCAGTATTGTCAGTGTTTGGCGTTTAGTGTCTCCCTGGAAGGGGCGGCTGATGGAGGAGGCATGTGGTCCTGCTTCTGATCGGAAACCTAGGCGAAGCCAGCGTCCCCAGCTCTCTCTGTGGGGTGTCTTGAGAAACAGCAGAGCAGAGGAAGAAGGATGAGACAGGTTTTCTCAACCTTCCAAATAATCTATTAATCCATTTTCTGGTTTACCATTGCTAACTAAACCTTGTATTCCAGTGTGAAATACTGCACCACAAGAAAACTGTGTCATATATTTTTAGAAAAGGGGGTAAACATAAAATAGCAATAAACGGCTTTATGTTCTTTAGCTAAAAATGAAGCATTTAAATTTTACACAGAAGAGCCCTATCTAGAGTAAATTATAAATGATATGTGAATTATGGCACATAGAAACCCCTCGGTGTAATGTAGCTCATGTTTATGATGAAGCAAATTATGTGTTGGAATTGTATTAGCCAGTCAGAAATACACTTTTATTTTTTCAATGGCGTTCTTTTAAAGACTGTTAAAATGTAATGCTCTTCAAAGTGACGTTATGATTATTCCCTGCTGTAGTTGTAGGGCTGCATAAATTTTATCTCACGTTTGAAAGCCAGTTGTGCTCATCCATAAGCTCCCACAAAGTGACGTCCCCCCCAGATAGCTCATGAGGTTTGGCCAGGAAGTGGAGGGAGTACAGAAGACAAGACGCAAGCTGGCAAATCCTCGGGGAAGCCAGCACATTATCTGGCCTCCTTCCGGAGCCCCGGATGTCACTAAACCTTGTATTGTCACTAAACCTCACATCCAAGTACGTCTGACAGGTTGCAACCCACTCCCACCCGACCCATTGCTGTGTGTTCCTAAATGCCAGGTTGTTTTCCTAATGGTTGTCCTCTTAACCTTCATGACCATTCATTCACATCGGCAGGGAACACAGCACTCACACCGTGACTGTATCATGATGGTTTGAACATGCAGGAATGTTCCACGCAAAGGAGGAAAAGCCTGTTCAAGATTAAGCATTTGTTGACAGAGATCATACAGCAAGGGGTAGTGTAGGACCTTCTTTTTGGTCTTCTGTGTTCTCAGACTTGAAAATTCCTTTAAAAGGTGCTAAGCCAACGGGGTTCCAGGTTCTGCAGGAATGAATGCCGTTGGGTAGGGAACGTGGATCTTGGGACCCTTCTAGTGGGGCAAAGTCTTCCAGGCCACATCACGGCAGGAAAGCTAGTGCACACGGCTGGAACCCTGCAGCTGTCGCTTCAAAGAGCAGGCTCCGAGCTCTCCACTCCCGTCTGCCAAACGTCTTCCCTCACAGCTAATAGAGACCCGGGTGCTGGTCTGATTGCTTTTGACAGTCCTTATTCTACCAAATTGCCTCGGTGAGCATGGAACACATCCCCAGAGCAGCTGCTCTTCCCTTTCCTGACAGCATGCCGTGGGAAAGTACTGTCAGGAACCATCACTAATCAGGCACAAAAACACTCTGAATAAATAATAGTAATAACAACCACACATCAGAATGCATTGTGCCCTTCACTCTGCGTCATCTGACCACAGATCCAGGGAGACTGCGCTCCCAAGCAGGATAGATACAGAACGAAGCACTAGAATGAAAAAAATTAGAAACGGTGTCCAGCTTCAAGTGAAGGGTGTGGTCTAAGAATGTTTAAACTCTTTATTTTATTATTTATTTTAGTAACAGCTCTCATTTTCATAAAGCCTGTTTTAAAAATGACAATTGTGAACGAGGGCATTCTTGAGGCCGGAGGGGGAGTTAGGCAGAGATTATCAAAGTTCTTAGAGATGAAATAAGTGAGCGGAAGATTATTGACGGTTTTATGGCATCAAGGAGCTTTAAAAAGAGTATTCATGAGCTTTACCGATTCTGACGTTTTTCATTCCCCGAGAGTGTGGTTAGATTGATTCTCAGTTCTTAAATATTTCTGCTTGACTGTGAAACCAAGATCCACATCAATATCTGCTGAGTATTTCTTAAATTCCGAGATTTTATCTATATATCTAGGCATATGGATATATTCATTTGAGCCTCAAAAAAATAAAACCAGAAAACAGAGTTATATCAGAGTGGTTTCACATTTAAAATTTACCAAGAACATTAAGTCTATGTTTTGATTATAAAATCATAACTAGTTATTCTAATCTCATTCACATTGCAACTTCATTCTATAGAAGAACATATTGTATGTAAGGAAGAATTTTCATGCACTGTAATATGTTCTTAGCAGACCACAGAAGCCAAATATGTCATATTAAATTTATATTTAAATATATGTACATATTTTTTGTTATATGTTATACATGGTTGTGTGACAAAGAAAACAGAATTAAGAGAAAAGTTCTAATAGTACTTAAGAAAAACTAATTTTCAAGAAAGCGTTTTCAAGAAAGCATTTCATATAGTAGTTACAAAGCATTTTTATGTGTCCGTTAAGGAAAACCCTCAAGGTTTTTATTAAGAAACTTATTGAGGCACCTGAGTGGCTCAGTGGGTTAAGCCTCTGCCTTCAGCTCACGTCATGATCTCAGGATCCTGGGATCGAGCACTGCATTGGGCTCCCTGCTCAACGGGGAGCCTACTTCCCCCCGCATCACCAACCCCCTGCCTCTCTGTCTACTTGTGATCTCTCTCCTTCTCTCACTCTCTGTCAAATAAATAACTTCTTTAAAAAAAAAAAAAGAGAAAGAAACTTATTGTCCACCAGAACCCTCAGGAGCTGGCAACCCTTGCCAACCCAATTCTAGACTTTCAAGATATTCTCTGTTTATTCCAAATCTTTAAAAACCTAACTCATTGCAAGGAGACTCTATGGGCATGTGACAGTGCATAGGTTAATTTTCATCAATTATTATTTATACAGTTTTTAAAAATACCAATACCTGGTATTTCTTAATATTTATTCTTGATGCATAAATCAATATGAATACGTATTTATTTGTGGCAAACTTGTGAGACAGAGATGAAATGATCTAGATTGTAGCAGGCAAAGAAGCCTGTGGTTTATGAGTGCCTTATGATGTCTGCAAATGTATAGAATCCACACTTCAGGTCCAACTGGAAGGCCACACTTACCAAACGAAGACATGAAAGCTGACGGAAAGGAAAGACACTTTCCGAGGGACAGTCCTGGCGAGTGGTGTGTTCTTCCCACGTTGCTTCCCTTGGAGTGGAGGGGGATACCAGCAAGAGGGTGTAATTGTGGCTGGAGACCATGCTCTGAAACAACCTTGAAGATGGGGCCCTCAGATGGAGAAAAAAATGAGACTCTGGGAAATTCCTCGAAGTAGACCATGAGATTAGACCGGTTCTATTTTTTTTTTTTTCCTTTTGAAGAAATGCACCATCTTTTTGCATAATATACAGTGAGATTTCTCAACAATCAGGGACAAATGGGCTGCATTACAGGTCTGTGGCATGGCTTCAGTCACAAGCAGCTCAGTTCATCTGGTGGACTGCGGATTACTGATGAGTCTCAGGTACAATTCGACATGGGAGTAACACTGAGCTTTCAGGGCTGATGAAAGAATTTATGAAACTCATGCATCAAAGTTGGCCAACATCCCATGTTGGCATTTATCATGCTCTTTTCCAGGTATCCACTGATGAATATGTTATAGGAGACCTACCTCATGGAAGTAAAACTTCAGCCAGTTAAATGTTATAACATATTTAAGAAAGGACTGGGCTAAAACAACCAACCAAATAGAGATGTAATTGGAAATCTGATTTCTGAAGGAAAGAGGAAAGACGAGATGTCATGACAGACAAACTTAACCATTTAGCTCCTCTGAATACATGACATTGTAACCCAGATCAAAGGAGTTAAAAGAGAGAAAATGAGTCAGAACAAAAGGATGAAAAGAAGCTGGGCAAACACCAGCATTTCTCAAAGCAAAACCACAAGGGGAAGAGTATACCTCATGCTTCATAACTCAGAGGAGGATGGAGAAAAAAGTAGGAGATTGTCTTGAAGAAGAAGAGAGGAGCCAGCTCCTGAGGGTTCTGGGCTAAGACCCAGGTTCTAGACATAAACTCAAGTGTCTTGAAAAACCAATGAAGGAAAGTGGTGTGAGGAACTTTGATCAGAATTGGGTTTCTAAAGGATAACTGGTGCTATGCTAACAATGGATGGATTGACAGGTGACCTACAGTAGATCTACAATGACCCCTTCGATGTGCCTGCAGGAATCTAGTGAGATGGTAGAGCTGTGGGTATAGCAGGGGAAGAGAGACGAGTGCAAAGATCTGAGGGGCATTTCAGAGGTGACTGACTGGGTCATACAGGAGGGATAAGAAAGAGAACTTAATTGAGGATGACCCCAAGTTGTCAGGCCTGGGGAACAAGACAGAAAATGCATCGTTTCAAGAGATAGGGGACATAGGGACGTTCAAAACCGATGGCATCTTGTGATCTCTCTGCGGCAGGAGAAGGTGCACTCTACATCGAATACATTGGATTGAGAAGTCCTTGGGATGCCGAGTGAAGATGATGCAAGGTGGCGCAGAACCATGGAGTACAGACTGCGGATAGGAGCTGGGGAAATAATTTTGAAACTGGTGAATCAACAATGAAGCCAGGAGCGTGGGTAAAACTCCATAGAGAGAAAAGATAGATTAAAGAGAGAAGATGGCCAGGGGCTGAGTCTTGGTGAGGCTCAGTGTGCAAACACCAGTGTTAGGAGGTGAGGCGAGGTGTCGTGAAACCACATAAATGAGAGCCATATACCAAGTGCTACAGGCAAAGCATTCTTTAATTTAATACCATGGACTTTGTTTGTATTGAAAATAATTTTGTACATGGAATTTCATTTAACTCTCTGAAGAGTGGAAAACTTGAAGATTTATCATCTAAAGATGACTTACAGAATCACATGCTTGTAATTAAAATCTATCAGCTACGATGACAAGGAAAGAATGTACCCATGGAGTTAATTCATTGAGGGGCTGTATAGGAACAGGAGAAAGATGACTTCCAGAAAGGACTGATATGTGCCTTTCCCCCCAAAACCATACAGCAATACAGATCTTGAATGGGGATTACCCCCTTGTGTGGTTTACCCTCATCACACCTCTAGGTATTAGTAGTTTAAAGCATGGCATCTCACCTGTGCTTCTTACATTTAGAAGCAAGCTCTATTTGGTACTAGATGGTCAAAGCTCTTACAATTTGGGGTAAGTAGTTGGGTAGAATATGAGTCATAAGAGGTATTTCTAAAACTCTGCTTCATGGACCTCCTGTCTTAGAGTTACTGGAAGTGCTCATTGAGAAGAGTAGCATTCTGGGCTCCTCATCTAGTCCAACATACATGCAAAACAACTATTATTACTTATGATTAGTAATAATTATAAATAATGAGATTCTACTTTCTAAGCTTCACTATTTTTTACAGAGAATTTGTTTTGTTCTAAATTATTTTCCCTCCTGCCCTCTTGGAGATTAGATTTTCTATGAAACCATCCACCTGGGATTTCTTTAAAATGCTCATCCTTGCCAATGGACCCCCAAAGCAAATTTAACCCAACATTTCGCTCTTTTTTGGGTCCGGTTTCCTATGTGAGTATCTGTAAACAAATTTTTCAAAGGTAGTATAGGACAGATAAACTTCCTAAGTCATTGTATTTCTGAAAAAGTATGTGTTTCTCCTCGGACTTAATGGTGTTTTTGTTGGGTATAGAATTTTAAGTTCAAAATTGTTTCCTCTCTCCTTCGCCGACCTAGACTTTTTTGGACATTTCCATACGTTTTTTTTTTTTTTTCTTCGTCTTAAGATTGCTAATGGAAAGTCTGAGGAAAATCTAATTCTGACTTGAAACTGACCTGCCCTTTCTTTCTGTTAGGTCTTGGGCTTTTCTCTTCATACTTAGTCTTTTAAATTTTTATGATGGTAGCCTGGGTGGGTAGCATTCATCTTCTTTGGAATTCTTCATACATGATTCCAACTTGGATACTCCATCTTAGATACTGCGCTTTCTGTCTGCAGCCATGGTAAATGTGGCTTTTCTTACTTCTTTGATAATTCAAGCCCTCACATTTTTTTTTTTTGTTCTCACATTCATAAACTCTTTAATTGATCCTTTATGTGTCTTAACGTTTCACTCATGCTATCCCTCATCTTTCTTCTTGTTTTTGGTACTATTTTGAGATATTTCCTTCTTTATTTCTGGAAGTACAAGAAAATTTGGAAACCCTGCTATTGGAATGCTTGTCATTTTAACGATTGTGTTTTTAATTTTCAAAACACTTATTGCTTATTTTCATAGTAATCTATTTATCCATACAATATTTATTGCATAATTTCTGTCTTGTTGCCCTTCTTTTTTAAAATTCTTTTCTCTTTCTTAAATTAGCTTTTTTTCCCTCTAGAGTCACACGTCCATTGGTTCATTTTGGTCCTTCATTTTAGATACGGGAATTTTCCTGAAGTATCTGGATCATTTCTTTATCTCTATAAATCATAGGTTCCTTGGTTTTCTGTTCTTTTTAAGAAAAATGGACTAGGATGTCTGACACCAGGCAGCTGAGGAGGGCTTGCTGTGCACATGTGTGGTAGGGCACCTTCTTCTGGCACTGACTTCTAACATCATCTCAGAATGCTGGGTGGGTGAGGCAGCAACCTGCACCTAGGGGTGTGCTTTAAGAGGGTCCTCTCCCCTACATTGTGAAAATGAAGAGGGTTGATGTACGAGTGGACACATGCCTTCCAGGAGCATGTCTTTGCCCCAGCATGCTTTCTTCTTGGGTTCCTGACTCTTACTTTCAGCCTGAGGGTGCTGGCACTTCTTCTGGTTTCTGTATTGTTCTCCAGTCTCTGCAAAACTTCTGCTTTGGTTCACCTATTACGGCCCTCTCTTCCTCTTGTAATGCACCAGATATGTGTTACCATTCCTGACAGCCCCATAATTTTAATGATCACATCAAAGAGACTGCAAGGGAGAGAAGGTAAACCAACGTGAAAGCTTTTGTTCTCTTGTTTATATTTTCCATCAGAATGTTGATATATCCATTGTGTACAATGACACGGTTGTTAGCTTGTTTATCTAATTTTCTAGGAATATCAAAAGTGTCATATTAGGGTTTTGTGGAGAAGTAGAACCAATAAAACATATACAGATGTACAGAAAGGGGACTGTCTCATGTGGTTATGGAGGGACTGTCTCATGTGGTTATGGAGGGACTGTCTTTTGTGGTTATGGAGGCTGAGACATTTTCTGATCTACCAGTCTACAAGCTGGACACTCAGGGGGCTGCTGGGACAGTTCCAGTCAAACCTGAAGTCCTGAGAACCAGGAGAACCAATGATGCAAACCCCAGTCCAAGGCAAGAGAAGACCTATGTCCCTGTTCAGGCAGTCAGGCAGAGAAAGCAGATTCACCCTTCATTTGTCTTTTCATGCTATTGAGGTCCCTCTGGGATTGGATGAGGCCCTCACCCTGCGGTGGGTGGTCTTTGTTACTCAGTCCCCCCGTTTGAATGTTAACCCCATCCCAAAACACACACACAGAAATAATGTCTAGCCAAAACTCAGGAGCTCACTGAAGGAGAAAAGGAACCTTATATTCCTGAACTGAACTACTGAGAATGTGTGAGGCTAATGAAAATGCTATCCTTTATCTGACTTAAGTCCAATACAGATAGTACCGCTCATGATACCACACAATTACTACCAGAGTCTGATATAATGAAATGCTTTTCTGGGTGCAAATTAAGATCGTTAAATGACACAGAAACAAAGCTGTCAAAGAACAAGCGATGCTAGACTGGATGAGGTTAGGGACGTCTGCATTCGCCACATCTACACCTGCTTCATCAGTTCTTTAATAAGAAGAGATCAGAGTTAGCTCAAGCCCTCTCCGTGTGTCATCACCATCACTACCTTCCTATAAAAGCATCATTAAACTGAATGTCTGGTGAAGTTGTTCTGTAGTGTGAGTTCAGGACATACCAACTATTCTTCTTTCAATATCATCATAATTCCTCCAATTCAAGAACTCACTTCTGTATTGTGCTGCATCAAGCAGAATTCAACCTGACAATCACAGATAAAGTGCTGGTGTTCAGACTGAGCACACCAGGAAATTGGTGCCCTCAGAGCATGCCTATGTCTTTAAATGTCTTACCCTCTGACCATATCACATATTTGATGCATGGTTAATGTGATAGTCTGGTGTTCTTAAGCTTGGATTCATGTGGCTTTAGTAGATGTGTAGCTCACCCAGCTTCAAAGGATCTCCAACTATATGCAATTTTGGGTAGCATTTTCTGGGTTTTGCATTTTTTGCTAGGGATCACAAGGAGTGTTACCCCTGATAGGTTTAAGAATCAGTAGGACAAAAGGGGAAAAAATGGTTAGGCAGTGTAGAAGTGTGGGATAGGGATATAGACGGATAAACAGAACAGAGCCACACACTTGGTTTGGGGTGTATTTTGGTCTCTGAGAGGAAATTGCCTCCCAAAATTTTAAAGGAAGAAAAACTTATACATACACAAAAATAAGGGTAAACATGATGCAGGAATGGATACAACTGTAAAGATGAAAATTTTAAAAGATTCTAAAAAAGGAATTGGTAAGATAAGAAGTTGGTTGAAAAATGAAAAAAAAAAAAAAACAAACAGGAAAGAATATGATCAGTCTGGAGACTAGAACAAAGCCATGTGCTACATTTAGGGTGTATTTTGATCTATTAGAAGAAACTGTATCCCAAAATTTTAAAGAAAGAAAAACCTATATGTATACAAAAAATAAGGTTAAATGCAACGAAGGAATAGACTATGAGTATAACAATGAAATTTTAGAATAATTTTTTTAAAAGGTATTGATAAGATAAAATAGTTTAAAATGTTAAAAGGGGAAAGAGGAAAAATTTTTAAACGTAGAATAAGAAAAAAATAAAATTCAAAACATTTAACTTTGATAGACTAAAGAATCATGGGGAAAAGCCATGTGCTGTATTCCCGTAGTTCTGGAGTTTTGCAGTTCTCGTTGATTGGTGAACTTGGTCGTGGCTGGATGTTCTTGCTGGTCTTCTGGGGAAGGGGCCTGTTGTAGTGATTCTCAGTTGTCTTTGCTGGAGGCAGAATTGCAGTGCCCTTGCCAGGGGCCAGGCTAGGTAATCTGCTCAGGTTTTCTCCCAGGAGCTTTTGTTCCCTGAGCGCTGTCCAAACCACTTTGGGGGACAGGAAGGAAGATAGTGGCCTCCCAATCCCTGGCCAGAGGAGCCAAGAGCTTGGGGCCCCACTCCTCAGTGTGCCCTCAAAGAAACACAGTCAACCCGTCTCCCTGGTCTCTGGCCACACTCCGTGCTCACCGGGCCTGTGACTAAGTGTTTCTGTCTCTGGTGTGTGGCTCTGTTTGGAGTCTCCAGATCCAGCAGATTCCTGCTGTGTACTCCCACACTGCTCCCCCGGGAGGAGAATGGAGGTAGTCTCCCCCTATATGCTGCTTGTGGGGTCCCTCCTCAGAGACCAGGGCCTGATCACAGTATAAGGTAACCCCGAGCTGAGAGACCCCTCCCCAGCTTCATCTCTGCATCCAGCTTCCCCACCCCAATACCTGGGAGCTCTGCCGCACTCAGACAACCCTGGTCTTTCTGTGTCCCTGTGGGTGCTGAGACCACACTATTCCCACGGGGACTCCCCCCATCCTACATTCCAGAAAGTGGTCACTTTTCCATTCCTAGGACTGCCGCTCTTCTCATCAGTGTCCTGTTGAGTCTGCAGGTGTTAAGAAAGGTTTGATAACTAGCTGACCTCCTTGGGCCCAATGATATTAGGTCTCCTACTCCTCCGCCATCTTTCTCCTCCCGTGCTAGGGTGTTCTCATCTTTCTCAAGGTTGATGTTAGCTATTCTCTGTCTTCAGGGTCCACACAGCAGGGCAGGGCCTCCAACGTCCATGTAGCTCTGGCCCCGCACAGAAGAATGCGCCCCAGTGAGCCCCTCTCAAGACCCTTCCCAGGCCCGGCACTAGCAACCTACAGGATGCCAAAGCCACAGGTGAGATGTGATGTACAGCAAGAAATGTGTATTTGGTCTTCATCCTGCTCCTGGCACAGAATTCCTAAAGCCCTTGGAACTTCCTAAGTGCAAAGAGCTTCAAGGTGTCTTTGGGTATGTTAATGACATGACTTTTGGAAGCAACTAAGAGTGGATGCTCTGGAACTTTTTCCTATTATGATCAACAGGTTCACCTCTAGCACAGGGCTTGCAAACTGCAACCCTGGGGGCCAAGCACTACCACCCTCGTTCATAGACACACGTTTGTAGGGAGCCACTCTTACTCCCTGGGGACAGAGGGCAGAGGTTGCTGTTCATGCAAGACCACCAATAAACAGAAAATAGTTCCTCGTTTGCTCCTGCTCTGTGCTGCTGGATGCCAAGAACGGTGTGTCCCCCAGGGACTGTAGGTCAGTGGGACCCTTCGCCCATGGTTGCTGGTGTATTTCTGATTATTACCATCATCACGTCGACGACTTTTCTGAGAGAGAAATTCTTTGGGCCCAGGAGTTTGGTCAGGCATCCTTTAGAAGATGCAGTGTTGTTTTTGTCGCTGATTCGTGTTAAATATGGAAAGATGGCTATTTTGAAAAAATATTGTATTTTATTTTTAAAGATGTTATTTATTTATTTGAGAGAGAGAGAGAGAGCGAGCAGGGGGAGCAGCAGGCACAGGAAGAGAGAGAAGCAGCTCCCTGCTGAGCAAGGAGCCTGATGTGGGGCTCAGTCCCAGGACCCTGAGATCATGACCTGAGCTGAAGGCAGACACTTAACCCACCGAGCCACCAAGGCACCCCTGACTATTTTTAAAGAATTAGAAAATAAATTGTCAATACTCATTTTTTTACTGTGATTACTGCTTTCGTTGCTCACAGACCCATTTACCACGGCATTCATTATCAGATTACTCAAGTATTCCTAGTCCTTGGGGTAAGCCCTGAGTACCTTCCTTTTCACACTATGGATCAGGTCATGCTGATGATGGCAGTCTAGATAAAAGCCTTCTTACAGGTCTTGCATAGAATTTACAATAAAACCGAGATGTATTTCCAGCTGCCTGGCCAGTTCTGAGTATGAACTAGGGTTATCCTAGCATTCTGGGAATCCAGAAATTCCTTTCTTTGGGGACACTTGGGGACAGTCAGCTCAGCAGCCAGTGGCAACCTTGAAGGGACCTTCCACACTGAGCCTTTTGCATGGCTGGCTCTGGCCTCATCTCCCACTCAGTCTGTCCTGCCAACAGATGTCCTATAAGGAATATGGTTTGTGGCCCAGTGGTGGGAAGGAAGAGCAGGAGAATTTGTGGGATCTCTACACCTGATGTTCAGTGATCCTTCATGCTTTTGTGTTGTGTTGTGTTGTGCTTTTGCTTATGCTGACTTTGCCTTACAACTACTTAGTACAGGTAAACATATCATAAGGACAATGTAATTATGAACCCTTCAACCATCTGTTTGTCCCATCATGAAATGTGTCGTATTTTCTGGAAGCCCCATAAAAATAGTCCCTTGGTGAGGATTTGTCCAGAAAACTACAGCATTAGGTTTTACATGTAGGCGTCCTGGCTACAGCACCCTAAATTCCCAGCATCCATTCCTGAGGATGGCAGCCTGAAGGAGAGGTTCTCTGAGGACGAACTGGGGGGCAGGCAGGTCTGATACACCTCTGTGTCCTTTCTGGTGTTCTCCCCAGTGTCTCTGCTGATTGGTTTGCCCTGGCCGTCATGGTTGCTAAATTGTTTTGTTATTATTCTAGGAGACGTCGTCTGACTTTTAAATGGGGGGGTCAACACGTGATGGGAATTAAGTGAGAATTCTGAATGTACATGTTATCTGATATGTGTTTATGCGGATTGAGAGAAATAGGACACTGTTATTACAGTGATCTGCTCAAGTGGGAGGTTTGGTGGAGAAAAGCATGAGTTGTGTTGATATTTTTATCCGTTCTGCCAAAAATTAACTCCAGATCGTTGTAACATATAAATGTGCCTCGAGGTATGTATCATCGACAAGATCAACCAACCCCTCCCCGATTAGTAGTCTATGTAGTTTGCCTGCTGTAAAGTAGCAGATATGCACTTCCCTTTCATCTTAAGGAAAGCTGGCTAGAAAAGGGATATTCAGAGTAGATCCATGTAGCTCTGTCAGCTTATAGAACATCATGACTGCGGACACAAATGAGGTGACACACTTCTGTACCGATTAGAGGTACTTTTATATCAGAAATGTGAAACTAACTATGGTAGGTGATGTTACTGACCATTGTTATTTCATCTGAATAGCTATTCCTCAAAAATCACCCCATGCCAGGTATAAAAATAGATGCATTTAAAACCTCAGACACCTGGACAGGAAGTAGGAAGACTAGGGAGAAAAAAATCCTATTTGATTCTTGGAACTGTCTGTAGTGTGAATGTGTCTTTACCTGAGACATAATGTGGCTGAGAGCTGGTTGTGCCTTAAGGAGAATAATTGGAATCAAGTTATAATCTGAAATAATTTCTTAATATATTTCTTTTTTAGGGCTTATAATGATCTGGTGTTTTGTATTCTAATTGAGATAAAGGTATTGCCAGGGTTTGAGCTAAAGAGTCTTGAGGGAGTCTTTCCTTAGAAGTATCTGGATCTTGCATTTCTATAGACAGCAGTGTTTTAACCAGTGGTGTTTTAAGTGTTTTTGTACAAATGTTCAGTTCTGTAATTATATGATGTTATATAGTTAAATGGTTGTATATTGGTAATGAAATGCCCTGTTCTGCATGGTCTTTATTTGAAGTACATTATGAAGTCTATATGTAGTATGTTACTTGAAATTTATTTCAAATGTATTTAGACAATGATTATTGAATACTGTGAAGACCCCTTAAAAGCTTCCTCTCTGTGCTCTGTGTTCAGCTGGTCTCCAAGTCACACAATATGAATCTCTCTTTAGCTAACTTAACTACCACCTTTATACTTCGTGGTTGTGATCACAAGCAAATTGTGTCAATTTTTTATTTGTTTGTTTTATTTTGGTTTTATTTTTGGTTTTTTGTTTTATTTTGGTTTTGGTGTGAATTCAGACTTTTCACTAGACTGTCAGAAGTAGCGATTGTAATTCCTTTTTTTTAAGATTCTATTTATTTGTCAGAATGAGAGAGAGAGAGCATGAGCAGGGGGAACAGCAGGCAGAGGGAGAAGCAGGGTCCCCACTGAGCAAGAAGACCGATGCGGGGCTCCATCCCGTATAGGACCTTGGGATCATGACCTGAGCCGAAGGAAGATGCTTAACCGACTGAGCCCCCCAGGCATCCCAGCCATTAAAATTCTTTGAACAGCGTGGGTTTGTATTTGTGTATCAATTTTATGGCAGCTGCAACAATATGGATATTTCACAAATGCTTTATACTAAGTGGGTTAATGGGAATAGAGACAGTCCCTTTGGAGAAAGGGTTTTAAGTGGCAGAAACTTACATCTCGGGATCTCTAAATTGCAGGTGTTATTACTTACAAAGTTTATCTTTTTGCCCTGGTTTATTTTTATTTTTTCTTAAGAATTACTAACTCATTCTTTAGCCTTCACATTAAGTGGCTTGACTGAATTTCATGCTTATACTTACAAACTTTTGGGCACTGGTTACTTTAACTTCTTTCATAGTCTATCAACAGATGATTCATGCCTGTTGTGTAGATAAGCTTCCAGGTGTCTCCATCATAAGCGCCAAGTATTTCTACTGACTATGGCTTTGAGGTTTGGGTTATACACTTGTTGTTGAGTCCCATGGGTTATACACTGGTTTCTTAGAACCACATCTGTTTCATGCTGTTAGCCAAAAAAAAAGAAAAAAAAAATGAAATGAAAAACATGAGCATGATCCATGAAGATACGCCCATATACATGTGTGTATAAAAAGTGCCAAAGATTTGTTGCTTTAAGTAACAATGAAACATCCGCCATCACTTCCAACATGTTACCCGGGCATGAAATCCTTCCTCGGTCCATGGGATCCTTGTTTAGATGAGCTGGGTCATTTTGTTACTGGATTCTAAAGCCAACTATAGACTCTTCAATGTGGACAACGTCAAAAAGAATGAATGTCTATTTATTTTAATAGCGTGAAATTTTAACATTATAATCAAAATGCTACAAGGGAAGACAACATCACACATGACGACATTGAAGGAGAACCCGAGGACTGAGACAGACGGGTTGGAAGCAGGCCAACCCACATGGAAACAACAAGTCCACAGCACATGACGTTATTATGATAAAACAAATTACGGCTCCTGCTATCTTTTTATAGATGGTAATCTGTTAAAGGATATTGCGAGTGAGATTATGATTGCCTTAAACTTCGCAAATATAAACATATTTCAACTTATTTTTAGAGAGTAATTTGCTGTGCTATTAATAATGCTAAAATTAACTGGCATTAAAATGGACGTAAGCTGCTGAATGAAATTTAGGGTTCTGTATGCACAACACACACACACACACACACACACACACCAGTGCACACATAATACATTTTCTTGGAGTAAGAGTTTGGAAGTCAAAGTCAGAATCCTGAGGTCATGCATAATTCTGGGGCCAAAAGAGAATCTTACAACTGGGCACTACGTATTGGAACAAAATAGGTTTTACAAGTGTCAAAGCAGGAGCAAAAATCTTGATATTTGAAAGATCAATTTATGGCAGCCCAAATCTGTGAGTGGAAAGACTGACATGCCTTTAGTTCCATTGCTTTTGGCCCATAAAAAGCCACCCCCATGACCGTGTGCCGTGGGAATCTTCCGGAAGCTGTGGGGAGGGACAGTCTTCTTCTCGGTAGTGTGTAAAAACTGTCCATTCTTTGCTTCTCTCCCCTCTCTGCTTCATCAACATCCTTAATGCAGAGAATAGCTCTGGCTCTGTTCCTCCCAGTCAGTCACTAACTAAACTCTCTTTTGTACTCTGGCAAAGATAATGTATCTGGGTTTCCTTAGTGATATTCTAAACACAGATTTTCTGTCCTTCTGTACAGAGCACGTGGTCTGGGTGGATGCCTGCTGCGTGCGAGGCCGGCTACCCCCATCCGCTCGCCGCGCTCCCAGGTGCGGCCCCCTGTGCGTGGTCCCGACTGGCTGCATCCATGGCCAGACGGCCGGACGTGGGCGGCACAAGGCCCCTCTCCCGCGTCCTGCTCAGGGGCTGCAGTGGGCATACGCCCAGTGCCTCACTGATGTGCTTGGTGTGCCCCAGCTTTTCCTTATTGCCATCTTCCACGGAGCAAGTCACACCATGGATAAAGTCGGCCTCCAGGAGAAGGGAGCCCAGGTACCCCCCGAGAACTTTAACTGCCTTGGTGAGGACCGGTGGGACCTGGGAGAAGGCAGTTGCAAGAGTGAGGGATGGACCTCAGTTTGCACCTCCGATTGTCAGAGATCATGCCCCTGTGTTAAAAACTCAAGAAATGGGGCTGGCAGGGTGAGCAACAGAAGGAGAACTGCTGTTATTATTATTGTTAAACCCACGGATTTATTTAAAAAAAAAAAAAATCTATCACTGAGATAGAGTCTAAGGTCTCTGCAAAGGTCTCTGTTCGGAGGTCACTGGGAGGTGGGACCGAATAATATTTATACGTGTCTCTGACTAAGAGAGCTACTGTGTGATCACTTCTGGGGGACACCGGCAGCCCCGGCTTCTGTCAACAGGACCTCGGATCTGAACAAAACACACGGTCATTTACCACCAGGATATGACACTCTGGACCAGCCCTGAATGTGGGCACAGGTGTTAGGTCACTATTTTAGGCAAGAATTTTCCCCTCTTGGACTTGGCGGTGGGCTGTCCGGGAGGCGTTGGAGAGAACTCTGCTGTGAAAAGCTCACCCTCAAGCCTGAGGACAGGGGGAGGGAGAACCATGAGCTGTCACTCCGCTGAGGCTGATTTAACCAAATGCCTGGGGGGAAATACGGTTCTCAAATAGGCTTGTGCTTAGAAATGGATGATATAAATGTTACTCATTGTACAAAGGAGGGAAAGACATCACTCACAAGAAGCGATTACAATTCTTTATCTTCTGGGCCCCAGTCACTAAGGAAACTCTGACTGAGTGAGTCAAAGAAATCAGTCCCTTCAGAGTTCAGGCTAGTTAGTCATGACAGCTTGTATTGGCTATTATTAATAGGGATCCCATTTACCAGGTGGACAGTCCTTCAGACCGAAAACCACATCCATATGCATGCGTTTGCTTTACTCACATTTGAGGTAAACACCGTTCGTTCTCATTTTTCACATACAGAAATTGAGAGCTTAGGTCTGGCCGGAAGAAAGGTTCCAATTTGGGCTAAGTTCAAGCATCATTGTTCTCCACTAAATCATTTTGCTTAGACACACTGGTGTGAGCTTGCACGCACACAGAGTCACACCAGTAGGAGCTAATCACTAATGCATGTTGTGCAACCCTCCACAGGCTTATATGTACCTGATAGGAGCAAGCACTGCCATTCCTCTATTTTTAATCAGAAGAAAAATGCCAAACAGTGCTTGACTTTCACTGAAATGTTTTCCTGGGCCTGGAGAAGGAGCTGTCTCCCAGCACAATGAAGTCCAAAGACGGGTATGTCTGTCTTTGCTAGAGGGCTTGCAGGAGGTCCTGATGTGGATGAATGTCACATGCTTTCATAAGCTACTCTGTTCCTTTTTAAAATGCCATCTTGGGAATTGTTTTGCTTCTGGAGATGAGCAGTGTTTATTTACACTGGAAAACACATCGTTTTACATGGGTTATCTTTTAATCTTCTTGAGGCAATGAGCAAAGAAAAACAAAACTTCTCTAGAGCTCCAGTGATAATACATTGATTGAATGTTAGGTTAACTGTCAGAATCAGAACGTTCCCATACTATCTTAGGAATGAAAACACATCCTGACTAGTAACCCCACCAAGTTCGGAAGGTCAGGGGTGATTCAGTCTCCACGAATGTGGTCTGGTCGTATTTTAAGCAGGACCTCTGAGTCACGCGGAGTTGTGTCAAAATATGTGTTATGTTATTTTAAAAAGGCAGCTTGGAGAGAGGAAATTGAACCATCTTTTTTCAAAAAAACTCTGCCCTTTAATGGAAGAAAAGGGCAGGTCATTTCCCACACATCTCACTTACTCTACGTAATGTGGGCTGGGATGTATTTTTACCACCGACATATTCCTCATGTGCTCTGGTATAACCTTACTTAGGGTATTTTAAGTTTGGAACTGGAGCTGTTCTTACTTAATATTTATTGATAGATGCGGTCCCATGCAGGACTTATAATCAAATAAAGCTTACGATTGATCTACTGTTATCTTAATGGCTTAACCATCTGGAGTGACGGCCGTACTGATACATGTACCATTCTTATCAATATAAAAAATGCATAATTCTAAATGAACTTCTCAACTCTCCTCAACTCAGAAGAACAGGAAGAGAACCAATCTTCCCTATTTTCCTGAGTTGTAACAATGTATTTGAAAGCCCTCGGAAAAGTCACAAAAGAGTATTGGTGGGTCGGACAGCACCACCTAGGTCATGATGGGCTGTCAGGTTGACTGCTAACTTCATGGCTCAGAATCAGGGGTGAAGTCACTACAGCAGCCTAGTGAGGTGAAAGTTATCCTAGGTGGGTAAGCTGATCTCAGGTGGTAAATCCATTCTGGCACCCCGATCTTCCTACACCTTTGAATGCTTTTCTCCCCAGTAGACTAAGAAAATTCTGACATTTCCACTTCATGAGGCCACCTTTGGTTTCGTGGTTCAGCCAACGTGTCAAGCAAATTGTTGGAGCCATTCTTAACCCTCAACAAAAACACTGAGCCAGGGAACCATTCTCAGTAGATCCAGCCTGAGTCAGCTTTGTAGTTGTCCGTCTTACCCCCATACATTAAGATGCTCTGCCATCTTCCTCTGCAGACCGCGGCTGACACTAACTCACTGTCATGCGACTCTTCTGGTGTGTACAACTCCCCAGCACATATCTGAGACTTGAGTCTATACATAGGCCAAGGAATGAGAAGAGAGATCAGAAAGCAGACCTTAACAAGGACTCTTAGCTAAGTACCTGAGGTCAGGGGCATTAGAGGTCCATCGTAGGTCCATCCTGAGGCAGAGGTGAGGCTCTTTCGCAGTTAAAGAAGGCAAAGGAAGCTGTCGGAATTAGGAACTCCAGATCCATAGCGTCATTAGAATTTGCTCATATAAACCCATACCAAACTTTCAAATCCCATTCTTTTCCAATAAATGTCTTAATTTTAATAAAAAGAGACCCTGTGAATTTGGGAATTCAAATTGGACTGTAATTTGTCTACCTGCAGGATGAGACTTTGGGTTTAATTTTCAGAAATCTTGGCCCTCTGACTACAAGAGACAGAATCTCTTACAGGGCCAGTCTAGAAGGCTTTAGATTCCTTAATCTTCAAACCTTAATCTGGGAAATTAAAGCCCTGAGCTCATCATCGTCTGTTCCTAAGTTAGCACGGTTAGAAGTAACCAGTCAATCCAATTACACTTCTTATTTTTATCAAAATGTTCTCAGTAAATACCTGGCCACCCAGAACCTTGTCCTCATAGGCACTTAATCACACGTATGTAAAGGTGATAATTTGAGGAACTGTTTTGCCACTGTATTCTAAATACTCCTTTACCACTAGAAACAGTGTCATTAGTGCCTCTATGCCTAATCAGATCAGAAAACCAGTTCTAGAAAATCCTGAAACAACTCAGAGAACTCATCCTTAAGATTCTGTTCCCCTGGAGCCACTTTCAACACCAAATCCTGCCTCCGTCAAGTTTGAATCAGGGAAGCATAGCAAGTCTACAGGTTTGTGTTTGGGTATGTGACCTTCTACAGCAGTGGCAGTTGTTAGGTTACGTCCGTGAGTCTGCTGTCTCTGTATCTGGTACTGCAGCTTACAGTCCACAGAGAGCAGGTGTGAAAGACAACGGACGGAAGATGAAGGAAATAAGCTGATGCTCAGAAACACAGACAAGAACCCATATTCTTCTTGTCAGCTCCACCCCTGGGGACGGTCATACGGCAGAGCTGCAGAGGTGGTCACTCTATCTGGATTCTTGAGGAAATGTTTCAGGAGTTCCTCTTGCTTCAGTAAAACCTCTGAATGGTTGCTTTTAAGTCATATAGACACATTCTTAAGAGCCGGCGCGCGGTCATGAAATGTTGCTCAATCTTCCACAAAGGTTTATCTGGATCTTTCTTCGTCAATGTCATCACCATCATCAACAATATAATATTTGTAAAATAATGGATGTATAACACAGGGAGGGTTCTGGGATAGCTTCATACAAAAATCCTTCCTGACCTTCCATGATCGATAAAATTTCACTGTCAGGTACGTAGTTTTAAGTATCCTTGTCTGGTCTCTTCTGATCTCACAGGACCTCACCCAACAGATGAGGAACGTATGATGATGTGGTCAGTCCCTGGACTGCCACAGCTTGAGCTAGGTTGTCACTTCTTCACTGGCCTGTCTTGGAAGAGCAGTGAATTGAATTGAAGAAGATACATCTGGAATTTTTAGGATCATAGCTTGGGGACATGGGAGGAGCCCAACCAAGATTGATAGGTATACTCTGGGCTTTCCTTGTGCTGGGCTTGCGTTGAGGTTGAACCCCGCAAGAAGGAGATGGTCTGCAAATGATCACAGACCATGCCTAAGCTGTGACAGAGTACAAATGCAGAGCTGTTTACTAATGACCCTCAGGGACACAGAAGGATGGGGATCGCTTCCCACTGCCAATGTTTAGAGAAGGGACGATATTTCAAAATCTGCTCTAAGAAGATAAGACTTTCACACAGGTTCATGGAGCAAACTTTTACTTGACAGGAATTCTGCAAGCAGCTGAGACACAGGGCAGGCTGTCTGCTCCAGGATTAGATTACTCCAGGCCTTAGAGCTTTTGTTTAGGGGAAAATGCAAAACACATGATGTCAAAATGAAGGAAAGAACCCAAACAGAAAGTCTCAAACTAATTGCTTAGAAGATAATTGGGGGGGGGGTGGTTTGGGATTAAATATTTAAACTTTCTGATATTCAGCATCTTAACAACATGACTAAAAAAATCTGTGCTTTGACATTCTCAAAATATATCTTTATTACATCCTTTGAAAAAAACAGACAAGATCCTTCCTGACCTGCTAGTAGACTGATGTGTCTCCTGTCCCAGGCAATTTTCTCAAAAACGCTGACTACCTATCTCATTTCCACCCTCTTACTGTGTTCCCACTTGTGAACAGACTCCTACCCCAGAACCCCATGGATAGAGCCTAAGGCCGGCTTGGCCCTCGTGCCGGCAAATCCGATGACACCATCCACACAGCCTCTTGGAACACTGGGAGCATTTATCACATCTGGTGACTCCGCGCTCTGTGAAACTCCTGCTTGCCGGGTCGCTGTAGACCACTCCTTCCAATCTTTAATCACCGACCTAGCCTCTCAACCTCCTTCTCTGTATCATCTGGGAACAAGGCTCCGCTTCGGGCTGGAGTTACTTAGACTGAGTCTTTGTTCTTATCCTATACCCTCTTGCTAGTCGCTCACATGGTTTCAATAGTCAACTGAGCACCAGTGACTCTAATGTTGGAAAACCAAAAGCACTCTTCAGAGATCGGGAAGCTCCCAATCCCACTGCACACCTGCAGTCTCCTTGAATGTGGAGGGACCTTGAGTCACTTCCGCTGCTATTACCTTGCCACCTGGGTCCAAACCTGCCATCGTCTCTTGCCTGCAATGCCCAAACAGCTGTTAACCGTTGTCTCTGCATCCATTCTAAAGACCCTTTCATAACATCATGCTGTAGCCAGAAGAATTTTTCAAGATGAAAATTGTTATTATAGGACTTTTCTTCTAAAATCCTTCTGTTATTTCCCTTTTCTTATGAAGTCCAAGAGCCTAATTAAGTTCTAAAATCCTCTCCTTGGTCTGGTTTTGGTCTTATCCAGCTGTGCCCTTCTGAGTCCTCCTTCTCTTCGATGTTTCTGGCCCCTTCCATGTGCTAGATTTTATCCTGCCAAAGCCATCTGCACACTGGTTCTCTCTCTCTCTCATCCTCAAAGACCCCTTTTCTGGTTAACCTCTACTCGTCCTTCAGATGTGAGTCCCTCAAGGACCAGCCACCCTCTTGTCCAGCTCTATCACCTGTCTTCCCTGACCTGGGTCTTTCTCTATTTACTTCAGTCTCTGATTGCCCTTCCCTAGACTGGTGGTCCTAGGGTGTCAGCATGCTTTCTATCTTCTGGAGGGTTTCTTTAAGCACAGTGTTGAGACCTATCCCAAGAGTTTCTGATTCAGCAGGTATGAGAGGAGGCCTGAGAATCTGTCTTCCTAACAAGTTTCCCATTCGTACTGCTGCAGCTGGTTCAGGGACCATAATTTGAAAACCACTGCTCTCCTGGGATCCTACACTTGATGTCTTTTCCCTCCACATGAAGATAAGCTCCCCTGAGTTTGTAGTATAGTCTGCTGGGACAGGTGTTCAACAAATAATGTCTTGAACAGATGAATATTAGAAAGAATAAGTCAATTGCAAATCATTTTCTGTGGTTAATAAAATGATGCACTGACCAACACGTAATGCATTTACCCAAATCTAAAGTATATTAGCTCAACCAAATATTTCCATTCTGTTATCTCAGTGTCATATCTACTTCTCGTATATATCTCCTATAATATATTTTAAATATGTTTAACCGTGGTTAAAACCACACAACATAATATCTAAGTATAGAGTTCAGTAGTGTTAAGTATAACATTGCACAACCAATCTCTAGAATGTTTTCATTCTGTAAAACTGAAACTCTAAACAATAATTCACATTCCCCCTGCTCTCCAACCCCCAGCCACAACCATTCTACTATTCGTCTCTATGAGTCTGACTGCACAGAGTGCCTCAGGTAAGTGGGCTCACGTGGTTTTTCTGTTTTTGTGACCAGCTAATTTACCTTAGTATGAGGTCATCAAAGTTTTTCCATGTGAGAGCATATGTCAGAATCTCTTTCCTTTTGGAGGCTGAATAACATTCGACATTTTGTTTATCCATTCATCTACCAGTGGACACTTGGGTTGCTTCCATGTTTTGTCTACTGTGAATATGGATCTACACATATCTCTTCATATTCTTCCTTTCAGTTCTCTTGGGTAAGTACCCAGAAGTAGAATTTCTGGATCATATGATAATCATACTTTCAACTTTCTGAGGAGCTACCATTCTATTTTCTGTATCGGATGCCTTATTTTGCATTCCCATCAACAGAGCACAACAGTTCCAATCTCCCCACATCCTCGCCAATGCCTGTGACTTTCTGTTTCCTTGTTAGTAGCCATCCAGATGGGTGTCAGGTGGTATCTCCTTGTGGTTTTTATTTGCATTTCCCTAATGATGAGTGATGCTGAGTATTTTTTCATAGGCTTGTTCTGGCATTTGTATATCTTCTTTGGAGAAACATCTATTCAAGTTCTTTGCTCATTTTTTAAGGAGTTTTTTTAGTTTGTAGTTGTTGTTGATCCTCTGTGATATTTTGCAAGTTGCTACTCGGTAATAAATTACTTTTACAGATTACATGTATATACCATTGTGGATAAATGTCTTGTGTCTGAGAGTACTGAGGAAACAATATCATATTGATAAGTGGCAATTTCATTTGGATCTTTTCATTTTAGCCTGAAAAAGTTACACAATTGTTCTACTGTGGCCCATTGTAGGTGAAGGGGATGGTGGAGAAATATTTTGTTCTATTTCAGATGCACAGATCCCAGAGCATCATTTGGGGCTGTTTCAGAAGTAAAGTAACATTCTGCTTAAAACATTGCCCATCCTTCCACCTATGGTAGAGATGCCAAATAAAGGATTCATAATGGGTTGCTGGAAGCAAACAACTCAGCTTCAGTGTTCAAAAGATTGCTTAGTAGAAAAGAGTTTCCCTCTCTTCTCGTGTGGATTTTTCATTCTTCCTGATCATAACATCCAGCTGGACTCTAATTCCTAGACGTCCTGGTGCCCAGTGACTAAATTCTTCTCAAGAGAACATGCATCACCAAAATATAGACATATGAGAACATGTTCAACTTGTACCTAAAAGGACCTCTCTTTTCTTCTGGGTGGATATAAGTTGCAGAGATTGGAGCACCTTGGGAAGATATGAGCATGGTAAAATACCAGACCGGCCTGCTCTTGGAGGTGAGTCCTCAGCACAGAGCCTGTCTACCCAGCCCGGACTGTCCCTCGAGTGAGAAAGAAACCTTTAACTGGTATGAACCATTGCATTTGGAAGGCATGTTGTGTACATTGTCCTTCTCTCTACCCATACGCGTTTCTTTGCTTTCCCTTTTACATTTGCTGAAGTCACCTCTTTGCAGATCTAAACATGACTTATTTGTAGAACTGGGTATAGCTCACTGGAAAGTACAGGACAAAACGTGATGCAAACATTTGGTATTTTTGTTGAGAAAGTCAAGATCATGTGCACAGGAAACACAAAAGTAATGAAGTATATGACTAAGCGCCTATTTAAATAAACAAATTGACAGGGTTCTAGAATCCTCAATGGAAAGCAAGTCAGAACCTTCTAGAAAGTCAGAGCAGTTTGGAGGAGGGATCAGTAGAAGCCGGAGTGGCCTTGCAAGGCTTCTAGGTGGAAGGACTTTCAGTCAAATCCGAAGGGCTGTTAAGCGTGTACCTGTCTGGGAGACCCAGCCTGCACCTGGGTCAGGAGAGGGGACAGATCTTCCACCATTGTCAAATGAAATATCTCTCACTTTTCTGTTCTTTTCTGTATCTCCCATCTGGGCTGCCAGTCCCAGTTCTCAGCTCTGAGGGTTGGACATGAGACCTTGTGATGGGAAAACTTTCATGATGGCATGTCTGGGAGGTTGCATACGCCTGTGCTCAGAACCCTTCTCCCCAGGTTATCCTACCAGCGCCTCCCACCACACCTCATCTCGGATGCCACTTCCCCTGGAGCTTTGCCAGGCTCTCAACCTACAGGAGAGGTACCTTGACTTCCCATCACAGCCTTGCAGCATGAGGCCTCAGTTTCCAGGAAACTGACGGTTCTTCCATGGGACTATCAGCTGTATGTGGACCCACATTATATTTTGTTCAAAGAATCATTCCCAGTGCTTAATACCTAAAAGAAAAAAAAAAAAATGTGGTCTCAATAAAAATACAGTAAGTAAATGAACAGATGAATATTTGTGCTTTGGGGCCAGACCAAAATAGGGAAGACACTGCAACTGAAATTTATCCTATGGTAGATAATACCGAGTGTCTTCTCAGTAAGGTGGAAATTTTTCAAATGACAAGTTGTTCTATTAACAATATGTGGTCACATGGGAGTTCGCTAAATTCTTCTGTCCTTTTTTGGGAGCTTAAAATATGAAATGAGTTCACAGAGGTGGAATAGTTTCAAGCAATAGAAGGCCAAGATTAAACTGCTTCTTATTTCCCCTCTGAGAAGGAATCATTTATCTCTAGTGGAACGATCAGAGTCCTGGATAAAAATAAAAATGTGAATTTTTAAAATAGGGCTCACTTTTTGAACTACTCTTCCAAAATGAATCATGCAGTTTGGCCTTTTTATTTGAACTATTCTGATGCAATTTTCCCCACACAGATGTAAAGTATATTAGAAATGGCTCCTCCGTTGTAGGGTTTAGGAACTTGGGAAGACTTTTCAGGTTTGCAAAAGCTCAACTTCATCTGCTGGGTACCGAATGGATGAATACTCAGCTCTCAGCCCTAGTTTACTTGCAAATGGAGGAAGCAGTCACAAAATTAAGTATCCAGTTGATGATTTCTTTGGGCTCTGCATGGTAGCAACTAATTAAAAAGTAAAAACGGAACATGGAAAACATTTTTCTGCCCAAAACAAATCCCTCTTTATCAGTAGAGGCCAATCCTGCACTAGTTTTTCTCAAGGGGGTGGTTGTGCTGGCCCAAGGTACATTTGGCAATGTCTGGAGGCATTTTTTAAAATTAAAGGTTTATTAATTTATTTTATCCAGATGGAGCACAAGCAGGAGGGGCAGAGGGGAATGCGGAGAGAAACTTGGGTGCCCAGGACTGCTCCCTGCGTCACGCATCAGGCCCTGAAGTATCAGCGTTGAGCAACTGCATTCTGTACTCGGCCAAGTCCCTCATATCCTAGCGAGGCAGGAGGATCTCCTGGCGACCTGCCTTCTCCATGACTCAGGCCCACATCTTGCAGTCCAGACCCTTCCAACATGGACTCCATCCACACAGGAAACAGGGACCTGTGGCCCCAGTTCAGTGGAGGGGCGGGTCACCTCTGACCCACTCACCCACCTCTGGGGTCTAGAAATTCCCTGTGCTGAGTCCACCGGAGATGCCAGAGACACCCCCGTGGAGGCAATATAACACCCCAGGGCCGGGGGTGGGCGTCCTCTGCATGTGACTTTTGAGCTGCTGGTCAGGTTTCTATTTCATCTTGCCCACCTTGGTACCAGGGTGGGGATTACACGGGAGAATTGTCTGCTGCGGGAGCCGTGGCTGTGGCTCTGGAGTGGCTGACTCCATCAGCACCGTCAGGAGGGGCTGCCCACGCTCACCCTCTCCTCTGCTAGGAGCTGCAGAAAACCCCACAGAAAACAGTCCCCAGGTTTGTACCTGCAGGACGGCACGGGGCCGGCCTCTGTGCGGTCAGGCGCCGAGCGGGACATGTACACTCTCTAATCAGGGAGCTCTGCTTGGCTCTGGGACCTGAGCTTGATTCTGCAACAAAGGATGTTCTGGAGCTTAGAAATTATTTCATCGCCAGCTTATCCACATTCTTGGAAAGAGGT
Source organism: Mustela nigripes (assembly GCF_022355385.1). NCBI lineage: Eukaryota > Metazoa > Chordata > Mammalia > Carnivora > Mustelidae > Mustela > Mustela nigripes. Next base: position 111,877,960 of record NC_081562.1, read on the forward strand.
GATGGTTAAGTCACCAAACTTTCCTCTGTTTGAGCAACTCTACAGAGGAAAACCTTTTTTTTTTTTTTTTTTTTTTTTCCAGCTGAACTTGTGGTCACTGCTTAGAAGCACAGGGGTCTAATAATGTTTATGTTATGGTTGTGAATTTAAATATTGTAAGTGATGGAACATTCGCCGAGTCATGCCTGCGACTCTGTCCACACCGCATCCGTGTCTGGGACAGTGTGAGTGTGAGTGCCAGGGCAGAGTGAGGCTGAGGACCCACACGCGCGAGTCAGGTGGAGATTTAGAACATTTAGAACATTGGTGGTATTTATAACGCATAAATGGTCCATCTTCTTTTTTTCTTAATGATTAGTCATGTTTTAAAGCTACTTTAGATTTGCAGAGAAACCGTGGAGAAGAGCGGGGTGTGCCCCTCTGACCCTTCTCCCTGCCCCAATTCCTCTGTCAGTAACATCTTGCATTAACATAGTAAACTGGTCAGAACTGATGAGCCAATATTATCAGTATTTTTTAATGGAATATGAGCATAGTTACCTAGTGCAGAAGTCACATCAATACTATATTAGTTTCAAGTGTACAGCAGGGATTCAATAATTCTGTATCTTACAAAACCCTCACCCAGATAAGCGTAGTCGCCATCAGACACCCTATGACATCATCGCAATGACTCTATCACAGTTCTATCCCCTATGTTACATTCACTCCCGTGACTTGTCTATTTTCTAAGAGGAAGTCGTTAATCCTCTCATCTCTTTTGCCCAGTCCTTCTCTGGCAACAAGAAGTCTGTTCTCTGTATTTATGAGTCTGTTTCTGTTTGTTTTTTTTTTTTTTTCATTAGTTTTGTTTTTTAGAATCCATAAGGAAGTGAAATCATGAAGCAATTGTCTTTTCTGTATGACTGATTTCACTTAGCATGATACCTTCCTGATGCATCCGTATTATCACAATTGCCAAGATTTCAATCTTTTTTATGGCCGAGTACTACCTCACTGTGTATACATACCACATCTTCATCCATTCATCTGTCCATGGACGCTTGGGTTGCTTTCATATCCTGGCTTTGTGAATAATGGTGCCAAAAACACAAGGGGCCACATATTTTTGAATTAGTGTTTTTGTTTTCTTCAGGTAAGAACCCAGAAGTTGAATTGCTGGGTTGCAGGGTATTTCCATTTTTAATTTTTTGAGGAGCCTCCATACTGTTTCCCACTGTGGCTGCACCAGTTTGCATTCCCACCAACAGTGCACGAGGTTCCTTTTTCTCTATGTCCTTGCCAACGCTTGTTATTTCTTGTCTGTTTGTTTCTAGCCATTCTGACAGGGGTGAGGTGATGTCTCCTTGTTAATATGATTTGCATTTCTCTGATGATAAAGGATGTTAAAAATTTCATGTGTCTTTTGGCCATTTGGATGTCTTCTTTGGAGAAATGTCTATTCAAGTCTTCCTCTTTTTTTTTTTTTTTTAATTTTATATGTTATGTTAGCCACCAGTACAGTACATCATTAGTTTTTGATACAATGTTCCATGATTCATTGTTTGCCTATAACACCATGTGTTCCATGCAAACTATTCAGGTCTTCAGCCCACTTTTAAATTGATGGTTTGTCTTTTTGATAATGAGTTGTATGACTTCTTTATATATTGTGGATATTACTCCCTTATGGGACCTATTATTTGCAAATACCTTGTCCCGTTCTTTCTGTTGGTGTCCTTCACTAGGTACAGTTTTTTTTGTACTTTTTAAGTTTTTGCTTTTCAGTTTGATGTGGTCCCACTTGTTTGTTTCTGCCTTTGTTCCCTTACCTCAGGAGACATATCTAGAAAAAATACTGCTAAGGCTGATGTCTAAGGGTTACTGCCTGTTTTCTTTCAAGGGTTTTATAGTTCCAGGTCTTACATTTAAGCCTTAAATCCGTTTTGAGTTTATGTTTGTGTATAGTGTGAGAAAGTGGTCCAGTCTCGTTCTTCTGCAAGTGGTGGTCCAGGCTCCCAGCACCGTTTACTGAAGGGACAGTCTTTTCCCTCATTGTATATCCTGCCTCCTTTGTCGCAGATTAATTTGACCCTATAAGCACGGGTTTATTTCTGGGCTCTCTATTCCGTTCCATTGATCTAGGTTTCTATTTTTGTGCCAGAAGAGCCAGCATGATTGATGATACATTGTTATTAACTGAAGTCCACAGTTTACATTAGGATCCACTCTATGTTGTCTAGTTCCATAGATTTGGAGGAGTGTTTCACCAATGCAACATCCTACAGAGTGTTTCCACCATCCTAAAGACCCTTTGTGTTCCACCTGTATATCCCTCCAACCTCCCCCCCAAGCAGGCAGCCCCTGCCCTGTTTTCTGTCTCCATGGTTTTGGCTTTCATTTTTCTTCTCAGTGACAACTGGGTCTTGTTCCTTCCACTCCTGCGATCTCCCATCCTCTCGTCCTGGTGGGCTGCTGTCTTAATCATGCTCTCTGCACATTCGGCCTGTGTTTATGGGAGATGAGGGGCCAGTGTCCCCGCTTCCATCTGTTAATCTCAGTTGCAGATGTGGTGGTAAGCATTTCCATAGAGAAATGCTACCATGTTTCTTTCCTCCTCAGTGATCTTTAGTTCTGACCCCTGCCTCCCAAAGAGAGCAAGAGGCTTTCCTAGGAAAAAGAGACACGAGGGATCAGGCTTCTGCAAGCTGCTTCCCTCTCTTGCTTCTCAGGGCCAACATCATCCACCGCACCCTCCTCCCTTTATGTGGCTCATACTTCATCATGCAAGGAAGTTAAAATCCATCACAGTCAAACGCTTCCTTTCATGCAGAATGAACATTCCCTGCTCACTGGGTCAGTTCCTGGTTGGTGCCCGAGCAATGTTAGCTGCCGTGACAGAGGGATTTCAGAGCTTTCATATGAGAAACATTTCTTTCTTCCTCACAAAGAAGCTCCAGGTGGCATACCTGGTTGTCAAGAAGCCACATGATGGTTCAGGGACATGGTTTCGTTCCATGTTAGGGCTCTTCCCTGTCTTCTACATGTCACTGATGATATTTATAAAAAAGACATGAACAGACATGTCTGTTCTCTAAAAGACATGTCTTTTCTCTAAAAAAGACATACAAATGGCCAATAGACACATGAAAAAATGTTCATTATCATTAGCCATCAGGGAAATGCAAATCATAAAACCACAATGAGATGCCACCTCACACCAGTTAGAATGGCTAAAATTAACAAGAGGGGGAACAACAGATGTCAGCGAAGATGTGGAGAAAGGGGAACCCTCCTACACTGCTGATGGGAATGCAAGCTGGTGCAGTCACTCCAGAAAACAGTATAGAGGTTCCTCAAGAAGTTAAAAATAGAGCTACACTACAACCCAGCAATTGCACTATTGGGTAATTACTCCAAAGATACAGACATAGTGTAAAGAAGCGGCACATGCACCCTGATGTTTACAGCAGCAATGTCCACAATAACCAAACTGTAGAAGGGGCCAAGATGCCCTTCAACAGATGAATGGATAAAGATGCGGTCCATATATGCAAGGGAATATTACGCAGCCATCAGAAAGGTTGAACACCCACCATTTACATCGACATGGTTGGAACTGAAGGGGATTCTGGTGAGTGAAGTAAGTCAAGCAGAGAAAGAATTATTATATGGTTTTACTCATATGTGGAAGATGACCAAAGCATGGAGGACGGTAGGGGAAGGGAGGAAACCCAAAGGGGGAAATATCAGAGAGAGAGATGAATCATGAGAAACTATGGACACCGAGAAACCATCTGGGGGTTCCAGAGGGGTGGGGTAAGATGGGGACGGGCATTGAGGAGGGAACATGCTGTGATGAGCACTGGGTGTTGTACTTAACGAATGAATCACTGGATACTGCTTCAAGGACTAAGTATCTACTTTACAATGGCTGACTGAGCCAAATTTAAAGACAAAATACAGAGAATGTAGTAGCTCACGTAAAAGAAGAAGTGAATGAGGAGGAGGAGGAGAAACTTAGAGGCACAAGCCCACTTCTGTAAAGCTGTGGCCACGTAACTTAAGTTATGCTGGCCCATATCACTTGTCACATGGCCACCTCATCTTGTTTTTTTTTTTTTGTTTTGTTTTGTTTTGTTTTTAAGATTTTATTTATTTATTTGGCAGACAGAGATCACAAGTAGGCAGAGAGGCAGGTAGAGAGAGAGGAAGGGAAGCAGGCTCCCCACTAAGCACAGAGCCCAACTCAGGGCTCGATCCCAGGACCAAGCCGAAGGCAGAGGCTTAACCCACTGAGCCACCCAGGTGCCCCCGCCACCTCATCTTTGAAAGGAGGCTAGGAGATAGAGCATAACCATCTGCCCCGAAAAAGAGAGGTAAACCGAGGGTTTTGTCTGAGCAGTCTCAGTGAATACAGAGCATTATATAAGTTCATAAAAGTAGAGAAAACAGGCACGTGGGTGACCCACTTGGTTGAGCCTCTGCCTTCGGCTCAGGTCATGATCCCAGAGTCCCGGGATCGAGTCCTGCATGGGGCTCCCTGCCCAGCGGGAAGTCTGCTTCCCTCTCCCTCTTCCTTCCACCTGCTCTCTCTCTTTCTCTCTCTCAAATACATAAATAAAATCTTTAAAAAAAAAGAAAAGAAAACAGAACGGAGGCAGATCTATACACTCAAAAGCTGGGTGAGGGGAAGGGAGATAAAGACCGCAGAGATGGAGGAGGTTGGAGGTGGACACAAGCTGGCTTCCACAAGCTGGCAGACACGGAGGACACCCCCAGCGTGGGCAAGTGCACACCACGGGACACTCCCTGCGGGCATGGGGGTTGGGCTGGTGGCACTGTGACTCTTTTTTGTTGATGTGGGTGGTAGTTACACGTAACTTGTCCACTTTCCCTTAGGTATTCTTACTGCAATAAAAATTTGAATAAACACACAAAAAGAGAGTCCCCTTACACTTGAGAGTTTCTCAGATATTTTATAGCTAATTAAGATTTTAGGTTATACATTATATATGCTATTGCTATGAATGCACAGATATCCTGGGTCACGTGAGTTCTCCCTTGTAATTGTGGTCACAAATCATGCTGCTTTACGTGTTTGGATCCTGTTGATTTTCTCCTTCTGTTCCCTCTTCTTACAATTTCTTTCCCCACCCCCGTCTGGCTAATAAATACTTACTAATTTTAAGGACTTTGTTAAACAGAATCCTATTTATGAAGCCTTTTCTGATAGAACTGACCATTCTATTGTTCATGCTCTTGTGACACAAAACCCTACAATATTTCAGTAACCTGGTCTGACTGTACTTCCAACATAGGAAACCCTTTTGATGGTAGGGATTATATTGAATCATCTCTTTACCCCTGTTCTCCAAGAAACATAACAAATGGTTAAATAATTCTTTGTTGTGAGGCACCTGGGTGGCTCAGTGGGTTAAAGCCTCTGCCTTCAGCTCCGGTCATGATCCCAAGGTTCTGGGATCGAGTCCCGCATTGGACTGTCTGCTCAGTGGGGAGCCTGCTTCCTCCTCTCCCTCTGCCTGCCTCTCTGCCTACTTGTGATCTGTCTGTCAAATAAATAAATAAAAATCTTTAAAAAAATAACTCTTTGTTGAATAATTGTTTGAATATATATCTGCATAGTAGGATTCCCAATCATGGCTCAGTGATTGTCCGTTTTATAGTGAAAACATGGGCTTACAAGTATAGAGCAGAGTGTAACATCACTTAAACATCTAATGAAAATGAGGACATTTTGAGGTACCTAGTTAAGGTTTTTAGTTTGGGTAAAGCAACCGGTTTCAAGTACTTGACTCCTAAGTAATATATATATTTTTGTCCCTCGGTATCTATTTTCCTCCCCATTCATTATTAATAACACAAATAGTATATATTAAAAAGCCGGGGCGCCTAAGTGGCTCAGTGGGTTAAGCCGCTGCCTTCGGCTCAGGTCATGATCTCAGGGTCCTGGGATCGAGCCCCGCATCGGGCTCTCTGCTCGGCAAGGAGCCTGCTTCCCTCTCTCTCTCTCTGCCTGCTTGTGATCTCTCTCTGTCAAATAATACATAAAATCTTAAAAAAAAAAAAAATCCAAAGTGCCATATTTGAGTCAGGAAAACCCAGACTTGAATCTCAGCTTTACTCAGGCTGTGTGGCTTTGGACAAGTACTTCTACTGAAGCTCAGTTTATTCGTCAGCAGAATGAAGAACTCATTAAACCGTGATGCTGGTTGTGCGGGTTAATGGGGTCTGTTCTCGGCATGGACTCCGGAGACGCTCAATAAATGTCAAAGGCTCACCCATCTCACCCATCTCCTTGATAAGCGTTCTCAAGTTTATCATAAATACCCAATTCGGAAAACCCACGACTTGCTAGGTCTGTTCATTTTCCGTGTTTCTCTATTTTCAAGAAAAATACCCAACCTAAACCTTAAACATCATTCATGCCACTGATTGGTCCGATTGGTGGTGAGGGTAGGACACGAAAAGGATACTTTTCCGTCTCGTTTCCTTGTCCCAACTTCTGTTACATGTTCCCGGAGGCAAATCTTCATTTGAAAAGTGCTTCAAAGACAAGCATGACCAGTGAACAGCACAGCTTAAGTAGGGGACACTGGGTTCTAGCACTTCATTGCTCTCTAAGGTAAACACAGCATCACAGATGCACTGACGTCCTAAAGCAGGAGCAGAAAGTGAATGTATTAGTTGGTCAACGAGAGCGTGGTGGCACACCGTCTTCACCCGTCCAGGCCCCCCAGCCCTCGCTACTAGCCAGCTATGCATTTCCTGAGCACGCTGTCCCCTGCTGCACAAGGGCTTCTTCAGAAGGTTGCCCTGGAGAAGCCCGGAGTCCCGCCTTGCCCCTGCTTCGCTCTCTCCACAGCCCCACCTCCAGGACTGACGCCCAGAGCACAGGAGCCCCTTCCTCTGTCTCCAGCAGGAACAAACTCTGCAGGGAGGGGGTTGCCACCTGGGTCTCCCCGGGGGATCACCCAGAGCCCTGCTTGTACTGATCTCCCCTACTCCCTTACCAGTTGGTTTCTCTAGGAAGAATTTTCGTAATAAATACTTGCCCTAAACCCTCCCCATCTCAAGGTCTGTTTCTGGGCAACTCAACTGAAAATGAAAGCAAACCAAGGAAGGAAAAGGGCCCAAGTGAGTGTAGGGGCACGAAATCAGTGCACGGGGAAAGAAGAGGCTGTGCAGAGACACCGAAGCAAGGCAGACGGCAGCCCGGCGTCCTTAGGAGTCTCCTAGTTCAGACCGTTCCAGGTATGGGGTATGGACCTGGGGGTAGGGAGCCTTGATTCTGACAAGCTGATGAGAGAAAGTGTCCCACAGAGCCCAGAGGAGAAAAGATCCTTTGTGAGGATGTTTAGAATCACAAATGAGTGTGGGCAAATTTTGAACTCCTTCAGGGACATTCTCGTGACAGCGCAGGCAAACGGGATGGACAGGAAGACCTGATGTCAGGGAGGGCCCGGTTACCTGTATTTTTCCCCGACAGGCTTCTGAGGTAAGAGGATGCTTTATCGTATAAATATTTACGTTCCTCTGTGCTCAGCACACCTTGCCTACACAAGACAAGCTGGAGACATGAGACCTGAACAGGAATGGTCACAGACCTGTATAGTGCTGCCACTCCCGCCTCGTGTGCTGGGAAACAGTGTGTGTCCACCGCGGGGAGAGAAGACATCAGTCCTTCTTCGGCCTGTTTTTACAAGCACTGAAAGACACCCGCCGATGCCCAGCTGCTGTTCAATGCTGTCCTACATAAAGACAATCATTTCCTGGTAGGTATGTGTCTAGAAAGAATAAAATCTCCCTTTTGTGGTGTATGACCCAAGTTTTTCTCTCTCAAGTGAGGGTGAGGCAGGGCGGGGCAGGTGGATTTGAGGACAGTCGAGCAAGCATAGTCGGCGCCATCTGAAGAATGCGGGAAATACAAAACAAAACAAAACAAAACAAAAGACCACACCTAAGTCCTAAGCGCAGTGACTCTGGGATATTTCTGCAAATAATGAGAACATTTACAGGAAATATTTCAAATCATAGCCCTGAAAATGGAAGTGTGCATTTATCTAATAAGGTGGCTCTTTTATTATTAAAGGTTAAATAAATACTTTCAGTAATAGAAACAGCTAACAGAAATGTCTCTCAGGGAAGGGAAAATCATTCCATTTAATTGTATTCCATTTTTGCCCCTGGAGGTTCATCCTGGGGACAATCTCTGGGCTGAGTGTAGGTAAATCCGTAGTGGTTGCCTCTCATTACTCTGATGGATGCTGGTTGCCAAAGTTGAAATATTTTTAGTTTCAGACCAGTTGCCACTAGAGTCAAAAGCCCTAATTGTTCATTTAGCCACAGTCTTCTTGGTGAGGAAAGGGTGGCATGGGTAGAGAGAAGCCTTGTGCCCCCGAGGCCATTGTTCTGGAAGGTGTGGGACTCCCAGAAGCCACGGAGCTGCCTGGGTACAGATAAGACCCAGCTACCTTGTCATTACGATTATGACTATGACTATGATTGTCTCCAGTGCCATGAAGCTCCTCTCCAAAGCGCTGGTTTCATTATTTTACAAATAAGATCCTTCAACGTATCAGGATTCCTCACCATGGTAGCCTAGGAACAGGTGAGCTACGCGTGTGCCTTGATAACTGCCAAACTGATCGAGGGTGAGGCTCCCCTTTCCATGCTCTGCCGGCCCCCGGCCATTAAGGCAGGACACTTCCTCGCAATACATCAGGCCAACAGAGTATAAATGTGCTTATTAAATATTAACGGTTTCATCTCATGCTTCAACTGTGAAAACAAATGACCGGAGACGCCGTTCACATAGTAGCGAGGAGGTCAAAATCTCTCCGTGCAGATACTCCACGCACGACTATTACAATACACTTTTCACAGAGGGCTTATTTATGGGAACTTATTATGAGTCGTGGTAATTCATAACACCATATTCTATGGAAAATTCCATTCTCGACTTGGAGCGAATCCTAGACACACAGCACTCGCTTTTGATTAACGAGCGCCATAAACACACGCCCCAACAGGTGTAATACAGTAGTTTATAGCCTCAGCCTGCAATGGCAGATGCACTTTTTCCTTTGTAAAACAAGGGAAGGGGCGTAGAACGAAATCTTCGGAGCTCTCAGCAAGACAGAGCTGGGCGCAGCCGTCTTGGGGACGGTCTCGTTACCCGCTTATCGGGGTCTGGTCTCTTCCGTCTTCAGCGTCTGCGCTCTGCCTTCTTCGGCTGCTCTATAAATACCTTCCTAATTTGAATTAAGATAATGTGCTATCTGCACTTGTGAGATGTGGCAAAACGCAGTTTGTACTCACTTCAAATCTCACCAAGTCAGAGAGCGGTTTTGCATTCCAGATAGAGCTAAAAATATTCCCCCATTAAAATAGTAATCATCATTAAAATTAGCTCACTGATTTTGCTGATTAATTTCTCAGCGACAAGTACGCTTTCTAAAAAGTTTCAATTAAACATTTTTTTGACAAAACTAGATTTTTAAAATGTAAACTATCTAAGAAGAAAGAGGTTGTGAAGGAAATAAAAATAGAAAATTTGAATCTACTGTAATTCGTACAGACTTTTTAAAATTCGCTCTCAGAAACTGGAGAGGGCAGACGATGGGCATGGTTGTCGTAACTGGAGTAGGGACCTGACGTCCCCGGTCCTCATTTTGGGGGGGGGGGTGACTCGCATACCTTGGGAAGGTGGTGTATTTTTGTCTGTACAGGAGAAGTACACTCGTGGGCATAATAAGTATGTGGGCCATCGGAGCCGCCCTTGTGAGATTTACACGTTTCTGTGCACTTGACTTCCCTGCACACCCGGCACACCCCAGTTCAGTGGACGGTCGTACGGCAGCGCCCGCGTAAAGGTGCACTTTATAGGCCCGGCTGAGACAAAAGACTGTGGCTCCCCAGACACAATTTGCACAATCCTTTTTCTGTCTGTGGTATCCTTACTTAGCCTCTAGGTTTCGTTACTATGTTCTTATGTTATATGGGGTTAAAGACATCAACAGGCAAAAATACAGTTGTTGTTTTTTTAAATTCTATTTGTTGAGAAAGAGAAAGAGAGAGCATGAGCATGGGGAGAGGCAGAGGGAGAGGGAGAAGCACACTCCTCACTGAGCAGGGAGCCGGACTCAGGGCTCGATCCCAGGACCCCAAATCACGACCTGAGCTGAAGGCAGACGCTGAACCAACCGAGCCACCCAGGCTCTCTAAAATACAGTTTTGGTCAACCCTATTGCAAACTGTGTTTTCCTCGAATCCATTAAGCAAATCAACCCCTGACTATAATCTTAAGTAAACAGGCTAAAACAAATGCCTCTGGTTTTAAAATACATTGACTATGTTTAAACTAAAAAAGGGGACACTAGTTATAAGACAGAAGCCTGTTGAGAAAAGTATAGAATTCAGAGATCAGGAGGAAATTATAATGGGCAGTTGTGTTTAATGTTTGTGTATCACTCGGTACTAGTTAAGGCAATAAAGCATCCCTTAGCTATGAATGTTGAAGTTTTCACGTTATTTATAACAGACATACACTCCAAAGCCACAGTTAAAGCCAGTGTGTCCGCAATGAGTACTGTATTGTAATGGGCACGGAGATACTTCTGACCCTTCTCAAATAACGTGGAGATAACCGGCAGATCCAGAAAAGACGTAGATGCGTAACAGAATGATCTGGTGTAGGGCAGGCAAGAAACGGCGGCCCGGAATCCAAGGGTGTCCACACTTCCTCAAAAACAAGACTCGCATTTCTTTTGCATTAAGAAGACACTGACAATGGGCAGTTCTGTATGTCTTACTTTCAAATGAAGCTATCACGGCCTCCAGCTGGTTTTAATAATCTTTTAGAGTATTCTTTAGAGCTTTAGTGAGTTATTTTCCAAAATTTTTTGAGACTATGTCATTTGAGGAACACACATCTTACTCTATCATCTTTTGAACATGTTTATTGCAAGAGATATTAAACCGGATATCACAAAAGGTCACTCAGGTGTTCTGTGACGCTGTGTCCGAGTTGTTTACGATCTGAGAAAAGATCACCTGATATCTCTCCTGTAACTGGACATGCAATCGGGTCTGGCATAAGGGATTCCATGAGGAATTATCAGAATGAAGTCATCTGTGTATGTGGGTGCATGCGGATTGGTAGATAGAGACAATGAGGCAAAATATCTCATTCGCCACTTATTTTCAAGTCTTGGCTCTTCCTTAAATCCGGAAACATATCGTAGTAAAGATTCTGATCTATTTTAGATCTACCATATCCATGTGTATTTCCAGCTTTCACCTTTGCATCTTGCAATTGTCTTCCTTCCAGTTCCTGAAATAATTAGAATATAAAACAGGAATGTTCCTGACCTTCCGGAGGCGTCCCGTCGAACTCAGACCCTAATCTAAGCCCTGGGCCCTGGCCTCTCCCTCCGCCTGTGGCCCTCCCGTCCTCACTGAGCTCCAGCCCCCGCCTACACCACTCCCCGCCCTCTTCAAGTCGCCTGTTCCTTCCCGTTCTTCTCCCCAGGGTGACCTTCCCCTGTTCTTTGCAGAACAGCTTTGCTCAGGGGACTCTCTGGGGCACCCGGGACTCCCCGGAAAGCTCGGTGACGGCCTGGAGCTGGAGCCAGTGTGTGAAGCTCAGCTTCCGTCCCTCTCACCGAGCCAGCTCTGGGCGCAGCGTGGTCTCCAGAGCCCGCTGGGAAAACAGGGCTCCCCTGAGCCTCCAGCTTCTCTTTCTCAATTTTGCTGCCTGGCTCCCAGCCTGGCTCCTCGTGGAGGGGGTCTCTGACGGGTAATTTCCGTATTAATCCTCCTCTCCCGGCACACCCTCGGAGGAACGTGAGCGCAGACAAAGTCCCTGGGCGTCTCAAAGGCCACCTTCCAACCCCTTCCCCAGGTCCCATTCAGGGGCTCTGGGGGCCCCAGAGAACCCCAAGGGAATGACATCCTCAGATCTATGTTTTTATGTTGTCTGGCTTCATTCACTTTATGGCACTTGTCTAAGATTATGCCTCGTTTAATTGGGTTTCATTCTCCCTGCCGTGTTATAGCACCAGGAAAACAGCAGTGTCTCACCCTTCACTACTGTGCTTCATGGTCCCCAGAACACCCCACAGGACGGCAGGCTCTGCATCGCTGGAGGGAGTCGAGAGATGGTCTAGAAGGAGAAGGTTGACCTCTCTTTGCCTGAGGTGTCAGGTCTCCAAGGTGGATTCTTGCCTCTCGCTTCCCCCAATCCAGCACTGAGAACGGTGAGCTGTGGGTTTCTGGGGGGTCAGCACAGAGCCTGTGCGGATTCATGAGGGAATGAATGAGTGGCGTCCTCAATCCGTGGGTTAGACGTGCCTAATGCCTTTCCTGGTGCCCAGATCCAAACCACTGTGGGAGAATCACATCAGTACGTGAGGCTGCTGCCAGGCTCGGAGATGTTCTCCGCCGAGGTGAACTGGGGCAAGCACCCCTGTCAGCACACCCAGGTAGCTGTCAGGGAGATTGGCGTGTGACCAGGCCAGTTGTCCTGGGGGTCAGAGGCCACGGCGTCTGTTTCGCACACTCCCCAGGGAGGAGGTAGGTGCGGGAGAGGCGGGCAGAAGGAAAGCAAGCTGTGGCCTCAGGACGTCTCACCCCCTAGCGAAGGTCTGTGACAGAGCATGCAGACGAACAGAAGTCACAGTTGCGTGGTAAGTCTGTGTCTGGTGACGCAGTAAGCCAGATGATAGAGGAATTCCACGGAAATTTACTGAGCATTTTCTATGTCCTAAGCACTGGTCTGGGTGTTGGGGATATAAAAGTGTACACAACAGACGCCTTTACTGCTTTCTTTTGGTTTATATCTTGTTGACTGAGAAAGACAAAAGCCATGTCCTAAAACCCATAGTGAACCGGGAAGAGCGACAGCGACAGGACTGCGTGGGAGGGGCATAGTGGGCAGAGGACATCCTCTGAGCAGAGTTGAAGGCAGCCAGGGCTCAGTCCCTGCAAACATCCATGGGAAGCAGGGACTGGAGGTGCAAAGGCCCCGTCTCGGCAGAGGGACGGCAGGGAAGCAAGATGACCAAGTAGTGTTATGGGGCTCCATTGACACAAGGCTAAAGAGCCTGGGGTACTTTCCCTCAGGACCCAACCCCATAAAGGAGTATCCGTTTCCATACACACATGATTGCTCTTGAGTGAAAGGCTGAGTCAGACCTCCCTTTTCTGTCCTACCTCAGTAGCGGAACAGTAAATGGCAACCCAGAAACCCAGTTTCGGTTATTCTTACAGGAGCTTTAGAGTGAGTTATGGATTCGTCTGGGGAAATGTCAGAACTTGGAGCTCTAGAGATTGGCAGCGAAGTAGAATTTAGGTGTGACACTCCGTCATAAAACTCAATCCAGAAATAGCGAAGACCTCTTTCTCACCGTATAGATTAATCGGGGAGTAACCATGGACATGAAACAGCTATTCGCCGCGTACCAAAAAGGTTCTCTGTGAGAGCCCTACATACTATGGTTTCCTTGGGAGCCGTGAAAGTGGGCTGTGGTCCCCTCCAGAGGAAACCAGAGCTGTGGTTTCCCATTGTGTGCCGTATACAGTGAAATTTTGTTTGGTTTTAGTTCATAAACATTTGTGCAACATGATGGTCAACAATCAGATTCGCTTCTCAGTCCTATCAAACGGAGGGTACCCTGGTGGATTGGAAAATATGTATGGATAACTGGATTGTGTGCACGTGTGTGTGTGTGTGTGTGTGTGAAGAATATGGTTGTGTGAGTGCATACCATATGGTCCAAGCCCTCCCTGCTCTAGTCCATCTCTATTCAAGGCCCAAGTCCTATAGGGACAGATGAGCATGCTTCGAGCATCTGGCCCAGCGTCCTGCAGATGTGGCCACTTAGGAATTGTGTGCTGAGGATGGTGATTAAGTTGATGACAAATCTGTGTGTTGAGTAGAAAGAGCTTATTGATTAGTTTCTGGACTTGTTACCCAGCTTTAAAAAAAAAAAAATGGGGCTTTGCTCTTTTCATTTGTTTTTGAATGAGCAAGTTCTGTCATATACTTAAACCACGAAGGCTGCATTAAAATTAACACATTCTAACCTTGCTGGGATGTGTGTGTGTGCTAGGATTCTCGGCTGATGTCTTCTGGGGTGTCCAGGAAGCAGCCAGCTGGCAGAGGAAGGAGGGGAAAGCTGTAAGGTGTTCTCATGGAGCGGGGGCTCTGAGTGTATTTCTGTGCATCTTACAGTCTTTCTGTAATTTCTCAATCCTGGGACTCAGAAAAATGCCCAGGTCAGCACTTGGCACACCCCTCCAGCTAGAATATCCCTCACTAAATCTTGCTGTAATGGATGTGATTTAAATATTAAAAAAAAAAAAAAAAAAGGAACTGGAGAAATCCTTTGTAAGCATCTGAGCAGAGCTGCATGTGAATCAGAGCACTCTGCCTCGCTCCAGGTTTCCTTTATGTAGGCTGAGTGCTTGAAACCTTTCCAAGAACCCCGCCACCCTTGCACAAACTCTGTTTATGACGGCAGCTCCTGGGATGACTTACATTCTGTTCTCTGTGTTACTCAAAGAAGAAGCGGTACCTATTCCATTGAGCTGTTGCAAGGAATTTAAGAAATAGGAGACTGGGAGATGGAGCCCTACAGAGCAAGGCTTCAGAGGGGGTGGGTTTCAACACTGTGAAGCAGAGATGATAGGTTTTTCCTAAAAGGCAGGATTAAATAGGAAGGAGATGGCTGTCCCTGGTTCCCAGGAAAATTCCACTTTTGGAGAAAGTTGCTGTTATCAATCGGCTGGGATTTCAGACAATCAAGTGTCTGATTGGAGCATCATTTGTACGAGGTGGCCATGATAACTCTAAGAAGGAATGTTCATTTTAGTTTCCAGTTCTGCTGTAGTCAGGATTTTCATTCAACTAAGACCGTGTTCATCGATTGCATTTTGTGCCAATAGATGAAGAAGGTAATCAGCCTTTCTTCCAGGCACTCCGAGGGCACCGCTGCCCAGAACCACACAAACTTCACTAGTGGTGCCAGCAGTGGGGTTGACTTTACATTTTATACAGGGTTGGGATTTTGGGTATTCATTATAAAATATAAGAAAGATGTGGGCAATAATATAATGAACTGCCAGATTTATCAAGTCTTCACGGTAAGATATACACATTTCAAACTTTTTTTTTTTAAGAAAATTAAAATTTACCGGTAAGTTTGAAGTGCCTTACTGAGCCTTTCCTCCCCCTTAGAGGTCACGAACACCCTGAGTTTGTCATCCCATTCCTCTTTTATGCTACACTCACGTGGTATGTTCACAAATTCTATACTGAGTTGTTTTGTCTGTTTTTCAAGTTTTCTTGCTCAAGTGTGGTTTACACGCAGGGTTACGTGAGTTTCAGGTGTAAAATACAAGGACTTAATTCTATACATTTCTCAGTGCTCTTGACCCCCTCCGTGTCGTGTGCTTTACCTATGCCCCCTCCCCCCCACTCCACTCGCGCAACCACCAGTTTGTCTCTGTATTTAAAAAAGTCTGGTTTTTTGCCTCTTTGTTCTTTGTTTGTTCATTCCACCCATGAGTGGAATCATACGGCTTTTTTCTTCCTCTGACTGATTGACTTCACTTAGCATGATACCCTCTAGGGCCATCCATGTTGTCGCAAATGGCAAGATTTCACTCTTTTTTACAGTGCATATTGTCTTGTATGTATATATACCACATCCTCTTGTCCATCCGTGGGTCTGTGCGTACTTGGGTTGATTCCGGATGGCGGCTAGTGTAGATAATGATACAGTAATCATGCGAGTGGCGAATGGGGCGGGGGTAGCAGAGAGGGAAGGACAAGCAGACTCCACACTGAGCACAGAGCCCAACGCAGGGCTCAATCCCAGAACCCTGAGATGGTGACTGGAGCCCAAACCAAGAGCTGGACACTTAACCAACTGAGCCACGCCCTCTATTTTTCATCTTTTGAGGAACCTCCCTATTGTTTTCCTCAGCGGCTGCACCAATTTGCATTCCCACCAACAGTGAAAGACCCTTCCTTTTTGTCCACACCCTCACTAACGCTTGTTGTTTCTTGTGCTGTTGACTTTAGCCATTCTGACAGGTGTGAGGTGGTATCTCACTGTGGTTTTGATTTGCATTTCCCTGAGGATCAGTGACGTTGAGCAACTTTTCGTGTGACTGTTGACCATGTGTACGGTCTTCTTTGGAGAAACGCCTACTCAGGTCCTCTGCCCACTTTAAATCAGATTAAATATTTTGGGTCTACTTTTCATTTTAAATGTTCATGTGCTGTATAGTCCATTGCTTAGGCAGCTTTTTCCAGAAAGTTTCGGTGAATATATGTATCACATGAGCAATCTTTTGAATGGTTACATGGTATTTTGCTGTTTGCCGTTATGCTCATGTGCACCAGTTCTAACCAGTGCTGGTAGGAAAGGCCCCCCTTTTCCGGGGCCACCTTTTTTAAGAGCATGCGTTGGGGACCCACTGACCTACATGCATCTAAGCAGTCCAGAAAGCAGGCTTATGTACACTGTGCCCCAGTCCAGGGAGAGAACTGCATAGCTGAGAGTGTTTGCCCCTACAGCCTTGATCTTGGAAGTAGAAGCCGGGAGGAGCTTAGCACAACCCACACCACATCACACAAGCGTGAGATGGTGGGATTCTTCGGCCAGCTTCTGAAGGTATCAGTAATGAAGACATGGTCCACGGCTCTGTACATGTGAAATCCCCCCCAAAATGTTCCTTCTTCAGGAAGCCATTGAGTTAATGTTCCATTTCTAGCTTTTAAAAACGAAAATAAATAAATAAAAGTGTATTATATTGGCTGATTATACTTTAATGTATCCAGTTAGAATTCAAGGAAGAATTAAATGCTCCTGAGGGAAACACAAAGGTCGCTACAAAAGGGTGGCCTGGAGAACAGCACTGGACCGGGGACATCTGGCCGCCCTCTGCCCCTCTGTTGCAATGTCGGCTCCGGCTCTGGGGCCGGGCTCCCTCCACCACCACCTCCCTGCACTCACACTCCCGCGTCCTAGTGCGGCTTACCCGCTCCCGGAGCTCTGGTCTGTCTCCCCGGGCGCAGATCCGGCTTTCCCCGCTCCACTTCCTGGGCTGTCTCCCCCAAGTCACCTTTCTTCCGACACTTCAAACACACAGCAAAAGTTTAGCTCTCCCCTTACATTCCATGAAACTGTCTTACCTGATTGCTCTTTTTTTTTCTTTTCTTTTTTTTAGATTATGTATTTATTTATTTGACAGAGAGAGAGAGAGATAACAAGTAGGCAGAGAGGCAGGCAGAGAGAGAGGGGGGAAGCAGGCTCCCTGCTGAGCAGAGAGCCCGATGCGGGTCTGGATCCCAGGACCCTGAGATCATGACCTGAGCCAAAGACAGAGGCTTAACCCACTGAGCCACCCAGGCGCCCCTTCCCGGATTGCTCTTTTCATCATATATGGAGTCTCCCCTTGTTTCAGAGAGGCAACACTGTATCATATTTTTATGGATATTTATCGTTATTTTTGTAAACAAGATTTCCTGTGCTTCTTTGAAGGTTCTGTTGCCAGACTTTCCCTTTGTTACAGTTTGCCTGTTTATTCTCTCTCTTTTTTTTTTTTTTTTAAAGTTAAGTTCAAGGCTTTCCTCAAATACCTACAAATGCAATTTCACAGTAAAACTGAATGTTCATCTTCAGTTTTATTGGATGCTGCCAAACCATTCTCCTAGAGACTGTAGCATGTCAATGTCGGGAACAGAGAAGACTATTCCTCACCCTCACCCACCAGGGCTGATCATCGCTGGTGCCCAGGATACAGCACAAAACCAGCCTTCACGCCCAGACTTCCCGATGTCTCAGGGGATGAGACTCCGACACTGAGCACCCTGGACCCCTTTAATGTTGTGTGTTCCATCTGGTTCTTGACTGATGTACCTTAGTGTTAAATGTCTCCTCCTCAACTGCTTACATTTTTAGACCTTTAATATATACTTTGGTCTTTCTTGGATAAGACATATATTCTTTTTGGGGTGGATTTTTTTTTCCCACTGAAATAATTCTTTTTTAGAATTGTTTTATGTATATTTATTTTAAATCTGGCTAGCAAATAAAAATGAGGCATAGGATTAACATA
The DNA here is from genome assembly GCF_022355385.1 of Mustela nigripes. Taxonomy (NCBI): domain Eukaryota; kingdom Metazoa; phylum Chordata; class Mammalia; order Carnivora; family Mustelidae; genus Mustela; species Mustela nigripes. The sequence goes on from NC_081562.1 coordinate 111,896,092, forward strand.
CTTCTTACTGCTTTTGTTTGTAAAATTCAACATTTTAGATCTCTTGAAAAGAAATGTGTGGTGAGTTTCAGTAAAAGACCCTTTATTCTCTTATTTGTGCTTTCTGCATAGATCTATTTATCCAGTAATACGAATGGGAAAGCCCCGTGCTACACAGACTTATTTCAGCTGCTCATGCTGGTACTTTCTGTCCTTATACGATGTGAAATATTCTCATGGGAAAGCAGAAACATGCTTATTGGCATTTCTAAAGGGCAGTTATATGAAAGAATATCTTTGCAGGACTAGGGTACTCATTTGAAAGACTAGAGCTAATGAGGATGAATTTAATTCACTTTCTTTGAGAAAAATCTTCAGTGGTAAATTTTGAAAGATGAGGGAAGAATTTGTGTTACTTTCAAATAAAATGCGATTTTTTTAATCTAGATTTTTCACTTGGACCAAATCAGAAACATATTTATCATTATTCTCTCTCCCTGGGTCACATAGACACATACACATGCCAAAACTCTTCCATCAAAGTCTAACACTTCCTTACCCGAATGGAGTACTATTTTTATCAGACAATTCAATTATGAAATGACTTTCATTTTCATTATCTAAATTATTTATTTCTCTCTATATACATATGTATGTGTACAGATAGATAGATCTTTTGTTTATTATAGTATCTATATTCTATATAGATATATATCCTGCTATATATTCTATATAGATATATATCCTATCCTATATATATCTATATATAGATAGATAGATATAACGTGCTGAAGGTTAACTTGAGAAAATGAAGAAATTATCTTTGGTAATTATTATGGGAAATTATAGGAGAAAAATGATTTTATCAGTTTTCTTTTTGTTTGCAGCTTGTTGGACATGTATTTTGTGGATTACCATAAAACCCAATGTTTGCATATTTGTTGCTATGAAACTGGAGATGAAGTTTCTTCAAGAATATTTACTTCTGGAGACATTTCTGCTTCTCCTCGGCTCCATGTGCTGGACGAGAGCAGTCTGGTGGGCAGGGGTGACCCACAGAGAGCTGGTAGAAAGGAGACATCCCTGACGGGGCCGCAGGATATCGGGGCCTGCTTGCCTGGACCAAGACTTGCTCCAGGATTGTGATGTGTCAACATTATGCATCAACTCAACTGATTCACAGGGGGCCCAGCCATCCAGTTAAATGTTACTCTGGGCAGGTCTGTGAGGGAGTTTCCAGATGAGCCTGGCATTTGAATCTGTGGACTGAGCAAAGCAGATCCCCCTCCCAATGTGGGGGCTCACCCAATCTCTCTAGGGCCTGAAGAAGACAAAATGTGCAGCAAAGTCGAATGTGCTCTCTCTGCCTGACAGTGGGAGCTGGGACACCAGGCTTCTCCTGTCTTTGGACTGGCATTGACTCCAGCAGCCTTCCCAGGTCTCCAGCTTGGCGGACCGTAGGATTCCTCAGCCTGTATAACAGCATGGGCCAGCTCCTTGTCGTAAATCTTCTTCAGGGTAGCCCAGTGGTTGTGCTTCTCTGGAGAACTCTAATACAAGAGTCATTTAATATTAATATCTGAAAGAAGCAAGATTCAGACAGTATACTTTTAAAACATCCAAGGAGAAGCTGAGATGAGAAAACAAATATTGACTCATCTTAGTACATAATAGGCATTTACCCTGTAATAAGGGAAGTAAAATTTTAGAAAGAGGAAACTGCCTCGAAACTATGACTTGTGAAAATGTATAACTAAAACAACCTTTAAAACTAGTTAACCAGTCCCCCCCCCTTTTTTTTTCTTCCAAGAACATCCATTATGACATTTTCTAATCAAAAATCAAACACTTAGAATAAGGGACTTTGTTAAATATTACCAAAACTGGTTATTTGAGAGAATATAATTTTAACCATTTCTATACTACATCAGAAATTCTGTGACAATTGCTTTTGAATTGACTTAGGTTACTTTCTTGATGTCTTAGTGATGGTCATTATTCTATTTAGGAAGAAAAAAAAAAACAAACAAAGAACAACTAGGACACCTGGGCGGCTCAGTCAGTTAAGTGTTTGCCTTCAGCTCATATCATGATCTGAGGTGATGCGATTAAGGTCCAAGTTGTCTGGCTCCCGGCTCAGAAAGAAAACTTGGTTCATACATGGTATACAAAATATTAATACAGAATATCCACTAGTTCTTTAAAGTCTTGGGGTTTGTTTTAATATTATTTTGAGAATTGAAAAAAAAAAAATTACTCCCATGACTTCTACCTGAATCAATAGAACAAAAAGCCAAATGGCACTAAAAGAGTGAGTCTGCTCTTTCTCCCGTCTCCTTTCCTCCCAGAATCTGCATCAGACCTCACCTCGGAAGGGACCAGTGCACACTCAGTAAGACTGTTCTCTCTCCTTACAAGTCATCCCGTGTGAAGACCTCAGGAACCGTCTTTCTTCATCCAGGTATTTGTCAAGGAAATCTGCCCCACCTGAAATATTTCCTTGTCCCTTTCAATGACACATGTATCACAGAATCAGGAAGCATTACCCCTGAAATCCTAAATTCTCTTCAAGTCTAATTCTTACAGGGGGAACCCTCCAGATATTTCTATGTCTTTGGCTGTATACTATTGATTGGCCCAACCTCTTCCTAACATCTTACTTCTCCTATGATTTAACTTTGCTTCATTTCTCTGCTTTCCAGGATTCATATTTTTCTAAAAGTTAGTCATGGCTGTACCCTCTTCTACACTTTCTAGTGATCACTAAGGGATAAAAAAAAAATTTAAAAATCAATGAAAATCCCCAACACACCACATTCCAATTAGACATGGTCAAAACCAAACAAGTTTGCCAGTCCTAGTTGAAGTATCTCTTTTGTTGACTAGGACCTGTGTCTCGAGGCTAGTGCAGATCAGTCAGGACTATTTGTGTTGTATGTGCCAACAAACCCAACTTAAACCTGCTTAACAAAGATGGAAAAACCTCAGCTCATGTAACAGAGGTGTCTACAGAGCTGTTTTAGAATGGACTTGATGCAGGGCTCAAACTGTCTTACTAAGATCCCAGGGCAGCCTGCGCTGCCCCATGCCTTTCCACTGGCACCATTAAGCCCAGAGTCCTCTTCAAAAGTCAGCAGCACACATTTTCTCACTATTTGGGGCACCCGGCTCTTCAGCAATCATTACATTCGAGGGGCGTGGGATGTACTGATTATTTCAGCTGACTGATCCGACCCGGGGGGCTTGCTGTGGGGCCTATCCCGCCAAAATAGGAAAAAAGGAGAGGCTTCTTTTATTGAGATTTTGGGTTCTTTTATTACCAAAAGTAGGAGAATAGATGTCGGTCAGCTAAAAATTAATGTTCTGAAATTGGAGTCTAAGGATATTTGGGGGTTTGTGAATTGACTTCAAAGAGTCTTGAAATTATATGTCAAAAAGATATAAGGGAAAACATCCATTTTTAAAAAAATATTTAATTGGCCTCAAATTAATGGCCACCACCTGCGAGCCTGTTAGAAAGGAGCTTAAATATAATAATATGCCAAAAACATATCATCACTATCAATTATCTGTGATTACTTTTCTTTCTTTCTTTGAATAGCCCATTTTTCAACAGATGAGGATGCTTGATACATATTACTTGATTTAGATAGATATTTAGAAAATCAACGAGACATTTGTATTCCATTGTGGCAAGAAATAAGGTTATTATAAAGAGATTACCTAAAATAAATATATGACTTTGTATTCTGTGAGCCTGCTTTTAATAGTTTCTCTTTTCATTAGTGGGAACAAATAAAACATTGTAAGAGAGATCAAGAGCACTGGAAACACTGGAAAAGAGAAATGCAAGACAGTAAACTTGTAATAAACTGTCCCTTAATGGGACCATTCTGCAAATACTTTAAAAATCGTAATAGTAATAATGGCAATCGTAATAATTAGGACTTTCAGTCTGTAGTGTCTTCCTACTAAGGCCTATAAAGCATTTCGATATAATGGGATAATATTCACGACAAAGGAATAGCCCTAGCCATAAATGTCCACGGCACTTAAGCACTAATGAGGAACTCTGGCGCTCCCTGGCTTGTGAAAGCATTTGCTCTAAGTACTTCTCAAAGCTAGGAGCACAGTCAGTGTTAGCTGGAAGCAGGGAGAGGGAAAAGCAGGTGAACGGGTTCAGCAGACAAGGCACAGAGTCTTTTTCACTGGTCATCAGCGACAGGGAGCCCTGGATCCACAGTGTTTCATGCCCCCCTGAATCTCGTTATCATACTCAGAAGTTGGCCAAGCCTCCTCTCCCCCCATCTGCTGGTGGCTGCCTCACATAGCTCAGGACTTCATCTTTTTCTTGGAGTAAGCTAACTGACTCAAACTAGAGGGAGATTTCTGAAACACAAATTGGACGTTGCATTTCTTAAAATTTTAAGTGTCCCTCAAGTTCATTCAGGGTGAATGCTCCCTGCCTCCCACAACTGGGCTCTGTCTAATTTTCTAATTGGTGGTCTTAGGAATGGAATCCTAGCTCTGGAGTTGGCCAGACCCTGATCTGCTGCATTAAGTAGCTCTGGGGCTTTGAGAACCCCTTAGCATGTTTATGCACCAACTTCACCTATAAAACTAACATAAAAATGAACCCTACTTTGTTGACATGCTCTGAGAATTAAGGGAGAAATGAGGGGCTCAAGGGACCCCAGTACAAGTATTCACTGAAATGTCTGGCCGAGATCGTCCTCTCTGAAGAGCTCCATGGGAACTGGATATCAGTGGTGCTTGAAGTCCACCTTCATCCAGTGCTGAGCTGATGGGGAGCCCTGAAGGCCACCCATCGGCTGAGTCATAGAGCTAACTTAAAGGCTCCGACACCAACATCATGCATACACACGGGAGCACTCAGAGAAGAGTAATTCAAAGGGGTGGGGGTTTGAACTTGGGCTTATAGAGCATCTTAGCAAAAGAGCAACACGTTTGTACAGAAGTGGCAAGACTAAGGAAAAAAATTTTGAGTTCCTAGTGCAGCAAGTTATAGGGAGGTGAGTCTCTGGGGACAGTGGAAGATAAAGCCTAGTTAGTGAGGTTTGCTGTGTAGACCCTCTGTGTCATCTCCAGCCTGATCGGAGTCTAGGGTTAATTCTGGTGATTAACTTCTGTCTTTCCTGGAGGGGTCATGGAGCACCTTTATAAACTTATGTGCTATTTTGAGGCCAATGAGGCAGACGGCTTTTCTTCTACTGGCTCCTTCTCCGTCATCTTCAGCTTAGAATAACCCTTCTGCTAACGTGGCACAACTTGGGGGGACATCATCGGAACCCCTTCCATGTCTCTGATGCTCTCTTGGAGTTCAGTCCGTCCCGACCCGCTCAGTAGCCACCGTACTCATGGATCACGTGAGATGCTGGATAAACGGACGACTGACCAACGACCCTCCGTTTGTCCGGCTTTATTCCTTTGCCTTCTGAGATCTTCTCCTTCTGTCTCCTTTGAAATCTTTCTTTCCTCCCCTCCTCTTAATTGCAGTTCCCTGAGAATTCATCTCTGACTCTTCTTCTCTTCCAACCCTGCCGACTGACCCTTTTCTGGAGCCCAGGGTCTCACCCCTGAACCCCAGGGCCGCGCACCCCCACCGGAGGCGAGCGAGCCCCACCCCCACCATCATCCAGGTTCCCACCTGCTCCCTCCCTGCCTTCCTCCTCCCTCACAGAGGAAGCCACAGAGCCCCCAGGCCAGACGTGCCGTGGTCACCCTCCTGAGGAACAGTTCCCGCCTGTTCCTCAGCACCTCCTGCCCAGTCACATCTACATATCCCTCAGCTCTGGCTCTGCATTCCCCGGAGCTGCCTGAGCTCAGCTTCTCGTCACATAGTCCTGGGATTGCCCCAGCAGCCTGAGCCTGGCTCTTCCTGTCACAGATTTCACCCTCCTAGACGTATTGTATCTTCTGGGAGCTGAGCGTTCGTATGAAATGCAAATTTTATGCCTGAGTAAAGGACTGAGCATCATACCATCTTCCTCAACCGCCCGGACTGAAACTGCAACTTGGGTCTGAGGAGGAGATGCCCCCTCCCCGCCCGGAGGAGGTAACCCCGGCACTGTCTGTGGCTTCTGGGGTGCAGCAAGTGTTACTCTCCTGCAGGAAGCTCTTTGATACCTGTGCCCAATTAAGGGCTCCTGGAACTCGGGGGACACAGTCACTCTCCACACATGGGCCCCCAGAGGGGAGACCAGATGACCAGTCTGAGAAAGGATAGACAACACTGGCTCCCTCTGGCTCCTCCCCATCTTAGAGGCCTGCTTCTCTGTTGCTTTGGTCCAAAGGACAGCAGGATCTTCTACCTTAAGATGTGCAGCTCTGGCATACTGGTTCTTCTGAGCTGAAGGCTTTGGAAGAGATGCTGGGGGAGGCTTTCTCTGAACTCCCCACACTGTGTGAAGACGGATCCTCCAAAAGGACCTCAGTGTACTCAGCCCCTTCCCAAGAGTTTCACCAACCAAAACATTGACTTGTCACACGAGAGGAGACATGAAGCGGACCCCCCGGCACCCAGACAGACTGTCACAAACCCTTACCTTCCCATCTCTTCTGCTAAGGGACCAGCCATGTCCCCGAAGCTGTTCACTCCCCTGAGATGCCTCCACCAGCCCCTGTCCCTACGAGGATGGCATGTGGGCCTGAACCTAAGGCACCCAGAGTGTTGTTCATCAACCTCGGTATCTCCCGTGTGCATGTGAGATATCTATAGTAATTTGCTTTTTTTTTTTTTTTTTTCTTGTCCATCTGTCTTCTATTATAGGAGTGTCATCCAAGAACTCTAAAGAGTAGAGGGGAATTATTTTTCCTCCCCCACAGTACCCAGTGTCTCATAGTGTTAGTGAAAGGACCCCTTCCGTTTGACCACAGGCCTTCTTTCTCCAAACACAAAACGGGATATTTGGGCATCAGAGGACAGATCTGAGCACTCAATGCCAGGCTGTTGCACAATATCCTGTCCTGCCCTTTGGCATTCACAGGATGTGATTCAGCCTCAGAGAAGCCGAGTCTGGGTCCCGACTGCTGGTTTACTCTGCACATTCAGTCCCGTCTGCATGCTGCGGCGGGCCCTCCCCCAGAGTCCTCCTGCAGCTCTGTCCCCCCGCCTAGACCATACATTCCTGCAGGCCAGACATGAAGTCTGAACTATTTGGGGCCCGTCAGAGCTTAGCAGAGTACCTAGCATGCAGCCGTCACCCCACAAGCGTTGAATGAGTGAAACCCATTGCCTCCTATTTCGATTTATCGTCATCAGGCAGGCAATTCTTCCACGGCTCAGTAATGAAATTACTGTTTTAATTATTCTTGTAAGTCAGAGATGTGGATTAGTTTTTCCCAAACTGTTGCCTGGACAGAGTGAATTGAACAGGTAAGAGCAGGTGACCAGGCCCACAGACCTGAGAAGGCAGGTGTGTATCGTAGCAGGTGCTCCCGGTCAGACCTGGTGCTGAAGATGCTACAAGCACCCCCAGTTCTTTCTCTCAACAGCCCCAGGAAGCAGGTGTTACCCCATCATCTCCTGAGGCTGCTGAGGCTTGGAGACCAAGTGACTTGTAGATCTGTCTCCACATCCTGCCCAAGCAGCTCAACAGAGACCCCTCGGGAGGGGTCCTGTTGACACCAGGGGGACTTGGAAACAGGAGACACAGCCTTGAACCCCCAGCGTGATGCTCTTCTGATGCTTGGACCCACGTGCCCTGACACTGCATAATACTCCCAGAGTAATTAAAAGTGGTATTTCAATATTTATCACAATGATTCTTTTCAATGCCTTTTAGTTTCCCGGGACATATTTATTTTTTCATTACTTTCTAAGGGAAGCAAGTAATTATTAGGTAGTACATTAACTTTATTAAAATCATTAAAACTCATGGAAACGCCAAATATTTCAAGTAACAAGCAGGATTCAGTATAAAGAATACGGCTTCTTTGAAATGCTACTTGAGGAGGTGTGATTACCAAGAACACAAACAAACGAGAAACAAAGATGATCACCAGAGCTCCCAGTAAGAATACAAGTATTGTGGGAACCCAGGTCAGGAAGGTACTTCTGAGGGGTGAAAAGGCCAAATAAGATGTTAGGCGTAGTTCATGTGATGCTGTCAGGTCAGACTGAAGCCACCAGTGTATTAACCTGATATTTGGGCCTCGGCTATAGAATGGATATTTACCGTGCTTTGGTTTAAATGTTGTTAAAACTGTGCACAAGATCATAAACGGAAAAAACCGTGAGGCCATCATGAGCATGAATGTGGTGGGAAGAATCCTTTCTTTAAAACCCAGATGGGGAGTGTCTTCCTGTGAAATTCATTATTTCCACATTCTCATGTTTGGGTCTGAGGGCCTTGGTATAGATGTGTACAATTTTGAAATATTAATTACAGTTGGGAATTTTTTTATAACATTAATAAAAGCCTTATGTATGGGACATTTTCCCAAAAATGTAAGAAACTCCCCACCCCACCCCCTCAAACTTCCCGCCTTCCCTCCTCCTAATTCTCAACCCTTTTGGAATATGTGCAAAACATTTCCAAGCACAGAATGTACTTTTCTTCAGTGTAGTCAGTTTTTCCTCATGACCATTTATATAAACCTTGGTAATGCTGAGAACAGAGAATTCCTGCAGCAACATAAATAGCTCGCAAGAACTCTGCCCTTGCCCCCCACCCCACCGAGGGAATAATGTTTGTAATTACAGGATGCTGTTAGGGGCCCGTAACCAACAGACGCTGGCATGGCCACTCCTATTTTCTTTGGCTGGTCAGCGATTCCGGCACAGAGGCACAGCCAGCGTTGAGCCGATGACGGGGGGCACCCTGGGGTTGGTGGCACTGTCTAGTGCTAGACATACAGCCCATGTTCACCAGGAAGATATGAACAGCGATAAGAAGAGAATCATCCCCAAATTGAGATGCAGGAACTAGGAAGTCCTCTCAAAATGGTTGAGGGGTCCTCATAGAGGGTGGCATCTCAGCTCTGGTTTGGGGGAAGCATGTGGAAACGCCCCAAAGGAAACAATATGCTGGACGACTCAAATTATGGCCTTGGAACAAACATAGATTTCCTGAAAATCCAGATAATACTTTTTGTTCTACCATTTTCTCCTTTTGATCAGGGTTAGGTTCACTGGAAAACACAAAGTTTTCAGGCTTCACTGTTCATAATCCATTTTCTTCTCCCCAAACCCACTTCCTGGTGGACTGCATGAACTTTTTAACAAACAATGGATATCTCAACAATCCCCACTGGTTTGGTGGGAGCAGCTCAACACAAAACAATTACCTTTCATCGGCATGATGAATTGAGGCTGTAGGAGGTACTCATAACTCTCTAGAAGGCTCCATCTTCTTTTTTAAATTGTATTTTATTTTAAAGATTTTATTTACTTGAGAGAGAGAGAGAGAGGGAGCACAAGTAGGGGGAGGGGCAGAGGGAGAAGCAGACTTCCTGCTTCCTGTGGGGCTCTATCCTGGACCCTGAGATCATGACTTGAGCCTAAGGCAGATGCTTAACCGACTGAGCCACCCAGGAGCCCCAGAACGCTCCTTTCTGTGATGATCTGGTTCAGGGGGTACTGTCCCACACATAGAGGGAAGTATCCAGATGTCTTCAGGTCTACATGATAGAAGTATAAATTCAGTTCTCCCTACGTTGAGTCATTACCACGAATTTATTGTGACACCTTTATTTTAAATATCCATGAATACACAGTATTGTCTCATGGGGGCTTGGTTTATGACTGCAGAGAAAAGAAGGGCTTTGGGATGCCGAAGTTCACCGGGTAACTATGGGTTTCTGTAAACACGTATGAGGGATGTGTGGGCTTCTGTGGAGAGCTGAGCAGAGCTGTACCCTGACTCCACATCACCTTTGATTGCCCACACTGATGCTGTGATACTGCTCTGGAGTCCATGTCACAACTTTCTGTTTTATTTCAAAAGAAGGTAGATGTCTCTGTAAATAATCACGGTATTTTCCCTCCTTAGAAAACACTGGTGCAATGGTGCGTATTCTTTTTTTTTTCCCCCAGTTACCAAAAATCCTTCACTGAAATGGAAAGACAATCATCATGTTTAATATTCTTTTATCACAGATAGGAATCTTATCCCTCAGCTGCTTTTGGATGATTCCTTCACTCTTTAAAATCTCCAAGTTTTTGTTTAACTACTTTGCATTGCCTTTTAACCTGTCAATGAACTCTCTCTTTTTTAGAATTGGAAAGAGTAAAACAAACAAACAAACAAACAAACAAAAAAGCCTTTATAATAAGAGAAGATTCTGGTTTTATTTATGCCATGGCGAGGCCTTTAATTATAAACATAGAGTGGGATTTTCTCCAGCCCACCCCAATACTCAATGAAACAGTTGGCATAGATGATTCTAAACACTGACAACCAACAAGTCACCACCAAAGTCCACCAGCAAGTTCAAGACGGTAGTGGGAACAGCCAGAGCAGAAAGAAGGAGGGGAACCAGAATCTCCATCAGAACCATCCCGCAGAGCCCCTCGAGGGCAGTGTACGTGGCTCAGGGCTGCCTCTGACCACCAGCAGCCCACTCTGCCCTTCCTTGGTTTTCAGTGAGGTTTTGCCTTTCAGGGCCCAGATAGGCTTCATCATTGGGAGACACTCAGGATCAGAGGAGATGTCCCTCTATAATCATTCCCTCTGACCTGAGCTCCTGTCAAGCACTTATCTCTCTGTGGACGATGGCCACAGGGGCCTCCCTAGAGGTCTTTGTGCCCTTCTCCTGGGAGGTCTGAATCTTGGTTCCCACTCCCCATCTCGTGCCTTGTTCCCTTCTTATCCCGTGGTTTGATCAGATCACTGTTCTTGAACATCTCTTCTTTCAAATTTAATCTGTGCTTGTGGGAAACTTTCTCTCTTCCTGTGAACCTGGGAGAGAGGAGGAGTGGGGGACTTCTGTTTTTCTTCCACGGCCAACAGAATTAAAATGATCACTCACTCCTTTCGCCACCAGCTCCAGAGTCTCCTTATGTCACCCCAGTCCTACTCCACACAACTGGAGTGCTCTCCAGGTAGAGCATGGCTATTTTACAGTGGTAGGATGCAAAATGTGCTCCTATTTAATAGGCACAATGAAATCATCACCTTCCAAATACTGTCTTTCCTTTTTCTACTTTTTCCCCCCCTAAGCATACAGAAAAAAAAAAAAATGTTCTTTCTTATCAGAGTCTAACATGGAGAATAGGCTGAGATATTCCTGTCGCTGAGTTTTATCATACATGCCACATGGAATGTATTTTCACAGTCCTTCTTTGACGGTGCTTCGTGCCCTCACCGCCTTATGTTGATGACAAACGTCTAGCATTTCGGGAGCACAGCCATGTACGCTTTGCATGAATACAAGGGACAGGACCCAGAGATTGAAGTATTAAATAAGTCTTTTAAACATGCTTCTGGACACACAAGATCATTGACTCTACTGCCTTAAATGTGTTCATCAAGGAGCCTGTGTGGTTCTGCTAAAAGTGAAGCCCAAAGGCGACCATATTTGCTACATGGAACCATTTATACACAGTTTGCACATCAAGGGTGAGCACCTGATCCAAGCCGGCCGGTAGGCTGGTCTGGAGCCTATACTTGTAAGGTCCAAAAATTCTCTCTCAGCACTTGGGCCTGAGACTACACAGAAAAGGAGATACAATAAGCCCTGCTTATCTTCAGTTTTGCTTTCCATGGCTTCAGTGACCGTCCCCGTAACCACACTCCAGAGCAGATGGTCCTCAAGGACAGTCCACCCCTCCACCCCAGTGCATCTCATCAGGTGGTTTTATCACCTCACATCATCACCAGGAGAAGGGTGAAGACAGTGGAAGAGGCTCTTTTGAAAGAAAGACCACATTCACATAACTTTCATTACAGTACATTGTTACAATCATTCTGCTTCATCATTAGATGCTATTGTTGGTCTCTTAATGTAATACACAAGTTAAACTTTATCACAGGTACCCATGCCTAGGGAAAGACATGGTGCACATAGCATTTGGAACTATCCCTGGTTCTAGGCATCCTCTGGGAGGGTTGGAACATATCCCCTCAGGTCAGGGGGAATGTCTGTAGTTAACAATGGAAGCTGAAATACTAACAAAAATTATGGTCAACCTTCGAAAGTACAACAAGCTATTCCTGTCCCCAAAGACATTAATTTCATAGATGATCCTTATTTTTTTCCGAAAGGAGATGCCTAAACTAAAAATATTAACACCATTTTGAAAATGTGACGGTATCTTTCAAAATGTCTGGGATGGTTGTCTTTGCAGGATTTGGCAAGAAAAATATGAAGAGACTAAACGGGAAAATAAGCTGCTTTCACCGGAGACACAGCTAAAGAACAGTTGGCTAACTGAAACCATTTTCCTTTGACATTTCCTGCCTCCCTTGAACAAAAGGTTCCCAGACTCTCCACAGCTTGACTCTGAATGAGCTCAACGATTAATTTATCCGACGAAAGGTGCTCCATGCCTCACTATGCCCTTCGAACAAAGAGAAATTGATTCTTCAATATCATTGTTTTCACATGGTAAGTGGTAGCACAAATGGTTCATTTATAATTCTCTAGGCATAAACCTTTAGGTTATGGCAGGTTTTTGAAATACTTCAAGCTGTTTATCATGATCTCATCAGCAGACAAAGAACTCATCTTACCAATTCTGGAGTAGAAACATTAAACAAAACAAGGTGACTTTCATTTGTCTGCCTGCCCCGTCCAGGATGGCTGTGCCTCTGCATGGGGAAGACCTTCCAATACTGCATATGTTTTAGATCGTGTATTCTTGAAGAATTCTGGCCACGTCCAGCTTCATGACTGACCAGGAGCTGCCGTTGATCTTAGGTGGTTTGTCAGCTCTGCTCTGGTCTTAATTATCTGAGTTTCAGGGAATGCTTCATCCAGTAATACACATACAGTAATGTGTGACTTGATGGAGTTGTAATGAATGGGCTGACTTGTGCAAGAGTCTATTTGTGTCCCTGTCAAATTCACATGTTGAAACCTAACCCCAGTGTGATGGTATGAGGAGGCAGGGCCTTGGGGAGGCTACTAGGTCATGAGACCTAGGCTTGGTACCCTTCCAGAAGGGATCCCAGAGAGCTCCCTTGCCCCTTCCATGCACTCATTATAGCGGAGGTAGTGAGAAGACGCTGTCTGTGAACCAGGAACTGGGTCCTTACTAGATACCGGATCTGCTGGCCCCTCGACCCCAGGCTTTCAGCCTCCAGAACTGCAAGAAGTATATTTCTCTTGTGTATAAGCCAGACTGGATATCTACGGTATTTTGCTGCAGCAGCCTGAAGGGACAAAAAGAAATCGTGTTTCCCAAAAGATATGCTGAAGTCCTTACCCTCAGCACCTGTAAACCTGAACTTATTTAGAAACAGGGCCTTTGCAGATAATCAGGTTAAGATGATGAGGTCATCCTGGAGTATGATGGCATCCTTGTAAGATGTGAAGAGACATGAACCCAAGGAGACGGCCGTCTGAAGAGAGGCGGAGACTGCAGGATGCATCTACAAGCCAGGGATCGCTGGTGGCCAGCAGAGGCTGAGGGAGAGGCAAGGAACAGACCCTTCCTCCCAGCTCCCAAGCCCAGGGAACCAAGCCTGATGAACTTTGATTTCAGACTTCTGGCTTCCAAAGATGTGAGAAAACGCATGTTTGCTGTTTAAAGATGACCAGTTCATAGTAATTCATTATAGCAGCCTTAGGAAACTCATACATGTGGAAAAGAATGGATTTTTTCTATATGAAGTTAATACATAAAACAATGTTTTAAAAAGAGAAACACTTCTTGAAATACGGTTAAGATTACTGAGTATCTGGGACGCCTGGGTGGCTCAGGTGGTTAAGCAGCTGCCTTCGGCTCAGGTCATGATCCCAGCGCCCTGGGATCGAGTCCCACATTGGACTCCTTGCTCGGCGGGGAGCCTGCTTCTCCCTCTGCCTCTGCCTGCCATTCTGTCTGCCTGTGCTCGCTCTCATTCCCTCTCTCTCTGATAAATAAATAAAAATATTAAAAAAAAAAAAGATTACTGAGTATCTGTCTCTCCATCTTTGTCACTCACTCATAATTTTGTGCATGTGCACATCTATTCTACCTAATGGGTTTAGGGCTTATCTTTATGTGGAGATCCAGAGATGATTTCATATGCCCTCAGACTAGGTAAAATAGAACAGAAGAAACAGAAATCAAAGAATCCGACAGTGGATTAGAGAACGCATCGTGTGTTTGTAGGACTTCTCTGTCCCTTTCTCTCTCTGTTATGTTACTAAGCTTTCACAGAACCACGGAATGGGATGCCCAGTTTTGAATGGTTTTACACAATGGACTGTATGTAAATCAAGTGTTAAAAAATCTGTTTTATTTTTATGGAAAATTGTTTATTCTATGACTGCCAACACAAAGCTTTATTTGCATTGTTCCCAAAAAATCCAGAAAACAATTCTTATTTTTATACATGTGTGAGTACTTTTATAGAACCATGGGGTGCTGAGATTATGGTTTATTCTCTGAAAAGATCAAAAAGGGGGTTTCATTTCTCTGCCATTTTGAAATTCCCTGGAGAAAGGGCTTCAGTTTTGACGGTTGTCATATTCTCCAGACCAACTGCCGTGCCTGTCATTATGATGAATTAATAAGTATTGATTCTAAAAAAAATTATTATAAGTGATCATTATAAGTAGAATGTTCATAAAATCATTCTTTCTTTTTAGGTCACCAGGCACTTCTGTCTTGGCAGCATTTTGAAGGCAGGCACAGGCCATGTTGAGTACCATATTAGTTTTTTAGTGTGAGGATTCTGTTGTTTTGTTTTGCTGGTTGAAAGCAAAGTCCACATAGCATATAGGTTTTCAGAAGTATTTTTTCTCATTGAGCCACATATATTTTAAAATATGAAAAGGAAAGAGACATCAAGGTCTACTGTCCGTCTCAATGCTCTGTCAAGATCCGCTATTGTTTGTTGGCTGTTCAGGAGGCCAAAAAGTAAGTGCCTCATCATTTCTGGTGTCTCTGAGCTTGAGTAATGTGTGCAAGCTTCCAGGTTTCCATCCTACCTAAACAGGGTAAACACACCCATTGTTTGCACAAGGAATGCCATTCTGATTTATTGTTAGTATTTGAGTATTGAGAGTCACATGCACTTGTAGCCTCAAGGGAGAAATTTGTTTGCTTTATTTCCAAAAATACATTGAGGATTTAAAGTGTAATATATGTTTATTATTGCTACCTGAAAACACATATCTGTAGTAATGCTTGTGAAAACTATTAATTGTATATGTAGGTACAATTTTAAGAACTTTTGAATAGTTGAGTAGAAAATTACATTAAAATAATGATGTTAAGGGGCAATCCTTTGGAATGTTCCCATAGTAAGACCAAATATTTGCATTGAAATAATAATACAAAGTAGGTTAATAGAGATTTGGTTAAATTATAATTCTCTTCAGAAAAATCTGGTGCATTGCCATTTATAGTGGAAAGTATTTTTTTTTAAGATTTTATTTATTTATTTGTCAGAGAGAGAGAGAGAGTGCACACAAGCAGGAAGAGTGTCAGACAGAGGCAGAGAGAGAAGCAGGCTCCCTGCCAAGCAAGGAGCCCGATGTGGGACTAGATCCCAGGATGCTGGGATCATGACTTGAGCCGAAGGCACCGGCTTAACTGAATGAGCCACCCAGGTATCCCAAAAGTAAAATATTCTTCAAGAATTATATTGAATTTGGATAATTTAGACATGAATGTCTAAAAAAAAAGAATGAAAGAAAGAGGAAAAATAATAGAAAAGAGGAAAAATCCCCTTTAGGGAATATTTCACATTTTATGAGGATGAGATTAAAAAAACATTAACGACTATACCAGGTTAAATTTTCTCAATAAGGGGGCACCTGGGAGGCTCAGCGGGTTAAAGCCTCTGCCTTCAGCTCAGGTCATGATCTCAGGGTCCTGGGATTGAGCCCCACGTCGGGCTCTCTGCTCAGCGGGGAGCCTGCTTCCCCCTCTCTCTCTGCCTGCCTCTTGGCCCATTTGTGATCTCTGTCTGTCAAATCTTAAAATCTTTAAAAACAATTTTTCTCAATAAAGAAAAATTCCAAAATTTATGCCATACATGACAAAGGAGCCTGAGAAAGACGTACCAAGAATAGAACACAAGTGTATTTTATAAAAATTGTAAAGAAAAGAACAAAATGATAGGGAAAAAAAGGAACTATGTTTATTCTTCTAATTAATCTTCTAAATATTGTATTTCAGTCATTGCAATAAGAAATTCTTTGAAGTTGATGGAATAAATTTCAAATTATTGCTATGAACACTGAATCATTTTCAGTAAAGATAAAGCACATTTAAAGTTGTCCAAGCAGTAAATCCTTAGCACGAAGTTTGTTCTAGAAAAAAAGGCTTCTGAAAAATCTTTTCCCTGAATTACATTCAGCCATGCACCAGAAGGCTCCTAATATCAAAAAATGTGCCAGGTGGGACCGAGTCTCTGTTTGGTGTTGCAAGGATGGACAGCGGGCCCACAGGAGCGCATCCGGAGCTGACGGCGATGGGATATTACCGTGCTTGAATAAGAAGTCCAACTTTGAAAATTTGGGCCTGAAATTCTGACAAAGTTGTCATGAAAATCATTTTGGGATTGTGCAGGTTCAGAATGATCCTCGTGGACTAGAGAGATCCATTCGGACGGAGAAGCACCTTCAGCCTCGCTGTCAGCTGTGCACTCATTCTAACATGGTGCCATGCATTGTCTCAGTCAGCTCTGGCTGCTGTAACAAAATACCGCAGACTTGGCAGATTAAACAACAAACATTTATTTCTCACAGTTTAGGAGAATGGGAAGTCCCAGATCAAAGCACCAGTACATGGGTGTCCTGGTGAGAGCTTTCTTTCTGGTGTGCAGATGGTCACCTTCTCGCTGTATCCTCACAAGGAAGAGAGAGAGAGAGAGAGAGATCACGTCTGTGTGTCTCTTCATGGGCATTAATCCCGTTCATAAGGGCCTCACCCTCACAACTTGATAACCTCCCAAAGGCCCGTCTCCAAATACCATCATTAAGGATTAGGCTCTCAACATCAGAATCTGGGCAGGGTGGGCGGAGGCACAAACAGCCTACAGCGGGGGGGTGAGGCCAGTATATGTATTTCCCATGGGTTTCTACAAAAGTATGGGACAGTGATCTGACCTTTGTTTTTCAGAACAACATTCCATACTCTAACTCTTGCCCAAATTTAAGGCAGGGGAGTAAATCATATATAGGTAAAATTTCTTTTTTTTTTTAATTTTTAAATCCAACTAGCCAACATATATTACATCACTGGCTTTTGAGAAAACGTTCAATGATACATTAGTTGCCTATAACGCCCAGTGCTCATCATTTCATTACCTTTTAACTGCCTTTTTTTTTTTTCTGTACCTCAGGAAAAATTTCTATCAGTGTAAAGAAAGAATAGGAAATGAGTTAATGTAACCTTAAGATGAATGTCTCCTAAATATTAGGTCTCATCTAAAATCGAGCTTGACTTAACCAAATTAGTTTGACTCAGAGTCAAAGTCAAAGCCCAGTCAGTCACCTCATGGGTGATGCACCATTTTTTTTCCCTCTGCCATGCTTCTGTGCCCTCACACCCTACTACTGTCTTTATGGCTTGCACCACTCTATACATACTGGTCTCTTTGCTATTCACAGAACGTTCTAGACATGCATCCATTTGCTTTTACACTGTTGCTGGCCACACTCTTGCTTTCCTTCCTCAAGTCTTCGATCATCTATGACTTTCTCAGCAGGCCTTTCCCTGACTATCTCATTCATACGCATTTGACACTGGCCGTGATATCCTACCTCTTCCTCTCCACTTTCGGTACCAGCTTTCTCATACTACAGAACTCAACAGCTTTTAAAATATTATGTAATTTATTCATTCCACTTATTTAATTTATTTAGCTCCATCAAAACAGGATTATTTTTTTTCTTTCTTGTTCCCTAATACATACACAGGGCCAGAATGGGTTTACTAAACCCTCCAACTGGGGTTTAGTAAATATTTAATAAATATACGAATTAATCCCCTGAAGAGGTAATAATCCTCATTTTTGCTTTATTGTTCCTATTCACCCAAATCACTTCAGTTTTTTGTTTTGTTTGTTTGTTGGTTGGTTGGTTTGTTTAATGCTGCTTAAGAGTGACTTTGAGAAATCATTGTACAAGCAGAGGGGCCGAAAGGCAAATGCAATTCCTGACTGTACAAAATGAGAAATCAGAGAGGTATGGTGAAAGGTGACTCTGTGGCAGAGGGTATCGCATCTCACAACAATTACTGTACATTTCTAGAAACCTGGGACTATGATTATTTGGCTAATAAAGACCATCCCTCTACCAATCTCTTTAAATAGAGGATAGGAAACCATAAAGCCAGTATTCAAAAGCAGAATTCCAAAACTAAAGATAGAAAGTTCCTTGATATAAAATTCCCCCTCACACCCTCTTCTGGGGCTCCTCCTGTTAAGAGAAGACGTGTGGGGGTATCTAGAGGAGGCCTGGAGGTCTCTGGATGGGCAGGTACCCAACCAACATGCACACGTGTCTGTCATGTAAGCAAGAAACACAATTAAATCATGCGAAGCCACTAACATTGGGATTTAATTCTTCAGAGTAGCAAGAATTATCCAATAAATCCACTCCTCGCTGACATATATATTCCTTGATATTAGAGCTACACACCATCCATCCTCCTAAACAGAACAAACCTACCTACTGAATGAACAATTGAATAAACAAGAAGATGCCTGTGGCTTGTCACTATCATTCTTCCACACTTCTACAATGCGGTGTTGTGTTAAGCATCTGACACATAAAATTCAGGTCTAGAAGTGGCTTCAGAATGCAACTCACCATTCCTCCTAATTTTATGAATGATTAATGAATGAATAAATCATAATTAATGATTATGAATGAAGGATTGAATCCAGCAGTTGGAAACAAGCAAGACTAAAAGCAAACACTCCCTGCTATCTGCTCATTCAAAAAAGGCTCTTTATTTGCAAAGACCACTCTGTATATGCACGTGAGTGCGCAAGGATGTAGTAAGTGTGTGTAATTGTATGCATTATATATATATATATAAAAACAATTGGATGTCAAATTTCTATTTTTCTTGCCTGGCTTTATCTAATTTATTTTCTAATTTGCATGTAATTTTTTAGTATAATTCATCTACAATATACTGTATGTATACCAAGTATGCAATTTGATGAGTTTTGACATAAGAATAAACCCATAAATCCATAACCACAATCAAGTAATAAACATTTGCATCACCCCCATAATCTCCTGTGCCCTTTGGGATCATCCCTTTCCTCTCACAGTGCCTCATACCCAGGCAACAGCTAATCTGTTTTCTCTCAGTAAAGATGACTTTGCATTGATCAGAGCAGACTACATACTCTTGGAGTGGGGGAAGGTGGGCGTCCTTCACTCCACAGTCATATAAAGATCTACCCATTTTGGTGTGTGGCAGTTGTTCATTTGAGTTTATTCCTGAATAATATTCACTGAAAAGATACATTACAATGTGATTATTCATATATACTAAATATATACTCTAATTTCTTTTGAATGACTACGTACAGTCATAGAGTAGACATGTGTTTAACTTTTTAAGAAACTGATAAAATGTTACCCAAAGTAGCAGGGAATGTTACATTCCCACCAGCAATACTTAGTTGCTCCACATCCCTGACAACACTAGGATGGTTACTCCCTCTGATGTTAGAGGTTCTAATGGGTTATGCAGTGGTATCTCATTGTGGTTTCCATTTTCACCTCCATAATGACTACTGGATGTTGACTATTTTCTCACATACTTATTTGCCATCTTAACAGTAGCTTTCAAAAAGCATGTGTTTTTAACTTCTCTCAAGTCTAACATCAATTTTTTTTTTTTAATTTATTTGACAGAGATCAGAAGTAGGCAGAGAGGCAGGCAGAGAGAGAAGAAAGAAATCAGGCTCTCTGCCGAGCAGAGAGCCCGATGCGGGGCTTGATCCTAGGACCCTGGGACTATGACCTGAGCTGAAAGCAAAGGCTTAAACCCGCTGAGCCACCCAGGCGCCCCCTAACATCAATTTTTAATGTGTATGTGTCTGTGTGTGTGTGTGTGTGTTTTGTTTTGATTTCCTACCTAAGGAATCTTGATCTAACCAAAGGAAATAAAAATTCTCTCATTCATTATAGTCTAGAAATTTCATGGTTTCAAGTTTATGTTTAGACCTATGACACATTTTGAGTTAATCTTTGACTTCCTCTTTCTTTTCTTCCCATATGAATATACAGTTGCTAGAATATACAGTTGCTAGAATATACAGTTGCTAGAATATACAGTTGCTAGGTGGTTTAGTTGGTTGGGTGTCTGCCCTCAGCTCGGGAAATGATTTCTGGGTCCTGAGATCTAACCCCTCATTGGGCTCCTGCAGGATGGGAAGTCTGCTTCTCCTCCGTGCTCTGCTGCTCCCCCTGCCTGAGTGCGCTCTCTCTGTCAAATAAGTTAAAAAAAAAAAAAATTATCCTTTCCTCATTGAACTGCCTTTGTAGCTTTGTCAGAATTTGATTGACTCCATGTATACAGGTCTATTTTGAACTCTGTGCTCTGATTCATTGATCTATTAACCTATTGATTCCAAAACCACACTGTCTTGATTTCTGTAGCTGTAGAATAATTTTCAGTCGGGTACTATTTGTCCTTCATTTTTCTTCTTTTTCCAAGTTGTCTTGGCTATTCTAGGTCTTTCAATTTCACATAAATTTTCAAATCATCTCTCTACTAAAAAAAAAAATCCACAGAGATTTTGGTTGAAATTACATTGAATCTAAAGATGAATTTATGGAGGACTGCTATTTTAACACTAGTGAATTTTTCAATCTAAGAATGAACTCTCTCTCTCCATTTATTTAGATCTTCTTTAATTTGTTTCAGTAATGTTTTGTTTCAGGGGACAGAATTTATATATACTTTATTAGATTTATCTCTAAGATTCATATTTTTTATTCTACTGTGGTATTGGTTTTTTTAACTTCTATTTTTGAGTGTTTATTTCTAGTATACAGAAATACAATTTTTTCCAATTTTTTTTATTGCACTAAACTATGCATAACATAAGGTTTACCATCTTACCCCCTTCTAAGTTTACAGTTCATTAGTATCAAGTACATTCATAGACTGTGCGACCATCCCACTATCCATCTCCATGGCTCTTCTTATCTTGTAAAACTGACTCTCTACACCCATTAGACAATGACTCCACATTCTTCTCTCCCCACACATCTTGCCATCCACCATTGTATTTTCTGTCTTTTGACTTTATTTATTTTTTATTTATTTTTTAAAGATTTTATTTATTTATTTGAGAGAGAGAGCCCAAGCAGGCAGAGCAGCAGGCAGAGAGAGAAGAGGAAGCAGGCTCTCCACTGAGCAAAGACCCCGATGCCGGGCTTGATCCCAGGACCCTGAGGTCATGACCTGAGCCAAAGGCAGAGGCTTAACCCACTGAGCCACCCAGGTGCCCAAATACAGTAATGACTGCTTTACTTCATTTAATACAATGTCTTCCAGGTTCATTCATGTCATAGCATGAGTCAGAATTTCCTTTCCTAGTAATGCTGAATGATGTTTTTGCAGGGGTAGACCACATGTGTTTATCCATCCTTTTGTGGGAGGAACTTGGGTTGCTTCCATGTGTTAGCTACTGTGAATATGCTGCTGCTATGAACATGGGGTATACACATCTCCTCAAGACCCTGCTTTTGGTTGTTTTGAGTATATATGCAGGAGAATTTCTGGACCATAGGGTAAATCTATTTTTAATTTTTTGGGGACCCATTATAGTATTTCCACAGTGGCTGCGCCATTTTTACATTCCCATCAACAGTGCACAGGAGTTCCAATTTTCCACGTCCTCATGAACACTTGTAACTTTCTGGGGTTTCTGAGAGTAGCCGTCCTAATGGGTGTGCAGTGATATCACCCTATGGCTTTGATTTGCATTTCCCTAATGGTTAGTGATGTTGAATATCTTTTCATGTTCTTATTGGCCATTTGTATATCTTCATTGGAGAAATGCCAATTGAAGTCCTTTGTTGATTTTTGAATTGGATTGTTTTGAGTTGTTGAGGGGTTTCTTTTAAGTTTTTATTTAAATTCATTAGCAAACACGTAGTATAATATTTTTTCCAGTTGTAGACACAACAAAAGAATAAATACATAAATTAGACTTCATGAAAATTAAAATCTATTTTGCACCAAAAGACACTATTAAAAAGGGAAAAGGCAACCCACGGGACAGGAAAAAAATATTTGCAAATCATATATCTGATCAGGGATTAATATCCAGAATATAAAGAGAATTCCTAAAACTCAACAATCATTTATGTTTAAACTTTATACTTTTCATGAAGTCTAATTTGTGTATTTATTCTCTTGTTGTATGTGACTTTGGTGTCATATCATTGCCAAATCTATTGTAGACTTCATAAGATTTTCTATGTCAATGATCATGATTTACCAAACAGAAAGATAATTTTATGTCTTTATTTCCCATCCGGTTGTTGTTTTTGTTTTTGTTTTTGTTTTCTTCCTTGATTAATATGAGAACCACCAGAACAATGTTGAATAGAAGTTGGGGGTGGGGTGGAGAGCAGGAGCCCTGTCTTTGTTCCTGTTCTTAGAGATTCAGTCTTTCACTATGAAGTATGATATCAGCTCTAGACATTTCACAGATTCCCTTATTTGTATGAAGAAATACCTCCCTATTGCTAGTTTGCTGAAAGTTTTTCTCAGGAATGAAAATTGAATTTTGCATCTATTGAGTTCTTTTTAATCTGTGATGTGGAAACTTATATGGATGGATTTACTCAAACGTTCAACCAAATTGAATTCCTGGGATAGATCCACTCGAACTTAATGTTGGATTTAATTTTCTAACATCCAATTAAGAATTCTTACATCTATGTTGATGAGAGATATAGGTCAATAGTTTTCTTTCTATATAATGTCTTTAGTTTCAGAGTAATGCAGGGCGCATTGTTTGAATTTCCAGATGATCAATGTGACTCTCTTTTATATTTTGTGTCTCTGGTTAACATTCTCAATCTTTCATCTACCCTCTTGAGCATATGGAAGATACTTATGGTTGGATGTTGTTATAATGTTCTCATCCACCAGTTCTATCACTGCTGTCATTTCTGTGTCTGTTTCTACTGATATATTTTTCTTCTCATCATGGTCATATTTTCCTGCTTCTTTGTTTGTCCAGTATCTTTATTGGGTGACAGGCAATGTGAATTTTACTTGATTGGATCCAAGCTCTTATGTTATTCCTTTAATACTCTCAACCTTTGCTCTGGCATGCAGGTAAGTGACATTAAAAGAGTTGGCTCCTTTTAAGGTCTTATTCTAGACAGTTCGGCAGTCTATAGTCTGGTGTAATTCTGCAGCACCACTGAGGCAAGGCCTTCTGAAAACTACCTGATGTCCATGGATTACAGTTTCCCACTCTTGCTGGTGGGAACACAGATAGCTCTTGGTCCTGTGAGAGCTCTTGGGATTATTTCTTTTTCTCCTTTTGTGTACTTTTCTACATGTGTGAGTTCATTATGACTCAGCTGGACATTCGAGGGTGCCTCTGTGAGTCAATGGGCTCTCTTTTTGGACTGTTTTTCCCGCTCCATACTCTGCCCCACAGACTCACACTGGCCCCCCTGGCATCTCAGCACTGTCTCTTCAGCCCAGGCAAAGCACTGCACTATACTTGGGTCCTCCTCCGTCCCCCACACTTTGGCCAGGATGCTCGCCGCCCCAGAAGAAACCTGGAGCAGCCATAGGGCTCACCTGATGTTCTCTCCTTTTCAAGGATCATTATTTCCTGATGTCCAATGCTTATATATTCTGCTCAGTCTTTTAGTTTCCCAAAGGAAAGCGATTTGGGCCCCTGTTACTCCATCTTGGCCAAAAGTGGAATTAGTCCTCTAACATAAAATTAAGTGTATTCTCTTAATTTCCCGCATCTAACCAAAGCCTGTCATTTGTTATATCATGAGACTTTAAAGCAAATATTTGTTCTTACTGGCCCAGCATCTTGGATTCTCTAAGGTGTGGGTCCACGTGGTTTATACATAGACTGTATTCACATATTAGGACCTTCTCCAACAACCATGTTGCTGACTTGCTTCTTCTGAAATTGATCTTAGAGCAGCCTTACTCCACCAACATTGTCATTAAAGCTTTTTCCTAAGGTCAATAGAGCCTTTTTCAGCACGATCATAAGCATAATTTGTCCTATTAATCAAGGTCTGTGTTTTAGAAAGGAATATCAGCAGTCCAGCCCTGATAGCATTTCAATGGTTGCATCTTAATGCAATTGTTGCAGTTGTAATTATTTTCATCTGTCTCTCCTTTTAAACTACAAATTAGAACGACCTATTAAAATGAGAAGTAATTACACACATTAAATATTTTTTTTTACTGGCTTTGGCTTATCTATTGTATAAGTACGGGTGAGAATGCAGAGTCCTATATTTGAAAGTGTTGTAGGCTTATGGTGGAGCATTTATATTTGTATTACAATATGTCAGACTTTATACTTAGAGACCCTTTGGGACATATGTAGACTTCAAGTGAGTTTTTGGGCTTATATGAAAAATGGATGATTTTAGAAAGGTAACTTGGGAAATGTCTTCTTGTTGTTTTGTTTCCTCTTGCTAGCAAGTCTGAATTTATTTTGAAATGAATTAGTAGCATGCTGCCATCCAACATGAGTGTCTGCTCTGTTAACCATCCTAAGTCTAACAGCATTCTGGCAAAAACCATTGTTGAGTATGAAAAATCGTAAGTAATCACTTCGAAGGCCTTATAGCTTCGATATATGCGATGTGTCAGCAACTTCATTTCCAAGAGGGTTTTGGGGGAGGAGGGCATTTGGGGTTTCTTTCCTCTTTTTTGTGGGTTTTTTTTTTGTTTTGTTTTGTTTTTTGTTTTGTTTGCTTCCTGTAATTTTCTCATAAGGGATACAGTTACAAAGGAGTCTATTTCATGTAAATGAATTGCACGTTTTGACTCAGGTTGCCCCGCTAAATTTTACACTTGATACTTGATAAATAAAAAATGAAGATTTAGAATGGAGAAGTGTTAAAGAGACAGCACTTCCGTCCTAGAAAGAGCTTCCTGCTGGAAAAACTGGGCATGGTTTCATGCAGTGGCTAGGAATCTAAAACACAATGAACAACTGTGATTTGGTTTAGAGAATGATTTAGATAATAAATATGCCCAACTCCAATTTCTTTTTCAGTAATCATTATATGTAGTTCATTTTAAATGGGGCAATTTAACACCTAATATAAAACACCCTGTCTAATGTCTCTGAGACAGAACACAGAATTCTCGTGATTTTTTTTTTCATTCATATACTAGTCTTTAGTTCTGAAGAAACAGTTGGCTAAACAGCTCATTATGCTTAGTTAATAGTTTTAAGTGTGAGCATTTTAAGGAGAAACAGAATATCATTCTTCCAAAGACCAGCTTTAGTTTAGATACTCTTTAAAATAATAAAAAAAAAAAATGTGTATTTCCTACTTCTTAAGTGAAAAATGCAGCCTTGTTAAAATGGCACTGATTCTCTCAAAAATGTTTGAGTATTTTATTGAATTGATATGACTCCCTTTCTTATCAGTGCTATTTTTCTTTAGAAGGGCAATCGTTTGAATTAAATTGATGGCTCCATCTTCATCCGATCATTCTGTGCTCTGAAGTCTTCGGATGCTACTTCCAACAGAAGAAAATGAAGACTTTCAACATACTTAAAATCTATTGTTTTTTTTTTTTTTTTTCAAGGACCTCCCTAACTCGAGAGAGGAGAATGAGGGAAAGTTCCCTGACGGCAAGTTGCTTCAAACATGTTCAACCTGGCTTGATTGCCAAGTTTCAAGAATGGAGCTCTGTGGTCTGCCCTTCCTTCCTTTTTCTTCTTTGAGACTTTCCTGAGCTATGGCTTTTTAAATTTTCTTTCATGATGACATTTTGGGTACTAGGAAGTAAAGAATAAAGCCCAAAATCTCCTGTAACTCTGACAGATTTTGAATCCCTTTCCCAGGGCTGCCAAACACATGGCCACACACCCGTGGTTTAAAAGAAGAGAAGTTTACTCTCCCACAGTCCTGGAGTCTAAACACTGATTCCTCCAAGATGGAGGACGGTCCCTCCTTGTGTCTTTATAGCTTCAGGGGTACTTGTCAACCTTGCCTTGCAGAGTCGTTCCCATCTCTGCCTCCCTAGTCACATGGCATTGTCCCTGTGTGTCTGTCTTCATTGGGTATTTCCCCTTTGCATAAGGACGTGGATCGTACTTCATTAGGGTTCACCCTTTATCTTCACTTGATTGTATTTGTAACGACTCTCTTTCCAAGTAAGGCTACATTCATAGGTACAGGGACTTAGGATGTCAGCATATCTTCTAGGGGAAATCCCCATAACAGAATTCCACTCCATCAAATGACAGTTGATGAAATTGACACATTATTCTCTTTTATTTAAAAAGAGTAATTTGCATCATGAATGTGGTTTAAAGCCAACTAATATGACCATTCAGCCTCATTTAATGAAGAAGGAATGTCTTTAAATTATTGGGCTTAACCTTAAGCTTACTTCTATCTTCTATTAACAACATTGGCATAAATGCTTCATTGATATGAGGTTATGGATCTATGAGGTACCCTCATATTTGGTTGACACTCAAACTTGACTGTAATTTATTTTGCTTAAAAAGATCGTATCAAAGTCTCTAATTCCACAGTTCTGGACTCATTTCACCTGACTCACCACAGATCATCTTCCTTACACTTCTCCCCAAGTCTTTCTTTAGTGATTGGCACCAGTGTTCACCCAATTCTCAACCAACAATCCGCATACCTGGAAGTCATCCCTGTAAGTCCCACATTTTCATCCCCACCCACCCCCATATATATGCCCACCAAGCTTGTCAGTATCATGTCATTGGCAATTTCCAAATAGATCAACCATCGCCCAAGCCATCTCTCTCAGCTGTACCTCCTCAACCGCTTTCTAACATATGTCCTTACATTTGCTCTTGCCTTGTGCTAATCCACTCTCCAGTTATAACCAGAGTGAGCCTTAAGAAACAAAAATCAAACCCTGTCCCTCTCTAACTGAGAAAACACAATGAATACTCACTTCTTGCTAGATAAAGACAAAACAAACAAACAAACAAACAAAAAACATAACTAGTGTTCTAGCCGCCTAACCTACTGCTGCTGGGTGTTTCCTCTCTGTGGTTTTGGTCTTTGTCTTAGCCCATTTGAACTGTTACAACAAAGGACCCTAGACTATGGGGCTTATAAACAACGGAGATCTCTTTCTCACACCTCTGGAGCCTGTAAGTCCAAGACCTAGTCACCAAGTGGTACAGTGTCCAGAGGACCTTCTTCCTGGCTCACAGACTCATCTCCTCACTGCGTCTTCACATGAGGGAAGGAGTGGGGGGGATCCCTGAAGGCTCTTTTATAAGGGCACTAATCAATTCATGGGGGACCCACCCTCATGACCTCATACCTCCTAAAGGCCCACCTCCCAATACCATCCCACAGGGGGTTAGGCTTTAACGTCTGGATTCGGGAGTGGGTAAACATTCAGTCCCTAGCAGACCCCCAAACTATATTTCTTCTTTTTGCTTTGAAAGATCTGTACAATTACAGTATTTACAGTCCTCACACAGGCTATTTCTCCGATCCGGAACACACCCCCACAGTCCTTCATGCTTTCACAGCTACTCTCATTTAATTGATCTCAGATCCAATTGTCACATTGGTGACTCACAGTCAACAACTTCCCCATACTCCCTGACATACACTCCCGAAGGACACTTCATCTTCCTGGAAAACTCACAGCAATCATAACCAAGTAAATGTGTAGTTAGCTCTTAGGAAACTTGTTTTCATTGATGGGATATAAGGTTCTTAAGGATGAAGACCTGATCTGCTTCCTTGTTAACTCTGTCCCTTGATTCTAGTACTTAACCACCACCGGCAGAATGAATTAGTGTGCAAGTAATGGGGACCTAATTATTAACAGTTGATTCTATTCTCTTATGACTCCCTTAAAACCACCTTCCTCACTGTGGAGATCATAGTGAGCTTCAGACCCCAAAGGACTACACCAAGATTTAACAAATTCCATGGTCTTGGGGCACCTGGGTGGCTCAGTTGTTTAAACATCTGCCTTTGTCTCAGATCATGTTCCCCGGGTCCTGGGATCAAGTCCTGAATCAGGATCCCTGCTCTGTTGGAAGTCTACTTCTCCCTCTCCTTCTGACTCCCACACCTGACCTCATGCTCTCTGTCTCGCACATGCTCTCTCTCTCAAATAAATAAATATCTTAAAAAAAAAAAAATCCTGGTCTTGAAGATCCAAGTGTTGAAAGAGACAGTACATGTTTCTTAATTAAAAGAATGTAAGAGGAGGTTTCTGTACCGATTTCCAGAATGGAGGAGAGTGAGTAAGCCTTCTTATTGTCTGGGAGCACACTTGAGTCCCTAAGTATTTTTAGTGTAGATGAAAGAATGTAGCAAAATGCAAATAATTTGTGTTCCGAAAATAGAAGTATAAATAATGTATTGAGTATATGAACCAAAACTGTACATAATGTACTTCTCTAATCTACTTGGAATTCAGAGTGCTGTAACAAAGAACTGATGTATGGTATAAAAAAAACACATCAAAAGAATGAATGACACTATGAGAAGGCCTGACAATCCTCTGCCAGTGCTACCATCTCCACTTTTTTAAAATTTTCCTGGAAATTTAGAGCTGTATGACGGCATTTTCTCCAATTCCTCAACCACTTCGTTCCTTCTAGAGAAGAGGAAGATGTCCCAGCGGAAAGCTCTAGAGACCAAATTATATAAATAGTAACACAACTCGTGATTTTCACCAATGAGGAGAGATTCTATTTCTCCCTCTTTGCTTTTTTCCCTAAAAACCTCAATGCACTTGCTTATTTTTAATACTTAACAATAACTTCTTATGTTCTGACAAATAAAATGGAAAACTTGTGTTAAGCAAAATCAAGATTTACCTTTTGACGCCTGATTCACCACTGTGAGTGACTTCCTCATCAATGAGGTACCCAGTGAGTTTCTTATTTTCACTTGTTTAATTTTCTTCCACTGTAAATTGGACAGAATTATTTTCTCTACTTCAGAGGGCTATTTTGGGGACTGCTTATTCCAGACACAGTGATCATTAACTTAACTGTTAGATCTCTCTCTTTCTTTCCTTTTTACCCAACAAAGAACCTGGATCATTTACAGCATGTAGGCAAAGGCCAACTGGCAAATTCAGAAGAGAATCCCTACTACGTCCACTGGGCTCTCAGAGGCTTTGGATCTTCCTGGTTGGCTTTCTTATTGATAAACTCTTCTACATTTAGGAAGTGAATACTTCACCTATGATCATGTGTAAAGCCAACCCCTATGGCTGCCCTTTTAAACAACGATGAAGATGAACCCAGTTCCTAAAATGGCTGATACTAACATCATTTATGTGACAAAGACTTGGTGTCTAAGCACCTGCGTTCAGATCCCAGGTCTGCTGTGAGCACCTGAGTGTAGATTTTCTTATTGAGAAAACATTGACAAAGATTTCTTCTGTACGTGTATTCGGTGTGATGAAAGAGGAGAGTCCCTTCCACAGTGCCTGGCATGTACTAGGTCCTCAACGACTTCTGAATATGGCCTCTTTCTATTATGAACAGTCCTGATCTAACTCGCTGAATAACGTAATTATTTAACTCCATTTAAAAGAATGCGAAAATATGGACGCAGTGTTCTTGAGATGTAGACATTACATCACTTGCATTTTGCACGCATGCCTCATTATAAATAGTAGAACTATCCTATCTAGAAGGGAACACATGGCTGTTGGAATCAGGAACCTGAATACAGCTCCAGCTGCAGCACCCCCTCTGTGTCAACCTCTCCGTTACAAATGTCCTTGTTGGCAGCCTCCTAGGATTTGTGTGAAGTCTTGTAAGACAGAGGCTTTAAAGTCTCCCGCCCAGTGCTGAATGCCTACAGAACAACAAATAGGAGACATTTTAAATAGCATAACCATAAATGCACAATGTATGTAATCTAAATGGCAAAACTGATGAATAAAAGGGAGAGGCATTAGGACAATCAGCGGTCCTAGTGCAAGACTATTTTTAATTACAGCATTTTGAAAAGAGCTGCTGTGATTATTCTGGACCTGACAGTGATCTGGAGCTCAAGACATGCTGTGGAGTGTTATGCTAATCAGGAGTGCTCGCCATCCGTGAGGGATCACGGCCGCTAACAAGCCTGGATCACGATCCCACACCGTGAAGCCTCGCATCTTGGAATTATTGTTGCTGTTATTTGCGGGGGTTTAGAATAGGGGTGGAATGCACTTTTCACTTGCTAGTGAGTGTGTGAAGGTGTTTACTGGAAAAGACACAAGATCTCCAGACCATTTGTCTCCTGGGAGCGCCTGTCATCTGTGGCAGGGAACTTCTGTTCCTTCTTCTAGCCTGCCCAAAACCCCCATCAGATCCATGCCCAGATGTGTGTGGTGCAGTCCCCTAAGTCAAATACCCTAACCATACCTGTCATCATAGCATCCAAAAAGGTTATTACCATAGTGCTTCTATTTTTTTTTAGATTTTTTTATTTTTTATAAACATATATTTTTATCCTCAGAAGTACAGGTCTGTGAATCGCCAGGTTTACACACTTCATAGCACTCACCAAATGTCCATAATCCCACCCCCTTCTCCCAACCCCCCTCCCCCCAGCAACCCTCAGTTTGTTTTGTGAGATTAAGAGTCACTTATGGTTTGTCTCCCTCCCAATCCCATCTTGTTTCATTGATTCTTCTCCTACCCACTTAAGCCCCCATGTTGCGTCACCACTTCCTCATATCAGGGAGATCATATGATAGTTGTCTTTCTCTGCTTGACTTATTTCGCTAAGCATGATACGCTCTAGTTCCATCCATGTTGTCGCAAATGGCAAGATTTCATTTCTTTTGATGGCTGCATAGTATTCCATTGTGTATATAGATGTCCATCAACAGATGAATGGATAAAGAAGTGCTTCTATTTTTTGATGGTGCACAATAATAAAAGTTAAAATACTTTAATTTTCTTCACTTACTCAGGTCTCCATCCTTTCATGTATGGAATATATTTTATTGCCTCTTGCCAAATGTCTTTCATCCACCACACACACTACCATGAAAGGAGGTATCGTGAAGAGCACATTGGATCGTATTACCACCGCTCCATGACTGCTCTCCTAGATCTGTCTCCATTGTGTGAGTTTAAGTCTTCCCTTGCCGACACCACCGAGATACGACCACCGCTAAAATCTAGATCCGCTAAAATCTAGACCCTGCCTTGCTACTCACCCCGTCTACAGGATCACACCTCTTTGACTTTGCTAGTACCACTTCTTAAGTCTCAAAATGTTCAAATGCCTTATCTTTTATTAGTCCTTTTCCCCAATCTCATCATTTGAACATGATTCTTCATCATTACTGTTGTCTAAGATCATACAGCATTTTGCTTCGATAAATAGATCCATAGTTACGTTGTGAGAGTTCCTCTGTGGCTGTGCATTCACTCAATCCTCAGAACATATCATGGAATAAGGAGGACAAGTACTTTAACCCACATGGGCGAGAGTGGAAGTAAGGGATGGATACACATAGAAAGCAAATGAAAGACATTAAATATTATACTTTTGATCCCTGATATTTCCTGAATATTATTGAAAGGACCTTGAAAAGATGAGACAGGATAGCTTTCAAGTATTTTACAGATGTGTCTTTTTTTGCCATTTATAATTTTTTTATTGAGAACCCCTAGTAACTCCGTGAGATAATTGGATGAGGTGTACACGTAAGTATTTTGTATTCATTCCTCCGTTAAAAAAAAAGACATTGAGCACCTACCAGTGTTTTTACCAAGTTTCACTAAAATTCAAAGGCAATGGAGAATTAAATCAAGACAGTGCATCAGGTCCTGTTGGTGGTCACTGTATTCCTGTATTCTCCAGTGATGTACTCCCAGAAGAAGACCCCTGTTGTGTTTAAGAATGCCCCTGATGAATCAGAACAAAATCTTAACTTGGTTAAACCTTCATTCCTGAGTATGTCTTTTCATTACCTGGGAATAAAAATTCAGAAACAGTATATAAAGCACTCCTGCTGTACCAAAATACAATGGGTATTTTGAGGAAAGGCACCTGTGTCCCTGATTGGCCAGCTCAGTGGCCCCTCTTCCATAGGACACCGCTTTTATTTGGAGAATGGTTAACAGACAAAATTATTTCATCATTGGGAAGATCCTTATAAGCCAGTGAGCCAATAGTTTATAAATGAGCAATGCAGGTGATTGCACAATTGAGGTCCAGTGGGTTTTCATGTCAAAGACTGTGCAAAGTTCACTGATGGGGTTTTGGTTTCCACATTGGAGCTATTCCCTAAGAAATAACCACTTGTGGAATTTTGGTGTATTATCAAAGAGTATTTACAAATATAAAGATTAGTTATTAAAATACTTCTTGCATTCCCAACTGCATGTCTCCAGGGACAGATTTTCTTCATACACTTTAACAAAAACAACATATTTGACAGTTGGAATGCTGAAGCAGACGTGAAAATCCAGTTATCTGCTGTCACTCAAGGAATCTGAGAACATGGTACAGTGCCACTCTTCTCACCACATTTCCTTTGTATCAGAAAACAGTTAATATAAACTGTTTAATATAAAATGTGATTTATGTTAACCTGTAATGAGTTTATTATGGTAATTTTTAAAAGGATTATTACATAAATATATTTTTTAAATTCTGTTTTAATTTCTAATATAGAACATATTGATAGATATAACTCATACTAACAAAGCCTCTTTAGGTCCTCTCTAAATTTAAAGAGTATAAAAGAGTTCCCAGGGCACATACATTTTGAGAATGGTGGCAGCTGCCAAATGATTTGTATGAAGAAAGCTTTAAAATCTCTGACCATCCAAGAATTCTCCCAAAATGTATTGTTGCCCCAAAGACTGATCGTTCATTCTGAACAATGGTTTCCCTTTGGTTAAATACTGTTCTCTCCATGTGGTCCTAAACAATTCTGTGTTAAATTATTTATGTCAAATTGGGTGAGGTAGTGGAAAGAGGTTAACCATTGGAGAAAAAAATAGGGTATGTTTCAAAGGCTTTCTCTAGGGCTTGCTTAGATGACATCAGCCTTGGTTGGGCCATGTGTAAAGGAGGGAGACTATTGTATTATCCATTATTGTAGATCTGTTTAGTTGCTAAATAGGAAAATATATGTAAAGTGCATGTTACAAAGGGAGGCCTTAATGAAGGTGCATATCCTGTCTTGGTCTCCAATATAAGTTGAACCAGCTCCCTGGTTCATTTTCCCTAGCAGAAGAAGCCAGTTGCAGAAGAATGGTCTAGGAGAGAAAGAAGATGAGGAAAGGAATTGTCTGAAAATCTGTTGGGGGTTTAAGGTGAATGTGCTTCCTATAATACAGGTCCCAGTTCCCAGGTAATCCCAGACTGAATCCCAACGATGGACGGTCCTTTTGTGACGCCCACCCCAGATTTGCTTCATTATGGATTCCCAGTGCCACTACAATGCATATTTTGAATGTCTGTTAAGCATCCCTGTTTTTAATAATTGAGTCTGTTGGCATTTACAGAGTCTGAGACATAGAAACTTTTCTCTTGCAATGGTGTTTGCAAACAATTCCATTGTTTGTTGAAGTCCTGAAGACTTCATTGGCTTTGGTCATGGCATGCAAAACCCCCGATGAATCATCAATATTAATTCTTGTTCAGACAGATCATTGAAAGGATATCAAACACACTGCAATTGACACGCTCAATTTTTTTTGTTACTCATTCCTGTGCAAGATTGGCAAAGTATTACCTTCAAGTTCACTCGATGGTAAAGTGAGGCTTTTCTACACTTAGGGTTCACTTCAGAAACACCTTATTATGTAATAGATGTGAGATTAATATTCATTACCTAACAGGTTATATTTTTAAATATTTTTAAATTAAAAATTAATATGCAGTTACATTAAAATATCTAGGAAACTATATTTTAAATATGACAGGCTTTATTACATCGATTTTATTTAGTTAATTCCTCAATTGGTAAATCATAAAGAAAGGAAGATTAATAGTCACTGTGTAGGGCAGACTGTCAGCAGTCTCATGTGGTATGAAACATGTGAGTTCGGTCCTTGCTTTGTTCTTCCCAGCAACATACACTGTATCAGACTATCCCCATAGAACATAAAGACCTATTCATATAAATCTACATGACCTTGGAGAAGCTATTCAGTTCTTTGAGCGTAATGTGTCTTCTATAAAAACAGAGACAGTAATTTTATTCTTTAAAGATATTTTTCAGTATGTGTGTGCATGGCTGTGAGTGTGTGTATGTGTGTGAGGGGTGTTGGTGTGGGTGTGTGTGGGAGGTGCGTAAAAAAACCCAAATCTACATGAACACAGTCAACTAATGCCCTATGTTGTTCTACTGAAACAACCAGGCAATTGTGTCTCTTCTTTCCCACTGCCGTTCAGTGGTGTGTTTACTCATTTCTTACCAAGATTATGGCTTTGCACGGCAGCGTCGATGGGAAACTGCCATCTCCTGTGTTTTTACTGGAAGGCAAGTAGAGGAGCAAGAGCCAGAACTCCGCCGGGGGTTACAGATGTTTTGAGAGCGCAAGTAGATATTCACAGCTTCCAAGTGCTGAACGGCCCTTGCTAAACATCTTTTTATGGGGAATGATTGAAAATTTTCAATAGGAATAATTTTCCAGTTGAAAGAGTAAAAAACAAACAAAAAAAATTATTCTGAGAAACAATGAGAATCCCTTCACCCCTACGGATTTTGCTAGTCATTGTATTGTTCGGGTGTTCTGAGCAATAGGTTAGGTGGGGAAACCGTCCCTCTCTGTAGGTCACTCAGCCTCTTTGAGCCTCACTGAGGGACATGCATGCCTGTCCCTCAAGGTCTGTCACTACTCGTGCAACACACAGGAAGGAAAAACCATTGCCATTTGCAGTTTTTACACTGAAAATCTGCAGGCTGTTCTCTTTCTTGTGGTCCCTGCTAAAAGGCAAGTCTCAGAGGATGATCTTTCTCAACCTAAGGAGAATTTTTTAAGAAACAGATGACCTCTTTCAAAATATAAAAACACAAAAATCGTAAATAGCAGAAGTAGCTCTAAGGCAGGACTGTATCTACCAGGCAACTGGTGCCATCAGTCTGGAGAAAAGGAGCTGAGCTATGTTGCACCACACAGACACTCTCTGTCCTCAGAACACTCAGAGAGCTCAGCCAGCATGAGGCAGGCTGGCACGGGAGGTGGGGAAGTGCTGGTCGAGGGCGGAAAAAAAATGGTATTTGTTATACTCTTGGTTGGTGTCACATTTATGGGAATGGAACCAAACAAAAACCCAGTGGCTGGGTGTCCTGTATGTGGCCCCAGGGGGCAGCATCCCATGGAGACGTTTCTGTGTGATCCTGTCCCACCCGGGAAGCGGGTCCAACAGCAGAATGCCATCACCACCCAATCTGCTCAGCTTGTGAACCGTGAGGCCTGAGCATCCCAACAAAGGACAGTTCACAGAGTCTCACTGGAACAATAAGTTTCCATGTGTCCAGATGACATCACCCTCAGGAAGCCCGAAGGAAAGGCAAGGGCAGGAGGGGGCCAGTCCCAAAGACTTGCTTCATTTCCAGCGGGAGCCTCAAATTAGACAGCCTTTTCTCAAGGCTTTAAAAAGAAGAGCATCAAAATAATAAGCAGGGGGTTGGGTGGCACTTTCAGGGAACACTGTGCTGTTTTTATAAATAACTCAAAGAATGCTGTCTTTTACATTTTCTTGGCTGCCGATCCTAGTGCAGGAAGTACACAGGCATGGAGAGCAACACCATCTTGCTGTGAATATAGCAATTCCAAACAGGATTTAGGTGGGGAAAACCGTCTAGCCCCAGAGACATGAAGTTCTCCTCCTGGATGTATCCACTAAAATAGACAATCTGGGAACCGTGAGCTGAGCCCTGGGACCCATGCTGTTGTAAAATCATGAGTCGGAGTCAAGTCCCAGAAGACTGGTAACGGAGTCATAAGAGTGCTTGATCACAGGAAGCCGATCTTTAGAAATCTGTGTGCAAAGGTGCGAGTCTATGTCCTGAGCTTAAGGAATGATAATAAGGATCCATTCTGTCAATTATCAGTCTCTTTCCCCTTTACTGTTCTCGAGATTTCACATTTGTGCTTTAAAGAAAACAGCCAAATTCCAAGCCGTCTGCAGGAGCTCCTAGGTTAGGTATCCTACTTTATTCTGGGACGTGGAATAAACGTGTCTAGTGGGAGAACAAGGAACCCGACAGCAGTAAAGAAGGGTGAGCAGGAGGAGGAAGTTAGTTACCCACTTGCATAGCTTAGGAAATTCTTCCAAAGGAAAGAAACGTTGTGAAATTTATGTTTTCTTGAATCTTGTATCCTAAACCTCTTTTCTGTAAGAAACACCAAGGAAAAAGGTTTAGAACAGCTGATGCTTTTAAAATACATTCATCCTCAAAAGGATTTTTCCTTTTCCACTATAAACAAAATTCAGTAATTGCCCCGGACCATATATATTTCCCCAATACATTATAACTCGGCTATATGAACACAGACTAGCTTTAAAAGGCCTTGAACCTAATCCAGCTGCACACCTCCCCTCCCTGCTTTGTGTCTTTTCATTGTTAACACAGGGAAGTTCATTTCTTGACCTAAAATTTGGCTCGCACAAAATTATACTTTTAGTTGGAAATGGTCAGAGACCTCTTGAGAATTCATTTTGCTCTTAAATGAGAATAATAATGGATTTGTGTTGTTAGAAAGAAGAAAATAACGAGCTGAATGAAGAGATAGCAGCCGCAGCCCCGCGTTTGATGCTAAATTGTTTCCAGAAATGAAACGGCTTTTCCCCGGAGGACTTCATGGGTGGAGGCAGAGACTTCATGGGAGAAACATGTTCTTGGCAAATGTTATGAAAAGTGTAGCTTCACGCCACAATTTGTTAACATTTATGCTCAGAATAGTAAACCACTCCTTCCAACAAGTTGAATTTGGCAGAAGTCCTATTAAAAAAAGAAAAAGAAAAAAAAGAAGAAGTTAGGTCAGAGAGTCTTGCTCAGGAACACAAACAGAGAGAGATCCATGGAGTTTCCCTCTGCAGGAATATGGACAGCCCCACCAGCCACGACTGTGTCGGCGAACGCCCTCCCGGCCGCATCTCAGGAAAATAGCCGTGCAGGCTCCCCTGGAGAGTAGATGGGGGAGTAGACACATCGCAGCCTGCATGACGAGCGAAGTCTTATGGCATCCTGAGCACACAGTGCTGTGCGCTGGGAGGAGTAGGTCCACACATGCCGCGTGGAGCATCTATACTCTTCCTACCAAGAACCGCTGAGTAAGTTGAGTAACCACTGAGTGAGTTCCAAAAAACTAGTAATGGAATGAACAAATGCTAGTCACGAATGATATAGAGAAGATGGAAAAACAACAAAAGAAAGAAAGAGAGAGAGAGAGAGAGAGAGAGAGAGAGAAGGAAGGCAGGCAGGCCAACGGGTTCTTGACCAGTCAGCTCACTCTGTGAAAGAGAACAGGGAACACAGCTCTGAAGTGCATTTTTAATATCATGTTAAGACTGATCAAGGGAGGTCAGGGTACAACAGAGCAGAGAGGGGAGCCTCTGAGGAGGAAGATACCCAGACGACTGAAGACCGGTATAAGCCAAGGAAGGGACAGGAGGAGGTCAGTGCTCTCTGGCGGAGGTCAGCCTTCCCACCAACCCAGGCCGCCATATTCTCCCTCAAGAGCGTCTGAGTCGTAACCGTTTCAACCACGAGAACGAACCAGAGGACGGAGCCTGCCCAAAAATGCATCCTGCATATAGGACACAAAACTAAGCTAAAAAATTCAAATCTCAGTATGCAATAGAAGCCTCACTGGAGAAATGTGGTGGGTTCTCCGGAGGGGCTGGGCTCAGTGCTCCCAGAGCCGGCCTTTCTGACATGACAGCTCTGACCAGTGCACCGGGGCTCTCTCCTTAGTGTCTCACCATTCTGACGTGTTAGAATAACAGGATTATGGTTTATTTTGCAATCTCAAATCAAAGAGGGTAGTAATGTGAGTTTTCCAGGGATGGTTTTCTCCTGTGTTTTTGCTAAATCCTTCTAATCATCTTTTTCAAATTTTGAGCCATTTTTAAGTGGATTCACCTGCAAGGTCTCATGTCATATGTGATTTTCATCTCACCTGGTTGTCACCTCACCCTCATTCTCCTAATATAGGGGAACCTGAGAACCTGCTTCCCACTCCTCCGACCACCTTGACCCAGGGAGCGTGCGGACGGAGGGTGCGTCACCCACCAGAGCTTCTGTGACAAAGCACTGCAAACCACGTGACTTCACAGAAGCATACTATCTCCCAGTTCTGCTGGCTGGAAGTCAGGGTGTTGTCAGGACTGGTTCCCTCTGAGTCCTCTGTCCTCAGAGTATAGACGACAGTGTTTTTCCTGTGTCCTCACTTGGTCTCCTTCTGTGTATATCTTTGTGTCTGCATTTTCTCCTCTTGGTAGTTCACCAGCCCTATTGGATTAAGAGCCACCCTAAAGGCCTCATTTGGCCTTGAGGATCTCTGTAAAGAGGTGCCAGGAAGGAAAGACATCCCCTCCGCTCTCCTAGTTTCCACAGCTGGGTCTATAAAATGTACTGACAACAGGCAGATCAACAGCAGAAAGAGATGCACATTTATTAATTTTTAATATTATGTGCAACGGAACATCACAGGACAAAAAGGAAACACCCCCAAAGTCCATGAGATCTGAGAGCTCATACCCCGTCCTAGTAGGGCACGGGAGGAATGGGTGAGGGGAGATGGCTGGGTCCCTAGAGGAGCAGATGGGAGGGGCACAGTTTGTGACCGTCGGTCTGGGTGTAAGGTTGACTTCTCAATTCCCCTCCTGTGACAAGAGTCAGTCCTCCTGGTCAGTGAAGCTCCTGGTGTGTGTGTGTGTGGGGGGGGGGGTTTACAGAGGACTCTGAGGTCCCTTTGGGGACTCTGTCTTCAGGCAGGTGAGGGGAGTTCAAAGAAAGCCTCT
Source organism: Mustela nigripes (assembly GCF_022355385.1). Taxonomy (NCBI): domain Eukaryota; kingdom Metazoa; phylum Chordata; class Mammalia; order Carnivora; family Mustelidae; genus Mustela; species Mustela nigripes. The sequence continues at coordinate 111,935,380 of NC_081562.1, forward strand.
CCCTGCACCTGCTGTGTTTCAAGTGCCTTGCGCTCCACGGCCATGCATTTGGGGTGGCAGGTCCCAGACTCCCTCAGACGGTATCTCCAAACACAGTCACAATGCGAGCTACTAGAGGTTAGGATTTCAACATGAATTGTAGAGGGGGACACAATTCAGCCCATAAAAGGAATCATGAACTATATGTCCCCCAACCCCAACTCCTTTTAAAAGGACAATTTAATTGTAGCAAACACTTAACGTGAGGTCTGCCCTCTTAGCGAATTTTCAGTGCACACTACGTTACCACAGACTACAGGTGCACTGGTACACAGCAGACGGAGCTTCCTCATCTTACTGGAGACATTTGCCTATCGATTAATCACCCCCCGTTGCCCACTCCCCAGCCCTGTTCACCGCCATCTCCGACTTCGATTTCATGAACCCGACTACTTGGAGATCATGTCCTATAAGCCGAGTCGTGCAGGGTCTGTCCTTCTGAGTCTGGCTCATCTCACTGAGCACAACATCCTCGACCTTCATCTGGCCTGTCTCGTCCTGCGGAACTCCCTTCTGTGTAGAAGCTGATGAGACTCCGTCGTGCGGCTGCACCGCATCCTCTTCATCCACTCAGCTGCCTCTCTTGTGTTAAGACTCGAAGGGGCTTGTTCAGAGGAGGAAAGGCGAGCGTCTCTTTACTTAACTGCCCGCTGCCGAGTCCCCCGTCTCTTGCTTGTCATGCCGGCTGTAGCACGCAGAGGTCAGCAGGGTCTGTGAGCGCAGGACCCCATGGCCGGACCCAGCCTGTCCTCCTGCACCCTCTCTGCCATCGCAGCCCAGAGTCGCTCAGCCGCTGGGGGCCCTGCGCATCTCAGGGCCTCCGGTGCAGTGTCAGCGAGACAATGCGAGTCTGGACCCGCGCGATGCCACGCGCCCCTGCCCCATCGTAGCGGGCGCCCGGCTGCGGCTCGGCCTCCCCAGCCCAGCTCCGTCCGTTCCCTTCCTCGGGGACACACAGGTTGACCAGGCTGCTGGCTATCGGCTGTCCAGGGAGAAAATGCCCACCTTTTCTCTCAAAGAACCTTGAATCCCCTCTCCCTAGCTATAGGGAAGCCAGAGAAGCACTCATTTCCTGTTAACTATGACAAAAGACCTACAACAAAGACCCCCCACTCCTTTCTCCTTTTATAAAGTGGACCTTGGGGTGATGATGGAGAACAGGAGGCTGGTGCATTCTCAGGAGGTTTCTGGCCCTATTCCCAGAGGACTTCCATTATGATGTGGGATTCTCAACGCTTCCCGGACCGCCCAGCTTCAGGTCCTAGTCATCATTCCAGAGGAGCAAGGAGAGTCCCGCTCAGGCTTGTACTACAAAGAGTTTTGGAGATATCCCAAGAGTACTTTCTCAAATTTATCCTTTCAATTCCAAAGCACACTACAGAATTCTGTGTTCTCAGCAAAGACGCTGGATTCTCTTACTAAAAGGGGAGTTTTACGATGGACAGAACCAGGAAGAAATAGCACACAGAGGTATCCAAATGCTTCCTCAAATTAACCTTTCCCTAGGGGACCAACATGACAGTTGCGGTAAGAATGATGACTAGAAGAAAGCTGGATACAAGCGACCAGAAAGACACAGAAGTTCTTTACTGAGAAAATATGTCCAGAAATCTCCTCTTTGAAGATCATGGAGACATGTAGGTTGTTACATTTGAGGAAAATGTGGTCTCCATTCCTTGAAAATCTCCTGTTCCTAAAACACAGCCTCTTAACTTGGATTTGGCCATTACTGGAAAGAAACACCGAGTATTTCTGAAACGCCAACCACACTTTCCTCATCTACTAATAAGATGTTTTGACATAGTCTAAAGTTACATATAATAATATTTTTGGTCTCTTCTAGTTTTAAATGTAGGAATCCGGGCTCATTATAAAAGATGGCAAAGTTTTCATAATTGCTATCTTCTGCATTGTTAAATAATTTTCAAAACATTTGTATAAACTATCCCCAAACTAGAACTTCTCAGTCTGCATTCACATAAGTGAGGCCCCAAAAGGTACTACAGCTTAGGAACTAAAACAGTTTGGGCCATGGGCTTTTTTCACTGTGAAAAATTTTTTTGATGTTAAAAACACGATTTTAAATATCTTGTTAACACCACTTTTAAGATTTTGATAACATGAAACACCCTATAAGAAACAGTGTCATGAACTAGATTCAATCTATATAATGAAGATGAGATTGTTCATAGTTGGAAAGACAGACAAGTCCGTGTTTTCTAAACACATTTTCATGGTTGTCAAGAATAATTGTCATCGAATTCTTGATGATATTCTTTTTTTGAGGTAAATATATAAATATCTATAAAGGTACCCAGTTTCATATGTTACATTCTTGTTTTTTCAGGCGGAAAGTATTGTTCAAAACATTCGGTGATGTGAAAGGAAAAATCTGTTCTTCAAAAGGTCAGCGGTTTCCCACAGGAGGGGGAGAGGGTCAGTCAGTGAAACAAATGACAGGCTTTTCTGTAATGCATCTTTTTATGGTAGCTGATTCTGCTGTAGTGGGTTATGAAAATGATTCAGATGATCTTCTGTAAGGACCCTGATTCCTTCCTCAAGTGAGTTCCTACCCATTGTTTCACACAGAAAAATGTACAGATGCTTCCCAAAAAATGAGCTATAATTATAGTACAAAAAGCAATTATATGTCTTTTATACAGATATATAAGCTAGATTTTCACAAATATTTAGAAGAATTTATGAAAATATCACAGGGTAATGAAAACTGTCCACAAGCAGTAATTAAGGATTTTAAAATAAAATTTTGGCAGGCTTTGGTTGAAAAACAAGTTGATATATGTAAATATATGCTGTTCATACCGTTGTTTTGGTCTCCTATTTCGGAATGGAGCATTTATTTCCGTGGCCTCCATACCGTGATGAGTGCTCTCAGTGGCTCGTGTCCGTGGGTTCATTAGAATGTAGGGCTGTGTGTGGACCCAAGGTTCACTATCCCCCATAGCTTACCCTTTGACTTGGCTCGACCAAACTAAGGAGGCATCTTTCCTTCCCACAGAGCCCTGAACTTTGGGTAACCTACAAGCATGATAAAGTACTAAGGACACAGAATTCCCCCTCAGCGGCTCATCATGAGGGTCCGGAACCAACTGACCAGAAGGATTTCCAATGAAGCTGCCCCAGTCGTGCTGTCTGCTGTCCTCCTGGTCCTCCTACTCTCTCAAGTCCTCTACCCTCCTTAGTCTCCCTAAAACAGACCCCCGTTTGGTTTTGAGATGCCTGCAGACCAATGTGCTCTCCGTATTGCGATCATCTTTTCTAATATGTTTCTCTTAAGTCTAGATTTCTCTTACACACACACACACACACACACACACACACACACACACACACTACCTTTTAACTGCAAGTAAGAGGGTGTTTGACGTGTTTAAGTGATTTGTATGTGACCTGTGAGGTGTTAGATGAAGTATGACAAAATGTCACCAAGTAATTTATTAAAAAAAAAACAAAAAAACAAAACAAAACAAAAAAAAAAAAACACAAAGCCTTGAAGGAAACAGTCCAGAATGGCTAATCACAGCTTTTGAAAGCGTTTGGACGTGTAGACAGCCTGTAGGGAATGTACAAATTGGCTACTTCGGTAAACAAATGAGATTGTGATTGGGCTGGAGCCCCAAAATAATGTGTAAAAATGAACAAACAAAACGTGGAGCTTCCTCTGAAAAGAATGAAGGAGAATTGCGTCCGTATTGAATAGATTGGCACCTTCCCTCTTTTCTGGTGACTCAGTATTTGTTATAGACCTGGCATGTCACAGGAACTCAAGACCAGATGAAGCTTGAATTTGACCCCAACCATCCTCTCATCTCATCTTATTTTACTGAAGTGGCTGACATGATAACCCCGAATTGGGAATTTTTTATTTGTGACCTGACTTGGATAAGCTACCACAAGAGACCAGTAGGTTTTCCCACTGAAAAGGAGAAGGGGAAATATGCAATTGGGGAGCCTGTGCAACTGAGCAGCAAGCCCTTTCCTGTGTGTGGAGGCTGGGCTCTGCGCCAGGTTCCCTACAATGTGGTCACTTCCACTAACACACTCGTCAGATACAGAAGATCGAACCAAGATGCCACCCCCAACACGGACTCATTTTCTCAGCAGAACCTGGCTTATTCTCCTAAAAGTGGCAGGAGGGGATGTGAAGCTGCAGTGGGCAGAGACCCCATGGGAATGAAGTAGTCATTTATGGAGTCTAAGAAGAGCCAGACCCTGAACTGAGACTAGTGTAGATGCTCTGTGAGAGGGGACGGAGCTCAGTGGACAGCAGTCAAGTGGCCATTCCACTGGCTTCAGCTCCCCAAATGGCTCTCTTGAATAAGTTCCTCTTCCTTGAAATTAAAATGTTCCACTACACACCTAGATCATGTGGAGAGCTTATTCCAACCTTCTGAATCCTTCCAATCTAAGAAACACAAGGTGCTCATTGCCAGCGTTGACTTTCTAGGTCTTCTGTAGATCAAAGAAAATGTAAAACATGGAGAATGTTTCTGTTGTAAGAAAACAGAAGCAGAGAGAATTATGGCAAACAGTAAGCAAGGGAAACTTGGGCTGTACATTTTGACTTTTGGTTTTTGCTGTTTTTTCCGCTGTACCTATTGACATGGCATCCAAAAATAGTTCTGTTTGTCTAGCTGTTTGTAAACTTGAATAGCAAGAATCAACCCACGTTGGTTCCCTGTGCCAGCCACTAGAGTAAGAAGGAATGACTCGTGGATGGAATTTAACAACAACTCGGCATGCAGGAACTCGCGTGGAAGCTGTCTGGGTGGCTGTGTGTGGACACCGTGATTGGACGAGCGCAGACACAGCAGCATCCTGTGCCTGAAGAAAGCATGCCAATTGCACACCATTGGGTAGGAGACTAGAAAATGAGGGTTTCTGATTTTGTAATGCTGCCTGTTTAGCTGTCTTTTCTCTAACTGTTCTTTTGGGGGATGCCACTTGAGTTGTCACCTCTGAGCAATCTCCTTAAGAATGACTTGATGATCATCAGAACTTATCTGGGTCCGTATAAATATGATCTTTCCAGTATTCCTGGGTGGGACACCTCCACTGGAATTTAGAAACTCAGTCATTATTTCAAGTAAATCAAGCTGCCCCAGCATAACTGTACACGACTTTCCTAAAATTTAATTTGTGTTGTATAGGTAAATCATTACATATACAGAGTATCAGCTTTCTGCTATTATTTTCTAGCTATTTGTGTCTATTGGCATTTGTCAGGATTAGGTCATGTCCATTCCCTCATTCGCACCTGCACCTTGGAAAGGCTCATTCCCCAAAGCTGAAGATGTTCCCTGTTGGTGGTCCCCTCAGCATGAGTACCATGGAAGGACCCTGCTGTTTGTTCATCTGGCCTCTACTTACTAATTTTACTGACCCATCAGGGTTTCTATCTTAAATGTAAGCCCTAGAAGGCTCTCTGTTTGTCTGTCTGTCTCAGATGTTGATGCTTTATTTTTGTTGTCATGGTTGGTTTTTTGTTGTTATTGTTTTGTTTTGTTTTTTTTGGTGGGGGCAGGGTTTTGTACCCCATCATGAGTTAGAATCCATTTGTCTGTTTATTTTTCTCCCGAGAGGGGAGGTATAATTTATTGGTCTCTTGGGTACACATATGTTCCCAACTGGAAGTTCGGACGCTGTGATCCAGCATCCTTTGCCGATCGGGACCACACCTTCGACCAATTAAATCAGACATGGCGGGGGGCCGGGATGCTTTGGCAGCTGCCTGGGGAATTCTGAAGTGCAGCTGATGATAACCACTGGTGGGGTCTAGCCGTGCCCTCTGCGATTCCCCAGCCAGGGAGACAAAGAGACCCGCTCTAATTCACTTCCTCTTCGCACTTCAAAGCGGTTGTGACTACACTATGGGATCAAAGGGATTTCGAGCCCCTGGGGCCCTGACTGCCCGAGGGCTCACCGGTCTGTGGGGCCCACAAGGCTCTGAAGTCCACATGGGTTGCTAGGGCAGAGAGATGGGTTCATTGCAGGCATCAAGGCCACAATTTGCAAAAAAAGAACTTCTTCCCCTGTCCCTACACAGCAAGTCTGAGGTGGGGAGACTTCACCCCAACTTACATCACCCCAACTTACACTTTAATCTTCGCTCTATCAAATGTTGCCCTTTTCGGTAAATGAATACTTTGTGTCTACATAAAAGTTGAGAATTATTTTCTTTTCAGCCCTTAATTCATATGTCATTAAAAGTTTATCTGAGGCAGTGGGAAAAATTTTATGTGTTTCATTACAGAAAAAAATAACAGGAGGATGAATTCGTTGTCCATTAACATTCCCCCGCAGATAGCTGGCCTCCTGTAGACATCAGGTCTCTGCAGAACATACTTTAACTCAAACATCCATTAACAACAGAAGAAAAACGCAGATTCTACTTTCTAAGTCTCCAAATGTATCAGAACATAACTGTGTCTGTCCAACCTAGAGAGCAGAGGAGGGATTCTGGAGCTTTACGATTGGATATGATAATTAACCATAGGGGCTGTCTCTCTCTCTCTCTCTCTTTTTTTTAAATGATCATTTCTAGGAACATATGGTCCCCAATAGTTTGACTTTACTGTACTTTTATGCCATAACCTGGTTGATTCTAAATATTAATATGTCAAAACTGCTAGATAAGACAGGGATTGATAACATTGCATTCCTAAAAAGAGGCAAATACAAATACTTTTTCTTAAAAAACTGCCCAAGAAAAGAAAAAAACAACAACAAACCCATTAGCCAATTTACTAATTGGGCTAATGCTTATATTTACATATCTTGTGAATTTTGATCATCATGTCATTCCTCAGCAATAAGTATCTATCTTCATAATATCAGAAGCTAGAAGTAGGTTATCAGAGTTTAGGAATAATTCACTGAGTCTTTTTGGAAATAAAGTAATGACGCAGTTTAGAAAGTAAAGCATAGGGCAAGAACAGACTCCACTCAAGTCGATTTTGATAATTAAAATTTAATCTATTCATGTGCCTTATAGGTAAATTGCATTTTATGAGAAGTCATCTCATTTTTTTTTAACAAATTGAAGTAACATTTTAAATACTAACAGACTGAATTAGTTATTTCTGGATATAGGAATCCTTATGTGTACCCAAAGGCTGTTTGTGGAAAAAATGCACTATAATGTAAGAGGCCCATATTCTGCAGATGGGAAAGGGAAGCCTGTCCCTGCAAAGCAAGGTAGTATCAAGCAGTGGCTTGGTGTGGAGTAAGAAAATAGCTACGTCCATTGTTCATACCTACTACCATTAGCTCATCTAGGAAAGATGCACAAACTCTTAAATGCCTTTCCTACCAGCACAAGTGGAAGGGCTAATGCTCCATGAGCAGAAGCTGCTGGACAAACACTTCACACCTCTCCCACTATTACGACGATGACGAAGCAGGGCTGTGCTTTTATCGACTTCCAGCCAACTTCACAACATAGCTGAGATTTTGGCAGAATCCTTAGACTTGATTAAATATCTGCAATACTTAGATTTCCCACAGGCCCTGAGCTGGAAGAATGGCTGTCAACAGGCAGGACTGACTTTTCCTGGCTCTGGGTCCCAGGCCCCAAGTACTGAATGCTGGAGGCCTGGACATGGGGTCTTTTGGAGACAGGTCTTTTGCAGACTTAATCCGCAGTGGCCCATGAGACCACTGTCTGCTGTAGCTGGATGGTGATGGTGTAGGGGAGACCCTCTCCCACATGTGTGCGTCTACGGACTTCCATAAGCCTGGGTTCCTCACTTGCAAATGCAAATGGTAGCACTTGCTACTCAGACATGCTTCCGAAAATCACCGGAGACACTGCGTGAAACCGAAACCACAGAGACTGAGGAACAAGGAACACCGGCTACACACTGGGCTCAAATTTAGACCACCTTTACCAGTCTTGGGGACTTTTGCAAATATACGCTGAAGTTCCTCCCCAGCTTGGAAAGGAGCACATGACTTCGCTGTCAAGGATGATGGTCCAAAGAATACCACATCATAATTTCCCTTGTCTTGGAGAATTTAGTCCTATATATGTTTATTTTTTTCCCATAATCATAGGCCGGAAATGCATTACATTTTCCAAGGGCTAACTAAGCACATCCGACTTCAGTTTGTTCACATACAAAATCACTGACAGACAGAGGTCATCCTGGCGCTTCGCTGGTCTCGGTCGAAGCGAACACAGATCACCAAGAGAGCTCTTTCCATTAGATGCGGTGGCATCGTGCCCAGTAATTCTCCTATGTTGTTTGATGACTTTTCACATGCCTAAGGGGAAAAAAATTATTTTTTTCCTTTTGGATATGTTTTTCTCATAATAAAAACTCCCTCTAAAACTGAAGGCAAAATTTACTTTAATGTGGAAATATATTCCAGCTTGAGAATGAATCAACGCCACATTTTTTCCGCGGAATGAAAGCATGATGTCACTAAGCTTTTGTGTGTTTTCACAGATGTTAGTCTCCTTTTGTCTGGATGTGAACTATCAGGATCCCATTTTGTAGCCACATATTTTGTATGTACAGGTGGAAGCGAGAAATCAGGGAGAAACTTGGCTGAAGTCTTCAGCTGCCTAAATTTCTATTTTTGGTAATTTTGCCCACCCTTAAAGCAAATATTTGGAACGTATCTATGTTGAATGGCCCTTCCCGACTCGTGATGGAACTTTTAGGACAAAGTGAACACACTGTTTCTGCTTCTTGTGCCCAGAGGGTGGGGACAAGGCCATTTTCTCTTTAAATAGTCACAGATTGTATCACTAACCTTTGTGACCTTTCCTAATGATCCATGCCCGTAACTTCAGCTTTAGAATACTGACAAGTTCAACTCTGAGTAGTGTGACCTTTAAAAACATATGTTTTTACTCTCTAGAATTTTTTCCCCATAAAAATTTCTGGTAGTAAGAGTCCACTCACCTCCCTTCTCCAATATGTGAATGAAAATATATGATCTTGATTTCTCAAAAAAAGAATCCACCAGGGCATAGTCCTGAATGATGTAGTCTTGGCTTGTACATCATCTCTAAGTCTATAAGAAACACAGATTTATATGTTTTAATATAAATTGGTCTCAAAGCATTTTTGTACCTCTTCTATCATTGTTCAGTATATATGAGGCTCAAGACAGAAATGGAAAAGAAAATTTAATGGACAGAACCTAAAACAAGGGTATGATGATGCCAGCTATGGTACAGTGGGAAAGAAAAGGCTTTGGAGCTAAATCTAGGGAGACCAGCTGTCCCACTCTGTCTGAGACTGAAGGGTGTCCTGAACCCATGGACTCGCTGGGCTAACACCGAAGGAGCTGGTCACCTCACCAGCTACACACTGGGCTCAAATATAGACCACCTTTACCGGTCTTGGGGACTTTTGCAAACCAGCTTGTCAGATCTTTAGTCATCTCTATGGTAAGGAGAGTAAAAATAACTAACTAGGGGGACTGGGTGTCCCTAACCAGGGAGTGAGCATCTCTTTGTTTTAGCTCAGGTCATGATCTCGGGGTCATGAGATCGGGTCCTACATGGGGCTCCACATTCAGAGAGAAATCTGAGATCCTCTCTCCTCTCTCTGTTGCTCTCATTCCTGCCCGCGCTCTCTCTACAACAAATAAATAAATCTTAAAAAGAGAGAGACAGAGTAACTATTCCTTCAGATTTTAAAGATCAGAGGCAACATCTGCAAAGAGAATGGTCTGGAACATGATGGTGAAAACAGCAAGAATGCTCTAAGTCCTCCTGATATATCTGACCCAGTACTTGACACACTCTCTTCTTCACTCCTACAACAGCCCACCAGTGAGGGGGTCAAGCCATTTTCATCCCCTCCCAGAGGATGAAGCCTTGGCCTCCAGAGGCTGGACCTCCCCCAGGTCGCTGCCGGCAGCAGGCTGAGCTCCATCTTGAGCGCAAACCCTCTGCGTGCTGCTACCACCTGTGCCGTCTACACCGATAACCAAGAAGCTGGTGCTCCAGATAAAATTAAAAATGATGCATCTTGCCCCCCTCCTCTGCACCCCACACGTGCACATAGCAGTAACCCCAAAGCACTAAGCTTAGGAAGGCCTGCTGCTGCGGTGTGACCCCAGAATCAGAGACCAGTTGCCTTTGGGGTCCTGCGGAAAGCCACACAGATCCTGCCCCAGTTCTCCACAGCCAGGGCAGAGTTTGGGTTGACGGATCCCAAAGCAGAATGCAAGCATCTCCCTCTGACAGCCCGTGCCCTCTGACCCGTTTACTGCCCCATGCGTGAGTGGGCCATGCCTCCACGTCTTAATAGTGCCTTGCACTGGGTGGGCTATGGGCTGTTCTGCAGTGATTTATTTCTGGATCTCAAGAAGCTAGACTTTCATTTCATAACTATTCAAAACTGGCAGAAGTGCTTCTGCTGTCCCAGTGCTCCCGACCCCATCGCCGCAGCTGGACAGGCTGAGGATTCTGGGCCCGGGGATGCGATCGGAACTCCTTGTCTACGGGCATTGGCTTTCCTTTCCGTGGATTGCTCATCTGAGTTCTGGCTCCTGCCAGTCCCATCTTCAATTTATTTTGTGGCGTAAGTGCTCCCGACTGAAGACAGCCTGCGGCCATCGTCTGCCCAGCCGTGCAGGATAATCTGTTAAGGAAAATCCCATTATTCTAACCATTTGAAGATCCATGGTTCCCTTGGCATGCTTTCGCACGGTTAGTGTCACCAGGACTCAGGGCTTTGTTGGGTGGAGGCTTCTGTGACCGTTCATGCCAGATTCTACTTGCCTTTCCCATTAGTGGCCAATTTTTAATCCCTTCTCTTACGCTGATGGAGATGTTCTTTTAATCTTCCTTCCCGACACAAGTGGGAAGCTTCCAGAGCCCAAAAAGAAGACGGAAAATGGACTTCCCTTGTTTATTTTAGTTTATTTACTGTGTGAATATTTTTTAAATATTTATATGTCCTATGAATCACTTAAATTCCAAAGTTTAGTGAAGTTATTTCCTTTACTTACCAAGAAAAAAAAAAAAGAAGAAAAGAAAGAAAGGGAAAAAAGTTTGAAATAGTCCTATGATCATTTAATGAGGAAAAAAATAAAAAAGATCACCATGCACTTCTTACTCCTGATTCTCTCTCTCCCTGTCTTTCATCAGCTTTTTGGGGACCCATTATAACCCTGGGTCATTACCATAGCTCAGTCATTTTTGGAAAGTCTGAGTCAACCATTACAAGTAGGCTTAAACTTCAAATATCTTCTGGGCATCTCCCATTGATTTTGCAATCTCTCCTGGGTTAACAGAGAATTAAGCAGATTAGTTTTGCTTTTTAGAGTAATGTATTGTGGCTGGCATAATCACTCCCTTCTACCAGAATCACTAAAGAGGGAAAGTAACATTTATATTGGATTTATATTTTAGGGGGGGGAAAAACACTCGCGTTTCACTGTCTCCCCCCAATATAATCAAAAACCCAAGACCAAATAACCAAGTCAACAACAAAAAAAATTGTTTTCACTATTTTTCAAAGGCTTTTAAGATATATAATAATGAACCAGTTAACTCTATGCCATCGATTTCATTCTTTTCATATCTAGAAAGCAAAAACGTGGACGTGAACAAAAAAAGGGGCTGGTGGAACCAATAGAGTTTATTTAATTATATCATATCCATGAAGGTGCATGCTCTTTATTTTTAGCAGTTAGCTCATGCACAAAATCATTGATTACTAATTATTACCATAAGCACGATTTCTCCACATTTTCTTACACAAGTTTCCAACATACGAAAACATTAGCAGAACCGCATAATCAACACATAATCACCACCTAGATTTTACAATTAACCTTCATTATGTCTTATTCCATACCTATCCATCTTTTTCATTCCTCTGTCCATAAATCAATCCATCATAAGCACAATTTTAACAAGTTAAATTACCTCATTTTCCACCCATGGAAGTTTGGAAGCAATCAATTAGAATGGATTTCTTTCTACTGGCAAAGAGTACAGGGCCTGATAGATCCTGGTCTATTAATAACCGTAAGATTTGATGGGAATGACACTCAATGAAGTAACAGGTGCCAGGTACTAAGAGGAGCTCAAGAATCGTGACAGTTGGAGGCAGCAGTGTGGAGGGTAGGACATCATCCAACCTCATCATGTAAGCTACAGATCCCATCCTGGGCACAGGACAGACCATGTTCATAATAGCCTGTAATCTTCATGAAGCCTAGATAGGAATGCAGAATCCTTCTCAACACAGTACTCTGGGCAGCACCACCAGCAGTCAGAACTGCCAGGGCAGGTAAAACTTAAATGCCATCCATGGTTGGGCAGACACCCTTGATACACACCTCACAACTGCAAGGGCAGCTACATAGGATTGATATTGATTATTGATGACCATGAGATCAACAAGTACAGAGTCCCTAGTATATGCAGTCACTGATTGCATTGATTGATTGCATTGATGCAACCACGACTCCTCCTCCAAGTTTTGCAAAGTCAAGTATTCTCCACAAATTTTGCTTAACAAGAGGAGGGAAGGACAGAAGGAAGGAAGGAAGAAAACTGAAGTTTTTCATGATGACTGTAACCCTCCTGTAACCGTTTGGATTCACCAGATGGCCTGAATGCATGCCGGGTGTTGGCGACAGGGCAGAGGTTGGGGATGAATAATGAGGAGGAAGGACGGTTATATGTAAATATGTAGCCACTTTCCGAATATTGGATTTTGTTGGAATAAACATGATTTGTCTTTTATCATTTGGTATGCAGTCTGAAAGGCCTTAATAAAATAACAAACCTCACTGAGCTTTATTTTGAATTTTTATGATTTCTTAGTCTACTGACTGCACACTCTTAGTGGCAGGGTAGAGATTATGGAATAATCTGAACAAAAAGTATGTAATTAAGACAGAAGACAGTGATCATTTTAATATATATATTTTTAAAGTCTACTAGGAGTATAAAAGTTAACTTTCCAAAATGTTCTAGCATACTAGTGGGAAACTTCATTCATCCAGAAGATTCCTAGAAGTGAACTAGCTCATTCTCTAACCAAACCAGAGATGAGACATGAACTAGCATATCCACAGAGCAATGGATTTTGTGACAGGTTTTTTTTTTTTTTTTTTAACTTAAGTGAGAAAATTGCTTTTAATTCATCTAATCTTTACAAAGTCAACGGGATTGTGTTTTCAAGCGTGCAGATGGTACGGCGTACCTGCGTGGTGGTGGCAGTGGGTGTCTGAATTCCGTGTATATAACTTGTCTCCTTACGTTGTTTGTTTAGCTGGCCACTGAACAGAAAGTGTTCTTTTTCTTCTCTTTCATTCTGAGACGCCTGAGGTCAATAAGGAATATCATGTTTCCAAGTAGTGTGCTGTAAGAAGAAGATTCCCTTGTGAGGTTCAGAAGCTCCATGTGTCCCCAACTGTGTCCACAAATACTTGAGCTGTGTTTCCATTCTGTTTATGGTTCAGCTAAAGCTGTCACATCTTAGAGTGGAGCCCTGGTGGGCAGTGGTGTCAAGACAGGAGCACCCTGGACATTTGCATCGTCAGGGTGGTCTATGGAGCAGCATGGGGGAGCATGAAGACACAGCGTCTTGACACATGTTGATAAAACGATGACACAGCAAACACGTGAAGGGACGCGCGTGTCAGTATGGGCCAGATGATCATCTCCAGGGAAGTGGAGCCAGGTCCTGGTGGGGCTAGTAGAAACAAAGTTTCAAAGAATGGAAAAATCGTTAAGACGCTTACAATTTGCCACAGTCTGAAACACAAACACGAGCTATTTCCTTAAAGACTCTCAGGATCCTGCCCCTTAACCTTCCTTGCATTCCTAGCCGGGCATAAATGCCTCCCGTTGTTGGCAATATTGTCGACAAAATCCTTTTCAGTGGGCTGCTTCAGAAACGATTGAAAATTGTGCATTCCTAGAATTGTATTTTTGGCTTCAAGGACATTTGAGAAGGGCTGACGTGCTCTTTACAGAAACGAAATGATTGTGAAGGTACTAGCTTAATAACCTACTCATTTGGGATGTGTATTTAGTAAGTGAATGCGAGTTTGTGTATGTGCATATAACATCCTTTCTAGACCCAATATTAGGGAGCCATTGTTAGTATTTGGTTGTTAAGAGAAATTAGTTTATTCTAGGCATTTTTTTTTCTCTAGCCATTTATCCTAACTCTGATATTGACAGAAGAGAGCTTTCTTTGTTGAGTTGTTATAAAGTAGTGTTGATTTTATAGACTGGGAAGCTGCCGTGTATCCGGGATTCTGGGACATCAGGAATTCCCAGCTGTCCCCCTAGAGCATCGTTCTCTCTATCACTGGACTATGACCTTTGACACTGAATCACACTACTGCCCCTCACCCATGTGGACCACCCTACACCTCCCCCTCCTTGTCTGGGTACTGTGCAGAGAGAATGCCATATATCTTAGATGCTAGTTTATAATTCTGGATTTATGTGCACTGTAGAATCAGTGTTATATAAAAAAATCACATTTTTGAGTTTGAAGTTTCTATAGTTTACATACAACAGAAGAGCTTATTCTAGAAAAGTCCGTGGAACAAGGAGACACATTTGTTTTTGTTTTTGTTTTTGTTTTTGTTTTTTGTGGAGGAGTTATTATGATCTCCAAACCTTTTCACCTTGTTTTCCAGAGTCTGTTTCTGGTGTGTGAATTATCACAGGAACAGTGGCCACTGCTGGCTTGTTAATTCTTGGGTCCCAAGCCCCAGGGCAGGGCTAACATATGACTCCTCTTTGACCACAGTGTTTTGAATGCAAGCCTAGATGAACATGTACTAGGTCCTGTCTCTCCAATGGAGTCAGAGAGCATACAGGCAGATTCTCTGATAACCTCGGGCAGCCCTGTGAGAAAAGGTGCTGGGAGCCATAGAGTATTGTTGGTGAAGGGAAAGTAGATTAAAAATAAGGGGTTCTTCAGGACACAAAATCAATGCACAGAAATCAGGTGCATTTGAATATACTAATAATGAAACAGATGAAAGAGAAATCAAGGAATCGATCCCATTTATAACTGCACCCAGAACTGTAAGACATGGAGGAATAAACCCAGCTGAACAGGTTGAGGACTGGTACTCAGAAAACTATAGAAAACTCATGAAGGAAATTAAGGAAGATACAAAGAAATGGAAAAATATTCCAGTCTTATGGATTGGAAGAACAAATATTGTTAGAATGTCTATGCTTCCCAGCACAATCTATACATTCAATACAAATCCTATCAAAGTGCCATCAGCTTTTTTCACAGATCTGGAACAAATGATCCTAAAATTTGTATGGAACCAGAAAAGATACCGAATAGCTAAAGGAAAGTTGAAAAAGAAAACCAAAGCAGGTAGCATCACAATTCTGGACGTCGAGTTATGTTACAACAAAGGTGTAGTCATCAAGAGAGCATGGTAATGGCACAAAAACAGACATATAGACCAATGGAACAGTAATATACCAGAAATGGACCCTCAATTCTATGGTCAACTAATCTTTGACAAAGCAGGAAAGAATATTCTATGGAAAAAAGACAGTCTCTTTAACAAATGGTGTTGGGAAAATTGGACAGCCACATGTGGAAGAGTGAAACAGGACCATTTCCTTACACCACACACAAAAATAGACTCAAATGTGTGAAAGACTTAAATGTGAGGCAGAAATCCATCTAAATACTAGAGGAGAACATAGGCAGCAACCTCTTTGACCTAAGCCACAGCAACTTCTGGCTAGAAACATCGCCAAAGGCAAGGGGAAAAAAAGGCAAAAATGAGTTATTGGGACTTCATCAAGATAAAAAAAACTTTTGCACAGCAAAGGAAACAGTCAACAAAACCAAAAGACAACATACCAAGTAGGAAAAGATATTTGCAAATGTTTTATTAGATAAATGTTCAGTAGCCAAAACCTATAAAGCAGTTATCGAACTCAACACCCAAAGAACAAATAATCTAATCAATAAATGGGCAGAAGACATGAACAGATATTTCTCCAAAGAAGACATACAAATGACCAAAAGACACATGAAAAAATGCTCAACATTAGTCAGCATAAGAAAAATAAAAACCAAAACCATAATAAAATACTACCTCACACCTGTCAGAATGACCAAAATTAACAGTTCAGGAAACAACAAAATGTTGGCGAGGATGCAAAGAAAGGGAAACCCTCCTACACTGTTGATGGGAATGTAAGCTGGCGCAGCCACTCTGGAGAGCTGTACAGAGGTTCCTCAAAGTTAAAAATAGAGCTATCCTACGACCCAGCAATTGCACTACTGCATATTTGCCCCAAAAGATACAAATGTAGTGACCTGGAGGGGCGCGTGCACCCGAATGTTTATAGCAGCAATGTCCACAATAGCCAAACTATGGAAAGAACCTAGATGTCCATCAACAGATGAATGGATAAAGCAGATGTGGCATGTGTATACACACACGTGTGTGTGTGTGTGTGTGTGTGTGTGTGTTACACACACCATGGAATATTACTCAGCCATCAAAAAGAATGAAATATTGCCATTTGCAATGACATGGATGGAACCAGAAGGTACTATGCTGAGTGAAATAAGTCAGTCAGAGAAAGACAATTGTCCTATGATCTCACTCATATGTGGAATTTAAGAAATAAAACAGAGGATCATAGAGGAAGAGAGAAAAAGTTAAAACAAGATGAAATCAGAGAGGAAGGCAAACCACAAGAGACTCTTAGTCATACGAAACAAATTGAGGATGCCTCGAGGGAAGGGGTGGGGGATGGGGTAACTGGAGGATGGCCGTTAAGGAGGGCACGTGATGGAATACGCACTGGGTGTTCTATAAGACTGATGAATCACTGACCTCTACCTCCGAAACCATAATACATTATATAACAATTAACTGAAATTAAATAAAATTAAATAAAATTAAAAAAAAAATAAGGGCCTTTCATTCCAATATGGTGAATACTGAGAAACACCTCAGCAAGTGTCCTGACTGTGCAAAGCCACGGGAAGTTGTTAGGATCTCTCTTCTCCTTCTAAATAAATATTTACTTTTGAACCAATTTCTTTGTATTCACAACTTTACTGTTCTTATTTAAAAAAAAAATGATTTTAGGACTTGTATAAGTTTTAGACTCCACAAAGTGTGGCTCAGTCCCAAATAAAAAGTCACAGTATTTTGGGGGAGAATTCTCTTTTTCCTTTTGTTCTGTTCCTTTCCCCACTGCTTTCCCACTTTTTCCTCTCCCGGCTTCACATCTGCCTTACACCCATCTCACAGCCTAGTGACGCGTCTTTAACACCGTGTGCAGCAGTAGAGCAGGGCTCTCTCTTGTACCAGCAGTGCTGGTCTCCGGCCTCCTGATGTTCTGGGTATTTATCTCCCTCCCAGCGTTATAAAAACCACTAACATTGGGGAGGGTGTCCCTCCCTTGTGATCTCGGGGCCACACAACCCACTCCAGAGTTCCTGCCCTCCACTTCCCCCTGAGTTACGAGGACATGAGAATACGGTCTATGTGTGCGAAGCTCGTGCTTGAAACTAGGATTTTTTTTTTTTTTTAATTTTGAAGAAGTGACACAAAAGCCTGGAGATAGCTCAGGCATATATTCCAGAGGTGGCTGTGGTGTGAGGCACCCTTGCAGCTGGGGAACGGCTGTCCAGGGCCACGCTGGGATCTGACAGATCAGGGCTCAGCGGCCTGTGTTCCCCTACACCTGATTTCCTCTGGGTCTTCACTGTCTCCGCAGGCTCACTCCCCAGATGTCCTGTAATTTCTGTAAACTCCCAGATAGCCTTCTAACAAATTCCTTTGTGCTTATATTAACGGGACTCCCTTTCCTTTGTTCGCATTCAAGAACCTGCCTAAAGCACATGTTAAATCTTATCTTGGAGATCTCACCTTGAGAGTTTGAGGGCACAACCTACTTCACGGAAGGTACCTGGAACTAGAATCTAGTAACGGGAACTCAACATTTCTCTGTCACTCAGACGAAGTGTCAGATAAATCTCTACTATTGAATCATTTCTGGAGTAAACTCTTTAATAAAACAGAACCCTGTACATCTGTATAAGGACTCAAGGATACTGCAGGGAAGTCCTGACTCCTGGTCACACTCGGCCTAATGAAATATAAATTACATTTCTTAAAACCTCTTTTTCTCATAAGTCTTTGCTTTTCTTACGCCCATCACTCAACGGTCCCCACTCCCCAGAATTTGGAGAACAGAAACAGAGGAGTAGAAGATGACGTTGGCTTCTCAATTTTGGGATAGAGATGGCTTACCTATCACATACACTCACCACAAAAGCAATCAGCAAGGAAAGTGTGCAAGATGGTTTAAGGGGAAACAACCATGCTTGAATGCAGGAATGGGGAAAGAGGAACAGAGCTTGGTAACAGAAACAGCTGATAAGTGGCCACATAAGAATCAGAAGGAGAAACCAGCCAGAATCAGGGGAGTGCACACCCTGAGGACCAATAGAAGAAGCAGGGTGTGGTCAACCACACCATCCTGAGAGGAAGTTCAAGAAGCAGGTAGAATCAGTAGGAAAACAGATTTGGGATCTGCTGTGGCCTGCATGCTTGTGTCCCTCCTCCACCCCCACACCCCCCCCAAATGGGGGGTGGTTAAATCCCATCTCCCAAAATGACTGTGATGGAGGTGAGGCTTTGGGGAGGTGACAAGGTCATGATGGTGCAGCCCTCATGGGGGGATTAGTGTCCTTATAAGACACCCTAGGGAGCCCCTTGCCCCTTCCCTCATGTAAGGACACAGCGAAAAGATGTTGTCTGCGAACCAGGAAGGGGTCTCACCCAGACACGGGGTCTGCTGGTGCCTTGACCTTGGACTTCCAGCCCCTGGAGCTGTGAGAAACCAATGGTTGCTTATGACCCTCCCAGTCTGTGGTATTTTGTTACAGCAGCCAAAGCGCTAAGACGGAAACCAAGATAACTACCAAAGATCTTATGAAGAAATGGCCCTTTGGCATAGAAAACATAGAAGATTGGGATTAGCTGAGAAATAGGCAGGCGGTGGGGATGTGAAGGGTCAGAAAGAATATGTACAACTACTTCTTCCAAGAAATCTGCCATTAAAGGGGTGGTGGCAGATGGTGGTTTTTCTTTTTTTTTTTTTTAAGATTTTACTTATTTATTTGAGAGAGAGAGAGAGCATGAGTGGGAGTGGGGGGCAGAAGCAGGCTGACCCCTGCTGAGCGGGGAACCCACCATGGGGCTCCATCCCACGACTCCGGGATCATGACCTGAGAGCCGAAGGCAGGTGCCTATCTGACGAAGCCACCCAGGCGTGCCCCCTGGGAGATGGTATATTTAATCAAACCACAGCCAGGGCCATAGATTCTCCCTCCACACAATGCCCTCTTCCTGAGGACAGCCCAGAGTCTACCCCGTGTGTTAAACAGCCCTAACCCTTCCTATGAGATGAAAGAAAATATGTCACAGGTCTGTCTGCCGTCCCTTGCCGACACGCGCGGTCATTCCAGTGCCGCTTCAAGTCACACTCTGGGACTTGTCCCCATAGGGAGACGCCACCTCATGCCTTCTAGGAGGCCATAACCTATTTAAAAAAATAAGTATTGGTGGAAATATGAGGACAGTTAAGATGCTCCCATGTTGGGGGTTGTAAAGTGCGACAGGAACAGGCTGGCTAAGCGTACTTACTGGACGGAACTGAAAACAGGTGTTCCAGCAAAACCGCACGCACGAACACGGACAGCAGCATCGTTCATAACAGCCGAAACGTAGAAGCAGCCCAAATGTCCACTGATGGATGGATAAACAAGATGTGGTGTACAAAGGACAATTATTCAGGCATGAAAAGGAATAAAGACCTGATTCTTGCTAAAGTACGGGCGAGCTCAAAAACATCAAGCTGAATGAACCAGGCCAAGACACAAAAAGCACATCTTCATCCCACTCGGACGAAATGTGCAGAATAGGCAAATCCATGGAGACAAAAAAAAAAAAAAAAAAAAAAAAGCCAGGGGGTGCCAGGGGCTGGGGACAAGGGGAAATGAGGAGCGGCCCTCTGGTTTGGGGTTTCCTTTGGGTGGCAAAGATTGTCTGACACGAGGTGAAGGCGGTGGCTAAATAACATTGTGAATCACTAAATGGGACATTCTTCCACATTTTTAGGAGATTAAAATGGTGATTTTTATGTTATGTGAATTCTAGTTCAATAAAAAAATCCTTTGGTTCCTTTTTAAAAATTACTTTGACCCCTACACCTCAGGGTAGGACATGTTTTTAATCTGAACGTTCCACAGCTGTAGATTCTCAAGGGGTCTCTCGATAACCTTCCAAACCCTCGTTAACCTCAGACATGTTAGCCTGATTTCTAAATCCTACACATGACTCCCGAGTCTGACTGAAATTTGATTTTTTCAGGCATGACATAGTAGGTCAACTCTCCTTTGGAAATGGAATGTTGACTATTTGAAATCAGAAAACCAGGATTCTAGAGACTTGTTTTCTGAGAAAAGAGAGGCCAAACCCTTCCACTGAGGACTCAGCCAGCTCATGTCATGTCGCTCTTCATGGGACCTGTTTGAAGAAAGGGTTCATGATTTCTTGTGCAAGCTGATCACCAGGATGAGCATTTACTTGTTTTCTCTTTTTTTTTTTTTTTAAGATTTTATTTATTTATTTCACAGAGAGAGACACAGCAAGAGAGAGAGCACAAGCAGAGGGAGTGGGAGAGGGAGAAGCAGGCTTCCTGCTGGCAGAGATCCTGATGAGGGACTCAATCTCAGGACCCTGGAATCATGACCTGAGCCAAAGTCAGAAGCTTAATGACTAAGCCACGCAGGTGTCCCTCACTGTGTTATTTTCTTTAAAAGATTTATTTTTTACTTATTTATTTGACAGACAGAGACCACAAGTAGGCAGAGAGGCAGGCAGAGAGAGAGGAGGAAGCAGGCTCCCCGCTGAGCAGAGAGCCCGATGCGGGGCTCGATCCCAGGATCCTGAGATCATGACCTGAGCTGAAAGCAGAGGCTTAATGCACTGAGCCACTCAGGGGCCCCTCACTGTGTTGTTCTTACAAGGACAGTGATCTTTACATTCTTTGAAGTTATAAAATTTCAGACATGCTAGAAAAGCTCTCCTCCTCCCGAGCTCCACTCGGACACGTCTGAAATCCTAGATTCTGTAAGAAGCTGTAAGAGCTGCGGGGGATGGCAGGCCCCTGACGCCCCACGAGCATCAGCCCACTGCGGGATCCGTAACATAGGACCCTCTGCACTCCATCGATGCAGGGCTGGCGCGGGGTGGGGCGGGGGTGGAGGGGTCTGACCACCACCCTCCCCCTTTCCGGTGAGTCCATACTTAGCTGTCACTGCTAGAGTCAGGAAAGGGATTTGAGGAAGACAGGCTTCCTGCTCATAGCCCACAGGTGCAGTGCACGTTGCCGACTTCGGGTGTTCCTGCTCTCCGTCATTTGGGAGAAAGCAAATCTTGAGGGACGCACACACCTGGAACACCTCTCCGTGGGCACAGGCTCTTGTGGTTTCGGGAACTGGCATGGGAGGCACAGCTGAAACTGCTGCAGAGGCTGGCACTCCAGCGAGTCCTTCCAGCCGCCGGAGCTCCGCACAGGGAATACGAAGATACCACATAGCACACCGCTGATGACAGTCCCCCACATGACTCACTCCAGAAGCGCGTCCCCGCGCTGGGCCTTACCCTTTCTGTGGAAAACATTCTCCAGGGCCCTTGGAAGAGGATGACTCATGCCAGGGGGTATTTTTAGGAATCTGTTAGCTTGCCTTCAGCATAACGAATCCAGTTGGAGAGGAGCGCTGAGCCGTTCCCCACGAGCCGATCCCAGTGTTGTCCTCATGCCAGGCTTTCTTGGTGTGCAGACTGAGTCATCTTCCAGGGAGGCAGGAGGGGAAAACAGAAGAAGACTGTTGCTACAACAGGGAATTTGATATGATGCTGAAGAACCCAATAGCATCCCTATCTGTGTCTTTATAGGATCACACCTGCTCTCTCCAAGCTCATCTCATAATCCCGGTGAGATCTGACAGCGTCGCTCCAGGGCATTGTAAGGACCACGTTCATATCAGCACGGGGCTTAGAGCGGAGTCGAACAAGCAAAAATGCTTTATGGACAACACTAAGTCCAGAAGGTGCTCGTACACTGGCCCCTTGCATGTCAGACCACTGGACAAGAGCGCCATGTCACAGGAGGGATGCCTGAGAGGTGTGAGTGGCCGGGAGGCTATTCTGGAAGGTTGGGAGTCTCCCAAATGTGTGTGTGTGTGAGCACACGTAGGTATATGTGGGAATGTGTGTGCTTGTGTGCACAGTTATGTGTGTGTTGTACATGTGCATGTTTTGCTTGTGCATGTGTGGGTGATACTGTGTATGCGTTTGTGTGTGTACGTATGCATTTGTGTGTGCACATGTGTATTTGTGTGTATCTGTGTGTGTTGGTAGGCATACGTATATGGGTGTGTATCTGTGTGTGTATTCGGGTGTTTGTGTGTGTGTGTGTGTGTGTGTGTGTGTGTGTGTGTTTGTTACCAAAAACCCGTTCCAGCTACGTGGGTCCATCAGGCCGCTGCTGGGTGAGTCAGTGAGTGGTTTGCAGAGTGTTCGAAGCTGAGAAATGGAATCTTTGTTTCAGTAGCAGAAAAGGAAATCCTGCCATCAAAGGCCAAGAGAGCAAGCATTCAGTATGGTGTCGTTTTACTAACGTGGTAAGAATTTCACGTTCTCTGGTAATGATCAAAAGCCAAAAAAAAAAAAAAAAAAAAAAAACAAGCAAATGTCCAAAACACAAATTCTTTTCGGCTGGCCTGCCGTTTTCCTATTACTTCCACTGTTGCTGCTTTCCTCTTTGTTTTTTCTCTGGCCCAACATTTACATTGCTCTTCCACGAGGGTTTTCCTGTCCATACAAGCTCTAACCTTCCCTCGCCAGGGCGTGCGAGTTTGTGTTGACAGGTCCTCTACCTGGCTTGGCTGGGTGAAACCCACATCCGTGAATTTACAAGGTGCTTCTCTTCCCCGAGGCGCTGCCACCGCCCAGGACCAATCCACAGGCTTTCCCTCCTCACCACCAGCATTGTTCAGACAGATGGTGCCTTTCCACTCCAGCAGGGAGCCACAACCACCAATTGTAGAGAGTAAATTGGAAAGCTGATGTTCCCTTTTAAATAAGCAAAGGATCACTGATCCAGCTCAGCCAACAGAGAAAACCAGATCTCAAATCTCACCCTGAATTTAAACCACTATGACACTGTCTTTTGCTGGAAAAAAATAAGAAAAACACCACATAAGATTCTTACATTCAAACTTTGACTGTGGTTTTCTCCAGTTTCACTGAGAGTAGAAAGCACAAATCGCTGTCTTTTTGACAATGCATTTGGCCTGGCCCGGAATGAGGAAGTATTAGATAATGCACACAACATCTTGTGAGGGGGCCATCCTCAGTCATCTTTCCAGACTCAAAATATTTCAGTAACCTGAAGAGGCAGTGTTATCCAAAATGGCCACTATTTAAGAACTACTGATTGTTAAAATGAACAGTCCAGAGATAATTCTATTGTTGAAGTTGTAGTCAAATGCTCCCATTTAGATGCAGGTAGGATAAAAAAGAGAGAGAGTGAGAGACTTTAAAGATATTTATCCCTTGTCTTTAATAGTTATGATGTGCAAATTGCTATACTTACCTTAGTCAATATCCCTTCTCCTCCAAATTTCCACTAAATTGTCTATTTCTTCAAGGCGCTTAGATATTCAGGTACTTTCCTAGTATCAGCACAGTGCCCAGGGTTTGAAATTTGCATGTTTTCCCAGTTACTGTTGCTCAGCTTGTGATTACAGGGGGAAAAATATAGGGCCCTTGCTCCACAATTTTATCTCCATGCTATATATAAAATACAGCCATCAGCGTGGTATGTTGTTTTGTACATGGGTCGGGAATAGCAGGGGACACACTGACTGTATTCCAACTCAATGACTCAGAACCTCCAGGCACCTTGTTTTCTCTCCTCCCCTCACAGAGCCACCAAGAGTGAGAACACACTTCTGTGGCTGGAACATTCTATCAGGTTAACAGGGCCCCATCTATGAATCACAAAGTCCCAGACTTCACATAATACAAGGGGCTGACGTGCACTTTTCCCCACCGCTGCATCCCTAGAGTCCATGACGGTGCCTGACGGAGCTCACATGATCCAGAAACACTATGTACAAAGGGACCAAAAATCCCTGACCTCTCAGAGAGACCTGCTCCTCCTTCCCTAGGTATTTTTCTAGAGAAGGGAGGAAACGAAAACTAACCAAAGCTCCCAGTCATCACAGCTTCTAACATCTTTTCATCTACCAGAGTGGAATTGCAGGACCCAGTTTCACAACTCACATTTCATGAGATCAAGTTACTTTACAAAAACAAAACAAAACAAAAAAAACTAACTAACTAAAAAAAAAAAAAGGTCTTGGTCACCTTTGCATTTTGTCGTAAACACTAACATCCTGGTTCTGCCTTTGTTCTGATGGAGAGTCTTAATTTTTATCAAGTAGACCACAAGAAGTGCTCCAGCAGCCAGACATGACCTCTGTGTCTCCCAAGAAATGTGTCGGGTTCTGTCAAACACCCACTCTAATTCTATAAAAGCCTCGTGTCTCAGCCCAGACTGTGACAGCAGAGCACTGCAGACCAGGGGGCTAAAGGACAGACATTTGTCTCTCACAGCTGGAAGCTGGAAGTCCAAAACCAAGGTGCCACTGGTTCAGCTCCCGGGGAGGGGACTCGCGCTGGCGTGCAGACGGCAGCCTCCTCTGGGTCCTTGCAGGGCAGAGACACAGAGAGCTCTGAGGTCTTCTCTTCCTCTCCAAGGGCACTAATCTCACCATGGGGGCCCCACCCTCATGACCTCATCTGACCCTAATTACTTCTCAGAGCCCCCCCTCCAAATACCACCCGCTAGGGATGAAGCTTCAACATACAGGGTTTGGGGAACATAGATGTTCACTCTGCAGCATCTCACCATTGAGGACCATGCCACACAGATGGATTTATTGGCTCTGAACCCATGTGAAGAGAGCAGTCATCAAACATCCACCTCTAACACAAAACAAGGAAGCAAATTTCTGCAGAAGATCACAGATCTATTTTTTATATTATGTTAGTCACCATACAGTACATCATTAGCTTTTGATTCATTGTTTGTGTATAACATCCAGTGCTCCGTGCAGTCGGAGCCCTCCTTAATACCCATCCCCAGGCTCACCCATCCCCCTACCACTCTCCTCTCTAAAACCCTCAGTTTGTTTCCTGGAGTCCAGTCTTCCATGGTTTGTCTCCCACTCCAATTTCTCCCCTTTCATCTTTCTCCTAATGTCCTACATGCCATTCCTTCTATTCCTCAAAAACTGAAGCCATAGGATAGTTGACTCTCTTCTTGACTTATTGCACTCAACATAATCCCCTCCAGCTCCATCCATGTTAATGCAAAAGTTAGGTATCCATCTTTCTGATGGCTGAGTAATATTCCATGGACCATATCTTCTTTATCCATTCACCTTTTGAGGGACATTTCAGTTCGTTCCACAGTTTCGCTATTGTGGACATTGTTGCTAGAACATTGAGGTGCATGTGGCCCTTCTTTTCATTACATTTGTATCTTTGGGGTAAATACCCAGTAGTGCAATTGCTGGGTCATAGGGTAGCTCTATTTTTAACTAGATGGGTTTGATGAGAAAATCACACATCTTTTGACATAAACTTTGTGTTTGGTGTATTCTCTGACACCTAATTGAGCCTCAGTATTTTTTTGGATCAATAAATGAAAGGTGCTAGACCTCAGTAATCTAAGAGAACATTATCTATAAAATCAAACTAAGCCAAATAAATGATTTAACCTGGTAAACAGAGTGTAATGTTTTTTGTTTCTATACTGAAAAGTGACTGCCCCAGAATGACAACGTTGTTTTAATATTACTGTTATTAAACAATTCCTGCTGACACGAAGTGGTCAGTAACATCATTTACATCTTTAAGTCCCTCCTTGTTCAGAATCATAAGACTCTATCATCCAAACCTTTATCTATCTTCCTCTTTCTTGTATTCATAAATGATTTTGCTGCAAGTTTGGTGAAGTATTGAAAAAGTGAGTAGCTAAGAGCACGACCATCTGCACTCAAAATTCATCTCCAAAAGTAAAGATGTGTGCATAGTAGTTTTGCATTATCAGCTCACTTATTTTCATCAATGCATTTTTAATAGACCCATCCCTTAATTTTTTATCATTTTCCCTCAAACTCCCAGTGATTCAGGATTACTCGTTTTAATGAGTCCAAGAGAGAGCTTATGATAAAAATCAAATATTGAATTATGAGTTGTGGTGGAAAGAACATTAAGCTATAAATTCAATGAATTAAAAATAAATGTTTTGGCTTTGTTGTTAGCTAAGCTGTACAATCCTTAAAGACTTATTATGCTTTCCTACACTTTATTTTTATTGAAAATGAGAGTTTGCCATAGGTGAATTCTGATTATTCTTTTCGTTGTTAACATCTACTCAAATTTGCCATGAGTTGTGATAGGTGGTAAAGCCAGAAGGCTTTCGGTAGGGAGGGGGTGTCAGGAAGCTCCACAGACCAGCTAGTCCAACTGCGTCCGAGACCTGTATCTACTCACCCGTGTCCTCTTCTTCCTGGAAGCACAGTGACCACACTTTCCAGGCTTCTTTGTGGTTGTGGGACAAACTGACACCTCTTTCATCATGCCCTTCCTCTGGAAAATAAAACTTGTCCATGCACAATCCTCAATGGTCTACATTCCCCAGAGCCTCCTTCACATGCATGAGCCCGGCAGCTGGATGAGCCTAAAGTGGGTGGAGCCACAGAGGTGAGGACCCTGGTCTCTGAGTCACCCCCTGGAGGAGAGCCACCTCCAGCTAGGAACACCCATTCCTGCATGGTCTCTGAGGAACAGTTTGATCAATCATCACTTTAGAGCCACTCTACATGTTGGTGAGGATGCTTATTAACAACAACATCAGTGCTGCATTCTGTTTCCAGAGCACTGTGTGGATCAGCTTGGCCACACCTACCCATGACTCCAAACCCCTCAGTCGGGTGACGGGTATGGCAATCGGTGTGGAAGACGCGAACAAAGATGTCCCACCTGTTTGGGGTTAATGTTGGAGTTAATGGCTGGACCTGAAAGGCTTGACTTTTCTTGCTACTTCCTCTGTTTTTCTTTGCCTATTCTAACGCTGTGAAATGTTGCAAGGCTGTCAAGCAGACACATATAAATTAACCTCTGCATGTGCATCTGTATGTTGATTTGTTCTACTGAATTCCCCTCAGTTCATTACTCAGAGAGCTGTCTCCTGACTATGTCTTGGAGACAGCCTCAGAGATTTGATTTACACCCTCCTATTTCAGTGCCTGTGCAGAGTCAGGCAGAGAAGACAACCCAGCCAGGGACGGAGGAGCCTTCTCTGTTAGGGCTGACTTGTGCCATGCCCTGCCCAGGTGACTGTTCCAGCCTCCTCTGAACCAGCTCCTGATCTCATGCTTGCAGAATACTTGGGTGGGACTTCAAAATGAAGACGGCCCCAGGGAACAGGGACACTAATACAGAGGTTCTAACAGCTAAGTGTGTTTTCAGATTATCACCTATGTGGTGTTAGCACAAATCTTGACAAGAAGAAAAGTCTACAAATGTAAACAACTTTCTCCTCTGCTTTAGTTCTTGGAATCCGGTCTGCATTACCACTTTCAATTCCTCCGTACTTTTCTCAATAAATCATCGCTTTCTACTCCAGCCTGATGAACTTTATATAATATTTTCTGTAGGAAATAAGATTTTTAAGGAGTCCTTGAATACCTGAAGACTGGATTTCTCTTAGTGTGTGCTGTGAAAACGAACATACGTGAGAGCAAAGAAATGTAGGTGAGTCCAAGTGAAGACCTTGATCTAGGAGTGACATTTCTACAGAACTGCTTTCCTGGGTAAACAAAAAGACCGTTGAGATGTCCATGTTTCTGGAGTGGATTAAGTGTCTAAATATAGGACCGAAACACATGGCGTGGAGGAGAGGACAGCGACAGCAACCTATTGGCTCCTTGGCTTGAGATCTGAGACTCACTTCACCACCAGCTGCCCATGCAGCCTCAAGCATGTCAATTCTTCACTCTCGGCCTCCTTTTTCTCCTCTGCAGGCCATGCACTTTGTAATGGATGCACTGTGACGCCCCACCTAAGAGCACCAGCATTTATCGACCGATGAGTGTTGGCTGAGTAAGGAGCTTACACTCTAGGATCTAATGAAAAGGATCATGGTCCTAACTTCTAAGGGTGATCTTTTTCATCTGAAATAAAATGTCCTTTAATGCCAATACCAAGCTATTTGAAACTTTATTTAGCTAAATTGAATTATCAAAGCCAAACTGACTGCGTAATTCGATTTGGTCAAATACTCTCTTAGCTCAGATGCCCTATCAACCACATCACACTCGGGCTGTGTGGACACACGTAGTGGTGACAGCGCTGGTCTGAGAGTCAGAAGATATTGAGTAGATTTAAGAACAGAAGGTTTTGAACAGCCCGAGCTTTATATTAAGATGAAGTAATTTCTTCTTCAGATTTTATAAGTTAGTTCTTGAATAGAATAAATTAATTACCAGGGGAGGATAAAATGCCTTAAGTAGAACAAAAGAAATAATGAGAAGGAATATGGAAGTTACAAAAATAGGTGCTTTAAATATACAACTTTTCAAGAGGTGAGCTCTGCATACAAGAATACGAGGTGGGTTTCCTAATGAAACAAACATAGTGGTTTTAAACAACAAAATTTATCTTACAGTTCTAGAGGCAAGATCTTCAAGATGACTCTCTTGGAGGTAAATTCAAGGGTGGAAAGGGCTGCATTCCCTCTGAAATCTTCAGGCAAGAATCCGTTTCCTGGCTTTTCCCAGCTTCCAGAGTCTGCCTATGTCCCTTAGCTCATGGATCCTTCCTCCATCTTCTGAGCCAACAGTGCAGCATTTTCAAATCTCTCCCTGTAGGACTTAGAAAGACCCTTGTGACTGATTACATGGACCCCCATGCCCGGTATAACCCAGGACAACCTTCCCATACCAAGGTCAGCTGACTAGCAACCTTAATTCCACCTGTAAGCTTAGCTACCCTTGGCTACATAACCCAACATATTCACAGATCTGGTTAGATTAGGAGGTAAACATGGAAGGGTAGCAGAATGTACTGCCTAAGAAGATGTCAGCCATAAGGATTATTTTGAGCTGAAGATAATTGAGAAGAAGCAGATAGAAGTCAAGCTCTCTGCCTTCCACCCTTTGCCTCAAAGTAGGACATAAATTTGTACAGGTCTTCCCCCTCTCCCTTCTCTACCAGAAAGGACAAAAATTGATCACCAGAGACAAACCTAGATCCTCATCATCCCAGAGACAGCACCAGAGGAATCTACGCAACAAACTTGCTAATTAGCCTTTATTTCTCACTGGTTCCTGATATATTTGCCTTCCTCTAATGTATTGCCCTAGAAACTCAAATTCTTCTCCTGCATCTTGTCACTTCTCTACAAATTCATCGTTCTTTTGCTAAGATGCTCTATAAGCCCAACTCTAACCTCACTTTTGGGTTACCTATCACTGAGTTTTCTCATGTACATGTACAATGTGCACATTAACAAATGTGTGTTTGGTTTTCTCTTGTTAGTCCGTTTGTTGTCGGTCTCCTCGGCAGAACCTCCACCAAGGAGCCCAAGGTGGGTAAAGGAAAAAGAAAATGTCCCTCTTCTACAACATTTGTGGGGAGGTGCAGTAGCTGCCTACCACAGATATCTACCCTTTAATATTGGGTAGTTTGCTTCCAACTTATCCAGTTATACATTTATCCATTCAACAAGTATTCATTAAGCACACACTCTCTGTCAGACAGTATGTGGAATCTGAGATTAGAGTGCTGAACAAAGCAGATGGGGGTCCCACACTTATGTTGCACCAACTGAGCTCCAGAGTTAAAGAGAAAATCCAAGGTAAGCTATAGAAGCACACCCAAAGTGACCTCAGTGTTTCCAATGGGACTTGGACATGTTTGGTGCAAATCCTAGTAGACACTGAGAGATGTGTCTGGTTCGGTCCAATAAGTTGGGATTGCAATTCACAGCACGGAGACTCTCTCTGCTTCCAGGGTCTGGGCATTCACAGGACATACATACCCCCAGATCTTCTCTCTCACGCAGCTTGGTGAGTAGCTCTCCTAAAAATCCAGGAAGCATTCTAGAAACCAAATTGAGGTGGAGGCAGGTCATCATCTGCATTATGATTCCCCTTTCAAAATGCAGCATAAGTCCCTGCACTCCCAGGGTCTTAGTAAATGTCTCACACACAGTCAAGTATGAAAAGATGATAATCTTACTTGGTAGACCTGAGTTTCTGCCAAATGCATTCTCTCCATTGTGTTCAGGGAGGATCCTCTTCAGCTCTTAAATGGAGATTGGCCCATCCTCCTGCCTGGACACCATCACACTTCATGATGGCCACAGGATGACTGTCCTACAAGGTACTCTTGATGTCAATCCCTCACTGGCGCACCAGTGGAAGACAGGTGAGGACAGGAGAAAGTAGAATAGTAAGGGAGGGAACGTGAGGATTTCACAGGGAACCACTAGATTGTCCTTTTAGCCTGCCTCACCCTCCTCACCCTTCCCAAGACTTCTCAGACCCTACTGCATCTCCCCTTCCTCCCTCGTCTATTCTGCTGGCTACTTGGAGGAAGAAAGTATCTGGAAGAGAAAGATGAAACTCCATCATGTAAGATGATCCAGCTGCACTCTGATAACAGGCCGTTATGGTCGAGCTTCCCACGTCACCCCCCAGTCACCCAACAGTAGTGTCGTCACGCTCTAGATGGCCCCATGCAGCCAGCAGTCAACCCATCGGGGCTCACGTCCCACTTTCCAGCCATAGTGCTGTCACTGTCTAGCACCACCAACAAGAACCACAAATGCTTCCACTAGTGCCCCTGGCTAAGATTCCTGAGTGCAGGTGGGCTGAACCTAGGGAAGAGGTGACTTCCTAAATGAGAAGCAGCTGATTGCATTCCTAGTGTCTAGTGACTGAGGACCGGCATCCAAGTGCATTTGTTAAACATCCCATCCAACCATTGTGATGTTTCTGGACTTACATCATGCCCTCTTAGGAAAACATTTAATATATGGACAAATTTAGGAGCCGCTGTTGGAAACAAAAATAGCTAATCTGTTAGGTAATGCTTGCAGATATTAATAGTAAGCCCTGTGCTTTCAACATCTACTTCTATAAACAGATCCTGTTTCCTCTGCTGCTAAACTGAAAGCTAAGTCTTTAGAACTCCCTGCTTACATCTCTTTTTAATAGGAGTTTCCATTTCAAAATCTCATTGACTTTATTGTCGACATAGTGGACTCTTCATCACCAAATCTAGTCAAAGGAATTTCAAAGAAAATGAAGGGAATGACACTGTTGACGCGTTCGCACAGCTCTGGCTCTCTGGCTCCTTCACACAAGTGCAGCGATTTCCAAACCCTGCACCCAGCTCCTGCTTTCTTCTCCTCCTCCTTCCTCCTCTACTTCTTCTCTTCAAGGAACTCATTTTTGTTCCTGAATAATCCCAGATACACACCAGTTGACCAGAGAACATTTATTCATAAACATGAGTCTTCACCAGCACGTGTGGGAGGAAATGCTTTGGGGCCCAGAAGGCAAAACATCCCCAGTGCTGCATCATTTTCCCCCCATAAGTTTCACTGAAAAGGGATAGAAAGTAACGTAAACACCATGCCTGATAAAGCACGAGAGGCTGGGTGCGTGGACCACGTGACTCCGCACTGTCCAGGCATGTATAGTGTATCCACGTTCCAAAGATCTTCTGCCAACGATTCCTGTTTACTGGGAGCGGAGCAGAGTGGGAACAGAGAGAATCAGGATCGCCTTAAACACCAACCGTCTAGGCCAATGACATACCCTTGAAGTTGGAAGATAAATGTCAAATGTTGAACTGGTCATCGATTTAGGACTAAACGTCTATTTCCTGTGATTAGGATGGACGTACAGGGGTGCCTGAGTGGCTCAGTGATTCCGTACCTGCCTTCAGCTCCAGTCACTTGATCCCAGGGTCCTGAGATCGAGCCCTGCACCTCCCCTTGCTTGTGTTCTCTCTCTCACTCTCTCTCTCTCTGTCAAATAAATAAATAAAATATTTTTAAAAATTTTTTAAAAATAGGATGGACTTATAATTTAAAGCATAACCCCAGCTCATATCGATGAAACATGCAGTACAGAAGGGCAGTCTGCCTGTGACCAAGTCAGCTTTGCAAGGAGGATTAAACATTTAGTGAGCAGTAAAGAGGACTGTGACTTTTCTTTCTTTGGCCAGAAATAAAGGAGGGAATGAGCAGCTGTATGCTATGAAAAATCAGTCAACACGCATCTATCCCTGGACTTATTTGCATCTGGTGCTGTGCCAGGCAAAGCAGGATTTGCAGGGCAGACAAGAGCTCTGGCATCAGTGGGGTGGTTGCTCATAAGACAAGGGGACATGGAAGCAATAACCAGAAGTTGGGGGAAAGGCGGCATGGAATGGTGAGCAAGTGTGTAGAGTAAGAGCTCAAACGGCTCTTCTTCAAAATCTGGCTCCACGACCAATGGGACGCCAAAGCCTCTGAACCCGAGCTTCCGCCTTGTAAAAAGGACCAAATGTAATAATACTTGTAAACTGCACACACAGAGGGGCTGGTATGTGGCAGCACTCACACATGTTAGCAATGATTATTTCTTAAGATGTTTTCCTATGTGGGAAGTCTGGTGTTTAGGCTTCTGTTCTATGAATTGTACACTATCCAGGCAAACTGTAGTTTTCATCTCAAGATGATGCATACCTTCTCTAAGAAAGGAATTTGTAGATAATATCATAATCCCTTTGTTTGCTCTCTCAATCCTATTCCAACTACAGCAGGATACAGGATGAAAGACGGTCTAAAATGACGCGGTTCTTACCTCCACTCTCCAAGCAGGAAATGTACGTCGTGGGCGGAGGAGGACACCTCCTCTCTTGGCTTGTGCGGGGCTCCCTGTCTCAGGGCCAGATGCTGGGGAAAGCACAATGAGACAATGAACATTGTTTTCTCTTCTTATGTTATTCTTTGAGCTTCCCATTGTTTAAAAGAGCATAAATTCAAGGAACACCAGATGCTGTTGTATTTCAATTAGTAGCAATTATCACTCCTATTCACTGGGAGCTGACTTAACGCCAGACATGGCTGTTAGCAGCCTTAAAGTCACTCTTATGATGAGGTCTATAGGGAATGTAAAATTAAGTACATGTACTATGGCTGTGGATGGTCTCAGTTCTGCTCTCAACACGTTGATGCGGGGAAGGTCTCTCGGCGATCAAGGAGGAAGGTACCATTCTTATCCCCATTTTGGATGAGTGAGCTGGTAAGTGAGCTGAGGTGAAGTCAGTGTTAGGCTCCCTGTCACCAGTGGAAAAGACCTCAAACCTAGGTTTCCAATGTGTACAGTCCGACTCTGCAGCAGCCACTCTGCTAGCACGGATAATCAAAAACTAAGCCTGCCTTACTAAACTGACTTATGTGTCACACTAGAATAAATGACCAGGTTATTTTTGTGATTTTGTGGGTGTGGATGTCTGTGTGTGTGTGTGTGTGTGTGTGTGTGTGTTACCATATGCACCAGACATCAGATAGCTAACAGGAGGGCCAATGGAATTGGGTCTGGAATATTATTATTCTGGCTCACAAATTTTACCAAGCTAGCAATGCAGTGAAAAACAAATTTCTAGACTTTATTTTGAAGTAACTCTTCAAGGATGGTTTGACTGTGTATTTGAAGACATTGCAATTTCCTTTTTCATTGCATTAACTTGTCAATTCCAGTAAGTTTTGCTTCTGAGATAGGAGGGCAGGTTAAAATGCATGAAAAGGAAATTAGGCAGGATAGAGACTCTAACCTGGAAACAGAGGCACCCCTTGCTAATGCAGTGAAAATTAACTCATCACTGAATATATACGCACAAAGGGACTAGGAGCAGATTGTATACATCTGTACTAGACCGGAAGGACAAAGGCCGGTTTCTCATGAGGCAGGCAAGCAACCATTTGTGAGAGTTGTATTCTTTTATTTCCAGTATTGGCTAAACGCGGTGCTGCATTTTATTTCAGACTATGTCTGAAGACAGGAACTGATTCAATTCTATTGGCCTCCAGAAGCCTCTGATTCTCCTGTTTTTTGTTCCTTTTGGCTCAAAATTATTTGAGGCAAATGCTCCTTTTCACCAGCAAATAAATCTTCATTCCAACCATAACTGATTCTAATCTCATTTCTCATTGATCGTATCTTGTTGGCCCCAAATTCTTATTTATGTGGATGTGTCTAACCTAAAATTCTAGCTCTTTAAATGCCGGCATTATTTTTATAGCATTTCTCATTTCTCAGTGTGCCCAGATCCGGTATCCACCCTAGTTGCTGGGACGATGCCTATCTTGGTGCATCTCTTTCATGGGTCTCCATGAGTAAGAGTGAGGAAGAAATGATTCTGACAGTGTAATAACAAGTGCTCACAGGACTTAACAAAAGTTGAGAGAAAGTTGAAAAGATTTTTAGGCTTATCAAATTATTAACATAGGACCAAATAATTCACTTTTTATAAAATTAAGTTGTGTGTGTGTATGTGTGTGTGTGTGGTAAGAGAGGAAATATAACTTAGAACCTAGAATCTTTGCAGCTGGTAAGCAAGCAGACATCTAGACCAAGCAGGGAAGCAGGATTCTGAAAAAGCAGGGAACACAGTAAACGCTGCCCCAGCCCCACACCTGCCCCGGGGCTCTGTCGGCCTTCCTTTACAGCTACCAAGACGGCCCCTGGGCTTTACAGACTTATTAAACAGCGTCCTTGATCCTAGAAGAGCAAGCTATGAAGGAAGAAAGGGACACGCCAGATATCTAAGCAGCAGGAAAGCCAGGCTGTCCTTGGGTGTTTGCCAAGCAGTGCGGCCGCCCACAGGGTGGAGGGGGGCCCGGCTCCGCGAGCCCCTGCGGTTGGAGCACCTGTGGTTTTTGCTCACTGCTGCTTAATTCTTCTTTCTATCACCAAATTCTGACTGTGAGAGCCAAGCTTTTCACAGGCTCTGAGACGCATTTCCCAGGCTGGTTTTGACACTTAGAAAAGATCTGAAAGAGGAATTATAAGGTCCAGTTTGGCCAAAGGCAAGAAATCATGTCTCCCTGGAATGAAAGGAAATGTCTCCTTAGGAAGCTATGCGTTTCTTAATGAGGAAGACTTCATCACTTACTAAAATACATGTGCTTTAGGATTAAGGAAGAAAAAAAACAAATTATTTCATGTATTCTCAGGCATGGGAACCACCATACTATCTTATAGATGGCTGTGTCGTTATAGAATGGTGAAAATGTGGCTTTTTTAAGAAAAAAGATGGGAAATGACCAATTTTCTAAGTTCCGTCTTTGTAGTATCCGGTGGCTTTGTATCCTGACTCTCACATGCTGCCGCTATAATAATTAAAGTATCTGACAACACAATAACACTCTTCCAGCTCCTACTTATAAAGGTTTCGGACATCCCAGTATTTCATGAACTGAATCTACAATGAGCCTCTGTGTGGTAGAGTGGACAAGGATTCCCCTCTGGCTTCTGAAGCTCCTCTTGCCTCTGGAGCACCCCAACTACTCCCTTACTGTCAGGGCAATCAGTACAAAGATTCCATTAACCAATGAGTTAATATAAATGAAATAGAAGTGGAATAACCTAAAACCTTTTAGAATTGCATTAGTCACTAGGCGCTTGGTAGACATAAGCAGATCATTAGCGTTTTGGATATTCTAGTAGTTGTAATGATTTTAGCTTGCAGTCAGGTCAAGAGACATCTATAGATTTGTGTCCAACACTGTGAATGCAATGATAAAAGGAAGAAATACAATGAAATTATGAGCAAAAGCATCAGTACACATTTAATTTTTTTTAAGATAATATAAAATGTATGCACAGGAGATAGCACTGGGGCTTTTCTCAGCTTGAGTTCTGGGAAAGAAAAAAAAAAAAAGAGTTGGTAGAATTTGAAACCATAAATACACACCTGGAATATGTTTTGAGGAGGTCTATTTATGCTACCCACAAGGTCCAGAAACCATCAAACTACCATCAAACTAAGACAAGAACCCAAGAATTATTCCTAGGCCAGTTGCTTGCCTGGAGCTCTTGGCAAAAGTAAATAAAACTCCACCACGAGAGATGCTCACAATGCAGGCCACGAGGGTTTCCCATTGCAGAAAAGAGCCTCCCTCCACGAGTTACACAACAGGACATGAGTGATAGCATGCAAAACTAAAGTCAAGTCTTAAACCCAGTAATTGGAAATAATAAAAATGGAAATTTGAAGAGTATTTTAAAAAGACTGTAACAAAAATGTTTAAAGGGAAAAATATAATAAAAACCAAAAAAAAAAAAAAAAAAAAAGACACAGTGAAAAAAGATTAAGTGAAACCCATAGCACTTAAATTAAAAAATACAGCCTTTGAAACTTAATGGAGAGCTCTAAAAGCAGGTATAATACAGTGAAGGAGAGACTCAGAAGAAGACAGGGAAACGGCGCAGACAGACACCAGGAAATATTAGCAGGAGGACAAGAAAAGGACATGAACCTGCAGGTAACTTAAATTGTTATGGTAACTTAAATGGCAATTTAAACTATCATGAACTGTGGGATGAAATAGTTCAGCATTTGTGTCTGTGGAGTTCTGCAAAACAAGGAGAGAGAAAACAGTGGTCAGAACAAAGGTCAGAGCCACAGAGTTTGTACACAGAAAGTAAATGACAAAGGAATAAGACCTTACCCAGAAAGAAGAATTTTTAATCTAAACCTAGATTACTTAACAGAAGAAATCCAAAATAATAATAATAACAAAAATAATAATTTAGAAGTTATAAAATTCTTCTAAATAATTCATTGACCAAAAACACCATCCCAGTAAAAATAAAATAATACTGCAAAACAATGTAAGCACTGTATAAAAAAAATTCATATGGTAAGCTAAATTTGTATCTGGAGAAAAATAAGTTTCCACTAAATTCATGTATTAGGAAACAAGAATAACAAAATTACTAAGCAAAATTTTTGACAAAAAAGTAAAATTTGTTACCATTAGTAAACCTCGAAATCCAGAATGCTTCACAGAATAAATATGAGAGCATAATAAATGAAGTAGAAAACTGTGTATCAATAGAAAGGGTCAGAAAATGTACTTTAAGGGTCAGAGAATGTACTTACTACAGGGTGTGAAAAAAGATAAACTCTTAAAAGTTTGAAGAATAAAAATGAGGAAAAGGTGTATGTAAATAACAATAGAAGTGAAATTATTGCCTGTAACTCGTATATTTAAAAATGGAAAATGGTGGCCCCTGAGTGGCTCAGTGGGTTAAGCCTCTGCCTTTGGCTCAGGTCATGATCTCAGGGTCCTGGGATAGAGCCCTGCATTGGGCTCTTTCTGCTCAGCAGGAATCCTACTTCCCCCTCTGCCTCTTCCTGCCTCTCTACCTACTTGTGATCTCTCTCTCTCAAATAAATAAAATCTTCTAAAAAAATGAAATATGTATTTTATATGAAGAAGTTATACTGACAAATTAAATTTTTTACATAAAATGAACTTCCAAAATACATAAATCACAAAAAGGATAAGAGAAGAACTAAAAGATTGAAACAGGCTTTTGAATCCATGTAATTAGATTAGTAGATAAAAATGTATCCCTCAACTCTAGTACCAGAGAGACTTAAGTAATATTTTCCAAATCTTCAAGGAATGTAGTCCCAATTTTATACAAACTTGACAAGTGAGAGAGAACAAAGATAGAAAATCTCCCCAACTCATTAACCAAGGCTAAAATGACCTTGATTTCAAACCAAGAAAGATAGTGCAGTGTAAGGAGAGTTCCAGAACAATCTCACTTTCAAATGTGAATGTAAAATTCTTGCGTTCAATATTAGCATACATGGGGATGCCTGGGTGGCTCAGTGGGTTAAGTCTCTGCCTTCGGCTCAGGTCATGATCTCAGGGTCCTGGAATCGAGTCCCACATCAGGTTCTCTGCTTAGCAGGGAGCCTGCTTCCCCCCGACTGCCTGCCTCTCTGCCTCCATGTGATCTCTGTCTCTGTCAAATAAATAAATAAAATCTTTAAAAAAAAATATTAGCATACATGGAACACTTCGTCAAAAATTAATGAGGTACTGTAATGACTAACCTAACGTAATACAAATAAATAAACAAATACATTAGCATACTGAGTCAATAAATTTTTATAAAAGATTTTATTTATTTATTTATTTGCCTATTTACTTTTCAGAGAGAGAGCACAAGCAGGGGTAGCTACAAACAGAGGGAGAGGAAGACTCCCCATTGAGCAAGGAGCCCAGTGTGGGGCTTGATCCCAGGACCTTGGGAGTAGGACCTGAGCTGAAGGCAGACACATAACCAACTGAGACACCAAGCCACCCGGCCCACCAACAATTTTAAAAAGGATCACACAACATGGTCAATTTCAATAATATCGAACGAAATATGCGTTAACAGTAGAAATTCTATCAGTTTAAGTCTCTACTCTCAGAGAATGACCTTAATAAATGGGACAGCAATTCAGAGATACAAGTGAGAGCCCACATTTATCAAACATTTATTTGTTTATTGCAGAGAAGTCTCAGGGACCAGAAATCATATAGACAACTTAGAAGCAATTATCCAATCAGCTGGAAATTTGCAATTTTTGAAATAGTATAACTCAGACTTGGCGGTGGGGTAAGTGCAAGGCCTGTGACCATGAAAAGGGTTGGGAATCAAGAGCATGGGGGCGAGAAGGAAAACCCCGGATCTGACACTGAACGACCTCACACTGGGGTCGTACCCATAACTCTCTTGGGGGAAGTAACCCTGTAATACTTTAAGATGCTACAAGTCTTTCCCTGCTGGTTTGGTATCTCTATCTACCCTGATTAATTATGGGTTTCATGGAGACAAAGTGAATTAAACTTATAGAATCAGAAATTCTGATAAATATAGAAGAAATGTGTATTTGAAGAATTTAAATTCATCTCTTATCATATTAGAATATATAACAAGATGACATTTTAAATCCAATTTAAGATGATGTGAGTGAAACATTTTTATTATGTTATGATTTGAAATCTTGTTACGTTTATAAATGGTATTGAAACAGATAAGAGAAATTAAAAATTGCTGTCTTTATTAGTTTATTAGATCCTTAATATCTTCTTGTGAGCTAGGGAATGCAAATTCATCAGGCAATTGAGATGATTAAAAATGAATTTGAATATATTACATTTACAAACATAGTTCGAAATGTTTAAAGGTATTTAATTAATTAAGCTACAAAAATACATTTACCTTATGGTTAAAAATCTGATTTTTTTCAGTAAACCAATGGTTAAGTATTTAAACAAATTTAACACCTAAATTGCCCTTACTTTGATCCAAAAGCTACCCTTGCAGACAATCTCTGAATCCCTGTTCTCCCAAACAACAGCAAGCCACCTTTCACATCAGCAAGCTCATTAACAGATTTGGAAGACTAAAATATGGTAAAAAAAAAATATATATTGGATAAAGAAAGATTTTATGATTAAGACCAACCTTTGATAAAATTTTACACCTATGCACTCTTCTGGCAGGTGTTCTAAGGAGTTAAGGGATGGAAGTTTGGAAGAGACCGCTTTCCTTAACTCATGGATGGTGCATTCCCAACGTCTGAGCAAACCACACTCCTTAATGCTGAAATCTTAGAATTGTTTCTATTACAAATTGAGAACAAGACAAGTCATAAACAAGTCCATTACCAGAGCTTCTTTTTAACATTTTCCAGAAGGTCTAGATAATGTAATAACATCCACAAACTAAGTAACAGTTAAAAGATTGGAAAAGAATAGAAAAATCTTACTATTTTACCAAACATATTATTTTCTACTTGAAAAGTTAAAAATAAGCTACAGAATCCTATTAGAACTAATAAGGGAATTGTATCCATTTTGGCAGAGGATAAAATCAATGTGCATTAATTAATAGCATTTGCAAACACTAACACAATTGGAAAAAGTGATTTTTGAAAGCTCTAATCTAATAGCACAAAAGCTGTACATAGAAATACATATAACTGAAAAATTTTATGTTGAATAAAAAATACTGAGAGGTATAAAACAAGATCTAAGTGAATAAAGAGTAAATTCCATACATGTCTAGAGACAACAATTCTATAAAATACTCTCTCTCAAGGTAGCTATAATTTCAATATTC
The DNA here is from genome assembly GCF_022355385.1 of Mustela nigripes. Lineage (NCBI taxonomy): Eukaryota > Metazoa > Chordata > Mammalia > Carnivora > Mustelidae > Mustela > Mustela nigripes. The sequence goes on from NC_081562.1 coordinate 111,975,786, forward strand.
ATTCTATCAGAATACTAACAGGTTCTATGATAAACATGTACAAACATACATGTGAAATAGTATTAATATGCCTGTGAAAATATAGAGAAAAATGATTTTAAAAACCCAACATTTGATAGCACTTACTAAGTGCCAGGCACTTTGCTAGGTACTTTAAATATTGTTACTCCTTTGAGCCTACAAAAATCCCCAGGAAGTAATGATGTCATCTGCATTTGGAGGAACGGATTGATTAAGCAACTTGGCCAAGATCAGTCAGTGTGAGGGCAGGGGTCTAAAGTCTTCTGGACACTGCTTCTCTGACGAACAAATAGAAATGCACAGCTGAGGACACTGTAAAGACCACCAGTGGGAGATCCTATCACAATATAGTGTTACCTAGTAAAACACTCTGGAAAAGGAATCTTGTGGGGGGGATGGAAAAATAGGCCACTGGAATAGAAAAGCAAATCCTGAAGAGGACTTGTCAGAGCACTGGGACTCCACACACAATAAAGCCTGAGATATATGAACGTGTGCTGGAAGGTGAAGAGGGACCATTCACAGCCTGTCCCAGCAGAGCTGGCTCTTCATCACAGATAATGTGAGAGCAGATCCCTACCTCACGACCTAGAGACGCAAAGTCCCGATAACCTGAAGGTCTCAATGCAAACATAAAAACTGCAGTGCTTTTGAAGCAAAAGTAGGAAAATGTCTTTGTTCCACTTGAGGAAGGAGAATTTTTTCCTCAGGTAAATCTTAGAAAGCAACCAATATGGAGGAAAACAAAAGATTAAGTTTGAGTTTATTAAAATTCAAACCATATCCATGAAAAATAAAATCACCAACTGAATAACATAATGTACACATTAGAAAAAGAGGTCTACAGTCCACATAAAAAAGAAAAGATCATTATACAGGATATATTGAACTCTTACAAATACATAGAAAAAGAAACTATTTTAAAAAGTAGGAAAATAGACAAAAAGAATCACAGATAGGAAATGGAATTGCTAATAAGCTTCTAAAAGGTGATTGGCTTCAGTAGCCATCAGAGAAATATAGAGAAGTCCATGATCGAACACAATTAAGTACCCCAACCACCAGTACAGATGAACGTCTGATCACAACAACTGGGCACAAATGGAGGAGATAAGATTGCACATCGTCTGAGAGAGTGAGAATTGGTACAATAGCTTCCGATAGCAATTTTGTAATACTGGTAAAGCCAAAATGCATATATTCTAACCCAGCCGTTCTCCAGGTTAATCGTGGACCCTGGAGAATAGACGCCCCCATGTTCACTAGTTTCCCTGCACAGACCAGGTGTAGCAGGGTTTGAAAGAGAAGAAAAGTAGAAACAACTTAACTGTCGCTTAGCAGGTGAATGCATAATAACACGGTTTCTTCACACAGCGGCCTTTCATACAGCAGCTACAGGGAATGAACTGGATCTGCATTTGCAGAGCGAAATCTCCCAATTACAAAGTACGGAGGAGAAAACAAAGTCACGGAAAGATATAAACAGGATAAAAAATGCAGATGCATTTAAAAAAAAAAAAACCCCCACTGCAGTGTTATGGATGCGTAGTTGTGTGCTAGAAGCACAGACACAGAGCTAGGAAAGGTTTTGTAAGTAGAATTTCCACGAGCGGTTAATTTGGGGGCAGATGGGGAGGATGTGGGACTTGATAAAGGGTCATGTGAAGGTTTAGCTGTATCTTTTCAGTTTTTTTCGGAAGAAAGATACTAATACATAAAAACACAGAAGGATAGAAGGGAAGAGACAGTATGTGTGACTGAGCAAGAGGGACACAGAGCAAGCTGCTGACTTGTTAATCTCGGAGGAGGATCCATAAGCATATCCGATAACATTTCCTGCATTTTTGGCATGTTTGCAATGTTTTGGTAATTATAAAAACCATGTGAAAGGTCTACAAGTAAGAACAGATTTTCTAGATTATTTTGATCTAAATTTAACCGAAAATAATAATCGGATCTGATAATGACTGCGAAGATCTTGGAGTATTATGGTAATAGTTTTAACACAGGCAATTGCTGCTGTCATTTCCATGGTATGCCTGGAAAAGCTTTTCTTTCGAAAAATGGGTAAAGAAAGAAATATGAAATCCAGATGTATATAATGCGTACATAATTTAAAACAAGAACTACAGCCTGCAAAAATCATATTTAGGATAACTTATTAAAAATGCTACTGGAGGGGCGCCTGGGTGGTTCAGATGGTTAAGCGTCTGCCTTCAGCCCCGGTCATGATCCCAGGGTCCTGGGATCAAGTTCCACATCCGTCTCCTTGCTCAGCAAGGAGCCTGCTTCTCTCTCTCTCCATCTGCTGCTTCCCCTGCTTGTGCTCTCCCGTGTACTCTCTGTGTCAAAAAAATAAACAAAATCTTTAAAAAAATAAAATAAAATAGAAATGCTACTGGATTTCACTGAAGAGTACGGAACTTATCTTGATGGAAGGTTCACGGAAACATTCAAAGAAAGCAGCCCCAGAAACCAAGTGTACAGATCTATGTGATGTGTACGCACCCGCAACAGAGAGAACGGGGAAGAAGCCAGGGAGTGAGAGGGGAGAGACAGAGAATGTGCTAGATTGTATTTTTAAAATCTCTTGTAATGCATCACAGAGTTGGCCATTGGCAAGAAGTACAGACGACCTTCAGGGGCCCCCACAGCAATGAGTGACCGTGCATTCCAAGAGGCAGGAGGGCTGGGTCTTCTACTGGAAGACGCGCTCGCAGATGTCGGTGACCAAGAAAGAGGAAGCACAGAGCACATGGGAGCAGGAGCGCTGCCCCCGTCTCTCCCCGCAGGGCAGTGATATCTGGGACACCCGAAGAGTGACACGTTTGTAGGTAAGCAAGACAAAAATCGAGAAAGAAGCTTGTTCTCTGGGTCTCGGCCCTCGGTGGCTGTGAGGAGGAAAACCTGTCACCTCAAGCTGGCCCTTGATAGTATGAGGAGCTAGAAGTCACATCACGCAGCTGGCGGAGAGGAAAAATGTACTATTTTTGTAAGATAGACCCCACTCAGAACTGTGTATGGGATAGGCCTGGAAGAAACAACCACAGATTTTTCTCTTGAGAAAAGTACCCCGAAGCTCCATGCAAAGATGCGAAAATTATTTTAATTTCCTGACATAAATGCATAAAGGAAATAAGTTTAGAAGGCATGAAAATATGAACGTAAAAAATTCAGCGAAGTTTCAGAGGCCACTAAAACGATGCAGCAGGCTTGAAAAAAAAAAAAACTCCATAAATTTTACAAATTAAAAAAAATCACTGAGATTAAAAACAGAATATAGTAATTGACTTTGAAACCCAGTAAATGCGTAAATCTTAACAAATGTAGTGTGCTGGTAAATATACCAGGGATGGGGGAAGAATTTTATGAAGTTATACCATAAAAAGGCAAAAGGAGCAGTTATAAAAAAGGAAATGGGCAGAAACATGGATTATAGACTGAGAGCAGGGACCCAAGGACCTTGGGACCTTGGAAGGAGAACCGGAATCAAGAGGGAAGGCGAGATTCAGACGCAGCAGCGGAAGTTCTTTCAGAAGTACAAATCCAGCGAGCCCACCGAACACCCCATCTGCAAATCTCGTCGGCAAGCCTACAGCGGCAAAGCCAGTGAGGTATTTAACGTTGCAGAATAACATAAACGATAGGCTCCCCACAGAGGCTTGGCAAGTAAACAAACAGAAACAGCCAATGCCAGAATTCAGTGGAATGGTCTCTTCAAAATGCTGAAAAAAAAAATCACTGCCGACCTGAAGTTTCATAGTCAGTAAACTCGAGAATGAAGACAAAATAAATACATTTTCTATCAGAGAAAAACTGAGAGTTTATCACCAACAAATTTGCATTGATAGATAACATTTGAAGAATGTCTTTCAGAAAAAAGCAGTGATTCCAGGTGGACCATGTGGACTCAGGAGGTGTGGAGAGAAGAGAAGAATGTGTGTGTGTGAAGCAGTCAAGTAATGTCTGATTTGTGACACCAGAATAAGACTAAACTGTATCCAACTATACGGGAGTTGCAAAAGCTGACCCAGTTAAAGTACTTAGGATTCTTGATTTATCCGAGAGTGTAGTATGAACGGTGCTTACATCTCGATTTCATTAAGTGAAATGTGCATGTTAAAATTTCCGGGGCAACCTTAAACAAATAGAAAATGAGTTTATAACTTTTTAAAGGGTAGAATAAAAATGGGGACATGCCAGTTCCTCAGTTAATGCAAACAACGCTGCCTGAAGATAAGTACAGCACAGAAGCAGCAGAGATGAGATGTTGGGAGTGAGTCTAAATATACAGTAAACACCATAAACGGGAAAGAACTGAATCATCTGGTTAAAAACAAAGATTGTCAGGCTCGATTAAAAATATCTAGCCATATGCTCTTTACAAAAGACACACCTAAAATAAATGTGAAAAGTTTGCACCATGCAAAACATCGAAATCAACCCAGTTAGGAATTAATAAAAAATATAAGTCAGCAAACACACCAATTTTAAAAATCCTTAATCCAGTATTTGATATTTAAAATCCTGCTGACAAAACACTATCTCAGGAAGAAATGAAAGTATTGATAATCCTGCATCATTAAAGAAATTAACTCAGCAATTCACGATATTTCCACCAAGAAAACAATCTCAGTGAGTTTTGTAAAATCTACCAAACATACAGAAAACAAAACTCCTCTTACAGAAATATTTCTAGCAAATATAAAAAGGAGAAATAGTCTTATTTATGAGACAAATGATGCCTTACTATCACAACCAGAGTATCGCAATGCAAGTACCAAAACCGGTGTCCCATTTCACAAGTGCATCAGAAAAATGTACTCGCATCCCAGTGAACTTTTCAGTGTAAGGAAAATAATTAAGGTAATTTACTATGTCAACAAATGGACAAAAATAAGCCAAATGATCATTTATTAATGCAGAAAAAGCAGATGATGATACTGAACAATTGTTCATGATAAAAATGTGAGTGAACTGAGAAGAGATAACAGCTTCTTTTATCCAATAAACATTATATGCAAGAAAAACCCCGAAAGGGTAATAATTTTCATGTTTCATAGTGAAATGCAACTATTCCCTTTACTCTCAGGTAATCCGTGCACAAGGCAAGGCTGTCTTCTTTTCTCTTCACCTTTGTCTTGATATCTTAGCCATTGCAGTATGATTAGGGGAAAAATGTAAAAATAATTAAAAAGGAAAGCACACATATGCCATTATTTAGGAATGACATGATCGCTTTAGCCCAAAACATAAATATGTAACTGGAATTAATTAGAGATGCACTGGTGATGCTTTAAGATGTGCAAATAAAAATGGAAGTTGTCAGCAAAAAACAAAACAGGATGAAATGTTTAATGATACATTGTTAAGAAAGTTCTACATATAGAAGATATCTAAAAGTGAATTATTTTAAAAGATATGTGAAATAATTATGGAGAAAGTTATGAAATTGTTTCTAATGCCAAAAAAAAGTCCTTGAAAACATCTAATACATAGAGCTCTGTCATGATTTTACATAATTAGAATCCCCCCCAAATTTGCACAATCTCCAAATTGTTCTATAGAGTCGATGTAATTTCACCATAATCCTAGACATTGCTTCACGAAGGGTACATTCTGTCTGTCAACTTATATGGAAAAATGAAGGGCCAAATATATTACTCAGTTCATTTCCTAAGAAATTGATTGCGGTGAGGGTGGAGTTCTCTGTTTATGAAGCACCAAGATTTGATAGAAAGCTGTCATGATTAAGATTCTTGAATAGAGGGGCGCCTGGGTGGCTCAGTGGGTTAAGCCGCTGCCTTCGGCTCAGGTCATGATCTCAGGGTCCTGGGATCGAGTCCCGCATCAGGCTCTCTGCTCAGCAGGGAGCCTGCTTCCCTCTCTCTCTCTCTCTGCCTGCCTCTCCGACTACTTGTGATTTCTCTCTCTCTGTCAAATAAATGAATAAAATCTTAAAAAAAAAAAAAAAAAAGATTCTTGAATAGAAAGACACACCATGAAAAGAATAAAGAGTCCAGAAATAGACCAGGCCACAGAGAGAGCTGGGCCAGGTGGTTTGCAGATTCCTGGGAAAAAACCTGAGCTGTTCAATAGCACACTTCTCTGAATTTGGAAAACATTAGATCTCTATTTTACACCGTGCCCCCAAAAATCAATTTTAATGTACTAAAAGACATGACCATGAAAAATAAGTTTTTAAATCCTTAGAAAAAATACGGGAAAAAGTGGAAATAACTTAATAGAAACCATGTAAGAGACTGAAAGGAATTTTAGAGAAAAAATACATATATACAAAACCAATGGACATCTTGCAAAGAAACTCGGGCTCATCAATCACCAGTGAAATGCAGATGCAATCCCAGTGAAATATAATATTACAACCACTAGTTTGGGAATTTAAAAAAAATCTGACAATATCAAGTCTTGCTCACTGGCGGGAGTATAAATTTGCAGAGCTACTTTAGGAAATGATTTTGGATTTCCTGTTGAATCTAGAGCTGTGCTTAAAGAAATGAGGTTTATGGTTCTGTTCTGTATCGTAAGAATAACTTGCACATATGGGCTAAAAGGCATTCAGGCTTTGTGTAACCAGAAAAAAAATTGAAAACACCTAAACATGCACTGACAGGAAAAATAAACAAATTATATTATCATTCTGCAGTGGACCATTATCTATGAATGAACTAACCCCACACAACCATGAGAGTGACTTCCCCCAATGCAATGTGAGATCTTAAAAAAGCAAGTTACAAAAGGAAAAATACTGCAGGATTTCATTTTTTTATATTTAAAATATAGTCAAGGCTAATTATATATTATGTGGGGATATGTGTGGAGTAAACCTTTAATATGAACCAAAGTAATGATACACACAGACTTTAGGATCCATCAAGAGGGTGTTTAGAGATGCCATTGGGGCCTTCACTAACCTTGGTGAGATTGTTTCTGAGGCTTGGCGGTGAGGTATGCCTTAAACCATACCTTCATTATGTGTACTTTCCATCTTGGTATGTTTGAAATGTATGGCATATTTCAGAATTAATAAACTATAATAAATAAATATGTCTGGAAACCTTTTTGGTATAAAAATATTGCAAACCATCATTTGAGAATGTTATCCATGGGCTTGTAAAAATACGTATTAAGCCGATTTTGAAATGTGGGCTAACTCAAAGGAGTGTCTTGATGCGTTCAATCTGGAATTGAAAAGCAAACCAAAGAGTATCATATCGGGTATATTATATATCAAAAAGCAGCGTAGAGTGAAAAGTATAATACTTATCAATTAGATACGTCTTTTGTATCTCAAAAAGGGACACTATTAAAAAATACAGCCCACCTCTCCTAACTTCTGCTGGACAACCAGGGAATCAAGTCTAGACCTTGTCGGGATGACCTCCTGTAACTTGCAGCTGCACAGACAGAAGGCTTTCTATAGGGTGGGGAGTTGTAAGGCTAGCATTGTTCAAAATCAAGCCAGAGCAGGTCCCTGAGGAATCGCCTCCTCTACTCCCACCGGTCAGAGTGCGAAGTGGGCCAGACACCGGTGCGGTCCAGTGCTGGTCAATGCTTCTACCCCAGAAATGGCCTCTGAGGCAGGTACATGGGAAGGTGATGGGGAACTTAAAATTCAGCATCATCCCCTCCCCGGGAGGGGCCAGAGGCTCTTGAAGCTCTGTATTTGGTGCTGAGTCAATCTTCTAATATCCTTTGAGGGTGATAACTCTGGGCATTTCTTTCTTTCTTTTTTTTTTTTTTTTAAGATTTTACTTATTTATTCGTTTGTTTGTTCGAGCACGGGGATGGCCAAGGGGCTGAGGGAGAGACAAGCCAACTCCAGTGTAGAGCTCCACAGGGACCCCAAGATCGTGAACTGAGCCAAAATCAAGAGTCAAATGCTGCACCTGCTGGGCCACCAGGGGCCCCTCAGGCCATTTCTAAACAACAGAGATGAAATTGAGTGACACCAGGACACTGAAAATGGCACAATGCTGCAAAGCTACACAACAGTGCATGCCCAATATGGCAAAACTTGGAAATTCATCTTTAGCCAACAACAAATAGGCTTTGCTCATTCCGACGCTGTGTTAACATTTTGTCGCCCCAGAGGGGAAGAAGTGTTACAGTACCTCGCAGTTCTGTGCACTCAGGACTTGGTAAGAGAGAGCGGCATGAGGGACCCTCCAGCCTTTGCTGGAAGTGCTTCCCGGGCCGCCGAAGCTCTCTGTCGCCCGCAGCTTGCAAGGCTGGCCCTGCTCTATGCAACTTCCAAAGGCCCCAGAGCTGAACGTACTGTATCAGTCCACAACATCACAGATGACGTCACACAATAATGTAATAATGTAACTACGTATTGATTTTGATGATGATGGTGCAAAGAAAGGAAATCATTTTGGTCACACTTAATTTGCATGTGTGTTTAACCGGCAGCAGGTGCCCTAAGAAGCCACGATCACTAGGCAGCGTGAAGACTGGATGTCATTGGAGGAAAACGGACTTTTGGGACTCTGCTGCCTGGGCTATTCAGACTCGCTGAGTCTTCTGAAAACAGAACAAACTGGAAGCACTTTTAGGTATGGGATGCGATGCAAGCTGGATAAAACTGTTAATAAGGAAAGAAAATTGCCTTCACAAATACTTTGAAGTAGTGGACCCATTTAATCTCTTAACAAGTCTGTAAGGAATATTTGACAGCAGGGAAGGTTCACGATCAGTGGATTAAAAAAACACCATTTCATGTACTGTTATTTAACTCTAGAAAGGATATTTTTATGTCATTTGTGCTAATTTTAAAATAAACCTTAATTTTAGGGCACTTTTAGGTTCACAGCAGCATTGAAGGAAAGGGACAGGGGTCTCCCAGGTAGCCCTCTGCCCCACCCACACCCAGCCTCTATCAACATCCCCAGCACATGGCACCTTTGTTATACCCACGAATCTGCAGTGAAACACCGCTAACACTCAAAACCCATAATTGTCATTAGGGTCCACTCTTGGTGTTGTGCTTTCCATGGGTTTCCACAAGTGTGTGATGACGCGCACTCACCATTGTAGTATCACACAGAATAGCTTCATTGCCCTAAGATCCTCTGTGCTCTGAGAACTCATCTACTCTACTCATCGTCCCACACCCGGCAACCACTGATCTCTTTACCGTCTCCATGGTTTTGCCTTTTCCAGAATGCCATACCGCCGGATCATACATGTATGGGCTTTTCAGACCGGCTGCTTCCTCCTGGTGATATGCGTTTAAGATTCCTCTGTGTCTCTTCATGGCATTTCTTATTAGTGCCGAGTAATACTCCATTGTCCGAATGGACCACAGTCTCTTTTCGGTTTTGTTTGTTTGTTTTTAACATTTACCTAGTGAAGGACATGCCTCCGAGTAAGTTCACAGTTTCACAAGAAACAGACCATCTTCCAAAGTAGTTGCCCCATTTTGCTCCCCGCCCCCGGAAGTGAGTGGGGGTGCCTCATCTCCCCTTCCTCACCAGAGTTTGGTGCTGCCGGTGATCTGGTTTTCTAACATTCTCACCTCGGCCTAGTGGTATCACATTCTTGTTTTATTTTGTAATTTCTTAATGACATGTGATGCTAAGCATCTTTTCATGAGTTTGTTTCCCATCTATCTTCTTTGAAAGGTGAGTAACTTACACTATTTTTTCAACCTCCATGTGACGCTAAAATATCCATGTTCCTTTCTACCAGCAATAATTCTTTACCATTTCACTGAAAATAGATATAAACTATTCTAAAAACACTTCACCAGTCTTGCACGCTGATAGAGCATGTACTAGAATCACAAAATTAGTTATAACATTTAAAACATTTGTAACATTTAAATGCTTAATTTAAAACATTTACAGCTCACACTTAGACACTGAAGACATTCCTGTGAGAGTAAACATCTTCGCACTGTGATCAGTTCTTCATTTGGGCTTGTCACACTCATGGAAACAACCATGAAATGCAGGTTAGAATCAACACCCCGTTGACCATTCAAGAAAGTGGTTACATGCTGTGTAGTAAGACCAAATTTGAATGAAAGACCAAATTCTGTTTTTAAAAATGTACACCGCTCTTCATCCAAACATTGTAAACCATTACTGTGATCAAGTTCAAACATTTTAGAAACATCAACTTAAAAATCGGAGGAAATGGAGACTTCACTGGAAAAAGCAACAACAGAGCCAAAATTATCACAATATTTTAAAAAACCACTGATGGGGGAATTTTACACCAACTGCTGCATAGAGCACATGGACTATGATACAATAAGTCAGAAGTGGTTCTGTACCTGTTTTTTTAAAAAAAGATTTTATTTATTTATTTGACAGAGATCACAAGTAGGCAGAGAGCCAGGCGGGGTGAGGGTTGGGGGCTGGGGGAAGCAGGCTCCCCACTGAGCAGAAAGCCTGATGTGGGGCTCGATCCCAGGACCCTGAGATCATGACCTGGGCTGAAGGCAGAGGCTTTAGTCCACTGAGCCACCCAGGCGCCCAATGCTGTTTTAAGACAGATATAATAATGCTTACACAACCCTTATAGAAACCACCTGGTACTGGAATTTTTATCAGGGGAAGTCTAGTCGGGTACCACACTGGGCATCTTGACCTGGGGGGCGACCATCTCCAACACGATAGCTCTGCTGAGGTGACATTCTACTTTACGTGCAGAGCGAGGTAGACTGGAGAGACTCTACAGAAGTCGTTATTGTCTGCTCTGACGGAGGTCATGGTTGGAGACCCAGATGTTTTCAAAAGAGGATAGAAAGGAAGAGAACCTTTAGTTCAGTGTGACTATGAATGTGTATGTTGATGCAGATGAGCATCTCTGAGAACCTCTGGGATGGCGCCAGAGAGCTCCCTCTCCACAGACGCTGGTCAGCTCTGTAGGGCTCACACATAGCAGACAACTGTACGCTCACATTCTCTTGTCTCGCTAACTAGTCTTCTACTAACCAGCCTTGTGATTTGGCCAAAGATAGAAGCCCACCCACCTCGTGTTCTCCCTGAGCTGCTCGGGTTCTATGCGATCCCATCAGTCTTCTGGCTAAGTGGTTTCCTCTGCCCATGCTGACTCTTCTCTGCTCCAAAGGCTGAGGGACACCAGAGTCAGTACCTGGAAATGTTTAGGTAAAGATGGTTCTTGGATAAAAATCCAAGAAAATCCAAGTGTCTCTCCTGGTGAGTACATAATTGAGATATCAAGCCAAAATATCAAATATTTACAAAATGAGGTATGATGATCTAGATCACTAAAATGGATTAAAAATTTCCAGACAGAATGTGGACTCTGAGAAGTAAACTGAGGGCTTAAAGGGGAGGGGGGTGGAGGGATGGGTGAGCCTGGTGGTGGGTATTAAAGAGGGTGCGTATTGCATGGAGCACTGGGTGTTATATGTAAACAATGAATCTTGGAACACTACATCAAAAGCTCATGATGTACTCTATGATGACTAACATAACATAGTAAAAAAAAAAAAAAAATTCCAGACAGAAAGGTAATGGTGATTCAGCAATCTATGGGTCAGCAGTATTTTCAGGACACAAATCTGATAATGAGATGTATGATGGGTCCAAGGGGAGGAAGGGGTACAGGTGAAGGCAACAACACTCCCCCCCCCCCCCCCCCGCCCAGGAGAAGGCTGTGACAAGCCCGATCTTGCTGGAGATGGTGGGAAGGAAGGTCAGATATGAGAACACCATAAGAAACAAACCAACACACTTGGAACTTTTCAGATGTGTCTCCTGGGAAGAGGGGAGGAAGGGTTCTGCAGGATCCCAAACTTCTATTTGCTGACCAAGTGGGGTGGTTCACCCATCTCTGCCTTTTTCTCGGACCCTGTCTCCCTCCAGCAGAATCATGTGACCCCCTCTACAGACCGGTCTGTTAATCCTTAAATTGTGTGATGAACCCATGAAAAGAAGAACTAGCTTCCATAAATTGGCACCACCCCTCAAACTACCAGTATTATAATCCATATGTATTTATTTTTCTTCAGATTAAAGGTACTGTAGAATACAAAAGTACGTGTGAAGTAAAACACTCTAGTTTTTACGAGATAGAAAACTCAGATAACCTATAATACCCGGGTCCTCTAACGCGTGGAGCCCAGGCAACCACCAATGCTCTCTCTATCTGTTTCAATCTAATTATTTCTTAACTCCAACTTCCTTCATTCTTCTGCCTTTGTCTTCAAGTTGGCCATCTCTTTTTCCAGAATTCTGTACTTTCTCCGAGGATACGCAGTCTAATATGAATTCTTCTTAAATGGGTTTACAGACTCAAACCCAAGCACTTGGGACTAATCCTTACTTCAAAAAAGGTAAGTTGTCCGATCCTTTTCAGATACAATGCTGTCTTATCTAGCACCTGTTTGCCCTCTGGGGAAGAGGCTTCTGAGTCCTTCACATACTCAGCCCTCAACTTGTTTTCCATTTGAAACTTTACGGTTTCCTGAATGAGAGTCCCTGTCCTAGAAACTTGTTCAGTATTCGAAGATCGATAGAATCTGCCTCCATATCAATTTTGTCAGTTCTCCCTTTCAGAAAGGATGGCCTTTCAGATTGTCCCCACTAGCCACCATGGGATCCAGGGGAAAGCTTCTCTGATTCTAAGTCCTCCTCTCCTGTCTCCACAATGACATTGCAGATTGTTTGGACCACAGAGAGGCTTTTAGCACTTTCTCCAGACAAAATATTCCTCACGGAATGATGCCTTCAAGTGTTTGCTGGCCCTGAAGGGGAGCCCATCCCCACAAGCCCCGCACCCCATCGGGGACAAGTGCACTTCCAGCCACTGGTCTAGGACGTGCTCCTTGGCTGCCGGCAGTGAGGCCTCGCGGTGTTCCCATGCCCGAGCAGAAATGGGAGTAACCCAAGGAAGAAGATAGCTCTCAGTAGTGGGCCTTCTGAGCTAGATCTATGATGAATATTCATCCAACAGCTATGAAAATACACTCTCAGCCAAGTGTTCCAGAGCCTACCAAGCTTGTTACACTATAGCATCATGTGCCTGAGACAAACAGATCTCATTCTGCTTGTTTTTCTAGTTCCAGTTTTCTTGGAAGTTGCGTATGTGGGAACACATAAAGTATGGTTTCCACACCTTGAAATACTATGTTAAGCTTTATCGTGGGTTACCCGGTAGACAAAATATCTGGGTGACTGACCAAAATGTTTCCTTTTATTTATACAAAGATACTGTATTTGATGGATCTGATTTATATCAAACAGTTGCATTCCTAAAAAATCATTTATAGAATCTCCAGGATGCCAAAGCTTTGAATGCATTTCCAATTTTCAAGAACTATAGTTTATTTTCTTTTTCCTGCTGTTTGTCTTTATTGGAGAGAGCAGGATGGGGGTCAGGGAGAGGCGTCATCCACAAAAGAAGTAGGAAAGAGCCTGGGTTGGCAGAGAAAACACGCAATTTAACCAGATGGGAGAGGTGACGAACATCCACAATCTTCAGGAATAAAACCGAGGGGTGTTTTCTGCAGTATCTCCAACCCGCGAAAATGTAGGTTTGGCCTCATCTCTGAATCAAGTGAATATCAAAAGGAAAGCAGACAACTGTAACTAATTCTGGGCTTCCCAGTGATGGGAACAGACAGTTCATTGATGAAATACACACACTGAGCTAGAGGGGCCCAGGCCACCGATGGCTTCAAAGGTAATTACCAGCATCTTTTACTATGAGGAACACCCTAGTATGAGCTAGTAAACGTCCGGATTTATCATTCACTTCCTCTCCTGCTTAGATTATATGATTGAGTCAGACAGCTCTGAAGTGTGCAAGTTAATAAAAATGTGTGTTTATATGTACATCTTTCCCAAGAGAAAAATCCGAAGAAGTCCGTGCTTGTAGGTTGGAGCCGTTTTCTGTATAAGCCCCTTTGTATCTCTTCAACATGTAGGAGCTATTTAGCAGTAGAGAAAATGAGTTCTATGTGCACAAAAACAAAACCACAGAGAGAAAAAAGAGGAGAAATCTCTAAGATAGAGAAAAGCAAAGATAAAAAGAAGAGAAAGAAAATAATAGCGACACAATGTTGCATGCATAATAGTAAGGATATAAATAGAGTTCTTAATATAGCGTGTTAGTAATCAGATTTTAGTTTCTAAATGGCTCTAAATGAAGACCAGGTTCTAAATGAAGATCTTCTAAGTTATTTTTTATTACTTTCATGGTAGAATACAATATAGATGGTCACAGAAAACTAGAGCTACAAACACAGCAAAAAAATTAAAAAGATTAAAATGTGTTCTACGACAAATTTATATTTGTATAACCTTACTATCATCATAGAATCACCATGTTCTAACGCAAAGGACAATACCTTTAAAATGTCGTTCTTTTGAAAACTCTTGTTTCATAAATTAAGGTCAACCAAATCATGGCATTTTTTTTTATAAAATTTGCCTTTTTTACAGGATATACAGGTTACTTTAAATATACACCCAAACACATACCACCTCATAACACACAAACTCAATGTTTCTTATATTAAGTGACTTTAAACTCCCACAATATGTGATTACTTCATACAGTTTTGCGACCGTTTTCTAGAAGACATTTTTGCTTTTGTTTTTGTAGCTAGTCAAGGTTGCGGAGATCATAATACCCAAAGGTCAAGACTTGGGATTTCTTAAGGATAAAGGAGTAAATCCACGTGAATTCCTATGATGTAATGCACAAGATACAAGTCTCCAGATTCAATATGTTCCTGTTTGGGCTCACAATTATGTTACCACCAGACTGACTAAAATTAGAAGGACACACGGTGTCCACAAGGATGGGAAGCCATTGGAACTCTCAAAAATTGGCAGTGTCAACTAAAACTGAACATATGCATACCCTCTGATTCAGTAATTCCACCCCCAGATATGTGCCCAATGTCTGCCAAAAGACATAATATTAAAGCAGCATTGTTCACAACAGCCCTGCCCTGGACTCATCCTGAATATCCCTCCCAGGAGGGGAATAAATAAACTCTTGTGTATGAATGGGGGCGAAGGAGATATTACCACAGTCGGGGAAAAGAGCGAACTGCTCTTACTTGTAAGGGCATGAACCTAACTAACCTTACGCTGAGATAATGTAACCACGCACAGAAGCCTACACCCCACTTGTATGACATCCCCAAACAGGCATTGCGTGGAGGTTGGAACAGTGGTTACCCCAGACTGGCGGTTGGCAGCCTAGAGGTGTTCTTTACTGGGATCAGGGACACGGTTGCAGAACACACATGCCTGCAGAAATTCATCAGGGATGGTCTTCAGACCTGTGTGTAGTTATGAGTCAGTGAAATCTACACATATGCGAATAAACTAAATGCCTGGAAGAATTAAAACAGAATTCTACAAAGGTTACTTTTGTGTAGTAGAACTATGATCAAGGTCACTTCCTTCTCTGTACGTTACTTTGTGTCTCTCTTGGTTTCTAAACTGAGCATACACCATCCTACATGTAGGATCGTGAACAGCCCACGAGCAGGTTTATAACAGAGAAGTTGCCATAAAGACAGAAATGAAGAAAAAAAAAAAGACAGAAATGAAGGCAAGAATAAAACTCGAGTTCTTTATATTTTCTAAAGTTAATTCGTAGGGTTCAAAGTTCAGTTCAACATTTTTTTTTTTTTTTGCTCAATTTGTCCTTGTTAAGTTTCGAAATTTATGGGAAGGATGCGTAAGGCATGGCTCCCTATTTAGTCTACAGAATGATTTTTTTTCTAGTGCGGCGTGTTATCTTTTTGTTAGAAGTGTTTGGTAGCTTGCATTATCCTCATAGAAACTGTCCAGAAATTTAACTCTTAGGCTTCGGGGAGAGATGTCTTCACCGAAGATGAAAAGGGCTGTTTTGTCTCTGTGCACGTCACTGAAGTTTGTTAAATTGAGGACAGCTGTGTGGAGGAAACGGCTCTCTCATTAGAACAATGTGCGAAGTAAACCAGTGCAAGGCAGGAAGGGAGCCTGAATAGTGTTTGAACAAACTTCCAAGGTTGAGTTTTGTGTTTATAGGCAGATGTTGGGTACACATCTGTTTCTACCGACTGCATATTCTTTGGGCTCAGAACAATGGAGTCCCATTCAGACAGGCCCCCTGAAAAAAGTTTTGCTTTAGTCTGTTGAGTTGTTTGTGTTTTTCAATTGAAATGTTTTATTGGCATGATTGTAGGTTCCCGTGCAGTTGTAAGAAATACTTCCCCATGGTTAATATTTTGCAAAACGATAGTTCAATATTACAACAAACTTACTGACATTCATTCAACCCATTCATCTCATTCAGATTACCTAAATTGTGCTTGTACTTGTGAGTGTGCGTGCGTGTTTGATTCTTTACAATTTTACCCCATGTGTATATTTGCGGATCCACCACCACAACCAGGAACTGAACACAAGGATTAGTCATTTTGCCCTTTGCTAACTAGACCTATCCTCGCTCCCTGCTTCCTTCCTAAGTCTTTGGCAACTGTTAATCTCTTCATTTCCAAAATCCTGTCATTTCAAAAAGTTATAGAAACGGAATAATGTATTATGTAATACTTTAGAATCGACTTACTTTTTTTCACTTACGCACTATATTTCCCTGGAGATTCATCGAGCAGGTATCAACAAATTTTTATTAGGCACGGCTGAGTAAGACTGGAATTTTAAAGTTGTATTTTACCTATCAATCCATTCGATGAAATACGTCTGAACCATTTTCAGTTATTTGGCTCTTACAAATAAAATTGCTCTGTACATTTATCTGTGAAAATACGTTTTAATTTCTCTGGGATATATGCTTGAGTGCATTCATTGGGTTTTGTGTTCATTGCATGGTTACATTTATACAACACAGCCAGACAACTTCAGGGCAGGTCATGCCCCTTTACACACTACCGGCAAGGTGTGAGTCACCCGCTTTCTGTGATTCCTCACCAACACTTGATATTGTCGCTACTTATTTATTTTTTCATTTTACCTGTTCTAATAGGTAAATAGCGATACCTCACTGTGGTCTTAACTGGCACATTCCTAATGGCTAGTGATGTAGAAAATCGTGTCACGTGTTTATTTGCCATCCATGTATTTTTATCAGCCAAATGTCTCTTTGTATCTTTTGCCCTTTTTTGAGTTGAGCTGTTCCTTTACTGTTGAATTTTGAGAGTTCTTTATCTATCCTAGTTATCAGTCTTTCAGAAATGCAGCTTACGAATCCTTCCCAGACTGTAGCTTATCTTTGATCTTCTTCAGAAGGGCTTTCACACAACAAATTTTTTTTTAAATTTTGATAAAGACCAATTGATCCATTTTTCCTTTGAGGATCATGCTTTTGATGTCAATTATAAGTACTCATTGGCTAAGCCTTGACCCCCCCCAAAATATTCTACTATATATACTTTTTAAAGTTTTGTCACTTTACATTTAAGACCTAGTAAATTGTGAGGGGTTTTGGTTTTGTTTTTCTTTTCAGATACGAGGTTTATGTCAGTGGTATTTCTTTTTGATTTTTGAATGCTCAATTTTTCTAATACTGACAGCTTTTGCAAGTTTGTCAAATATGACTCAAGCATATTTTTTTGGGAGATATTTCTAGTTTCTATATCCTGTCCCACTACGCGTATCCCTCTGCCATTAACACACCATTTCGACAATTGTAGTTATACATTAACAAACCTTAATATAGGTTAAAGTGATTTCTGTAACAATATTCTTCTTTGTCAAGATTGTTTTGTTTTTTCTAGGATCTGTGCTTTTACATACAAATTTTATTTTATTTTATTTTATTTTTTAAAGCTTTTATTTACTTATTTGATGGAGATCACAAGTAGGCAGAGAGAGAGGAGGAAGCAGGTCCCCTGCTGAGCAGAGAGCCCGACTCGGGGTTCGATCCCAGGACCCTGAGATCATGACCTGAGCCGAAGGCAGAAGCTTAACCCGCTGAGCTACCCAGGTGCTCCTTACATACAAATTTTAGAATAAACTTGTCTATTTCTACCAAAAACTTGCCAGGATTTAGTAGTTTCTATAGTTCAATTTGGGGAAAATAGACATTTTACTATGTTAACTTTCCTAATTCATGAACATTATATGCCTCATTTGTCCAGGATTTGATTTATCAGAATCACATTTTATTTTATCAAAATCATATCATTTTTAATGTCTAGTAGGCAGACCCTTTTTTAAAGTACTTCATTTCCTTTGAAGTGATAATAAATGATATATTTTTAATTTAATTTTAATGCTCATTCATTGTTAATGTGCAGAAATGTGATTGATTTTCTGTGTTGACCTTGTGTCTTGGAAATTTGTTAAACTTACTTATTCTAGGATTTTTTTTTTTTTTACATTCCTTGGGGTTTTCTATATAGACAACCACGTCATTTGCAAATAGGAAGTTTTATTTCTTCCTTTCCAATCTGTAAGCCTTCTTTAAAAAAAAAATGCTCTTTATCAAGCTGTATTCCTAATTTGCCAAGAGATCCATCCTGAATCACAAATGGGTGTAGGATTTTGCTAAGTGTTTTTCTACAGCAATTAATAGGATCAGATAATTTTGTTCTTCGGCCCATTGACATGGATTGTGTTGGATGTTGAGCAGGCTTTGCCTACTGCAGTAAATCCTACTGGATCGTGGTATATAACTCTGTCTGCACACTGTTGTATTCTACTTCCAAATATTTTGTTGAGGATTTTTCAGTCTAAGTTCATAACGGGATCATTTCTTTTCTTTTCTTTTTTTAAGATTTTATTAATTTATTTGCCACACAGAGAGAGAGAGAGAGCACAAGCAGGGGGAACAGCAGAGGGAGAAGCAGAGTCCTCACTGAACAGGGAGCCCAATGCAGGGCTCCATTTCAAGACCCTGGGATCAGGATCTGACCCAACGGCAGACACTTAACTGACCGAGCCACCCAGGTGCCCCAAGCACCATTCTTATTTTAACTCTTTGTCTTATTTAGTATCAGGAATAATATCAGGAATACCTACTTCATAAAGTAGGTAAAGAATTAATCTTTGCTCTTCTATTTTCTAGAAAAAAAAAAAAAAACTGTGTAAAATTGGTCCTAATTCTTCTTCAAATGTCAGGTAGAATTCTCCAGTGAAGACACATGTGTTTGGAGATTTCTTTCTTCAAAATTCATACATTATAAATTCAATTATAGGCCAAGTCACAGTGTCCATTTCACCTTGGTTGATTTCTGGTTATTTTGTCTTTTGAAGAATTGTTTCATTTCTTGCACATTGTTGCGTTTATGAGCAGAAACCTTCCTGTACTTTTCACTTATTGCTCATTCACGGCTCCTGGATCAGAAGGATCGCATCGTATTCCTAATATGGGTGATGTATGTCTTCCCTGTCTTTAGTTTTAGTCAATCTTGATAGAGGTTTATTAATTTTATTTTTTTAAAGAAATAGTTTTTTGTTTTGTTAATTTGATCTATTGTTTCTTTTCTCCAATTTGATTGATTTCTGCCTTTATCTTGATTATATAATTCCTTCTGCTTGCTTTGCAATGATTTTAGTCTCCATTTTCCATTTTTTGGGGGTAGGAACTTCTAGGTGATTGATTTGACATCGTTCCTCTTTTATGTTTTTATTTAAATTAGTTAACTAATTTATTTATTAATTTATTTATTTAAATTAGTTAACATGCATACAGTGTAATATTAGTTTCCAGTGTACAATATAGTGATTCAACAGTTCCATGAAACATCCACTGCTCACCGCAAGTGCCTCTTTATTCCCCATCCCCCATGCCCCTCCCCTCTGGAAACCATCAGTTTGTTTTCATAGTTAAGAGCCTGTTTCTTGGGGTACCTGGGTGGCTGAGTCAGTTAAGCAGCTGCCTTCAGCTCAGGTCATGGGATCCTGGATCCTGGGTCCTGGGATCCAGCCCTGCATCTTTTCCTTTTGCCACTTCCCCTGCTTGTGCTCTCTTGCTCTGTCAAATAAATAAATACACTCTTAAAAAAAAAAAAAAGAAGGTCCGTTTCTCGGTTTACCTCTCTCTCTCTCTCTTCCCTTTGCTCATTTGTTTTGTTTCTTAAATTCCACATACAAGTGAAGTCACAAGGCATTTGTTTTTCTCTGACTTATTTCAATTAACACCATATGCTCTGGCTGCAGCCATGTCATTGCAAATGGCAGGATTTCGTTCTTTTAGGACTGAGTAATATTCCCTTGTATGCATGTGTATATAGACCACATCTTCTCTATCATTCATCAGTTGATGGACACCTGGGCTGCTTCTATAATTTGGCTATTGCAGATAATGCTGTAAATATCAAGATGCATTTAGCCTTTCAAATACTTATTTTTGTATTCTTTATGTAAATACCTAGTATTACAATTGCTGGATCATAGGGTAGCTCTATTTTTATCTTTCTGAGGAACCTCCATATTGTTTTCCAGTGTGGCTGCACCAGGTTGCATTCCCACCAACAGTGCACGAGGTTCCCCTTTCTCCACATCCTTCCTAACACTTTTCTTTTTTATTTGTGATTTTAGCCATTCTCACAAGTATGAAGTGGTACCTCATTAGAGTTTTGATTTGCATTTCCCTGATGATGAGTGATGCTGAGCATGTTTTCATGTATCTGTTGGCCATCTATATGTCTTTTTTGGAGAAATGGCTGTTCCTGTCTTCTGCCCAATTTTAATTGGGTTATTTGGTTTTCGTATGTTGAGTTGTATCAACTCTTTATATATTTTGGTTACTAACCCTTTATCCAATATGTCATTTGCAAATTTCTTCTCCCATTCCATAGGTTGCCTTTTAGCTCTGTTGATGCTTTACTCCACTATGCAGAAACTTTTTATTTTGATGTAATCCCAATAGCTTATTTTTGCTTTTGTTTCCCTTGTGTCAGGAAACCTATCTAGAAAAAAGTTGCAATGGCCAATGTCAAAGAAGTTATTGCCTGTGCTTTCTTCTAGGATTTTCACGGTTTTGGGTCTCACACTTGGGTCTTTAATCCATTTTTATTTATTTTTGTGTACAAGTGAAAGAAAGTGGTCTGGTTTCATCCTTTTGCATATGGCTGTCTAGTTTTCCTAACACCATTTGTTGAAGAGAGACGATCCTTTTCCCATTGTATATTCATAACAGCTTCACTGAAGATTAGTTGACCAAATAATTGTGGGTTTATTTCTGAGTTTTCTGTTCTGTTTTATTGATCTACGTGTTTATTTTTATGCTAGTGCCATACAGTTTTAATTACTATCACTTTGTAATATAACTTGAAGTCTGGAATTGTGATACCTCCAGTTTTGTTTTTGTTTTTCAAGATTGCTTGGGCTATTCAAGGTCTTTGTGGTTCTATACAAACTTCAGGGTTGTTTGTTCTAGTTCTGTGAAAAATGTTAGTATTTTTATAGGGATTTGCATTAAAATGATAAAACTTGATATAAATATAAAACAAATGTATTTTAAAAGAATGATTTCTACAAGAGTCTATATCTATTTGTATAGACAAGATTTACATTGGCCATAACACAAATTTAGTGCATTCTATAAGCAAGATTTGACATTTTTCAGAGAAATGGCTACTGTGATGGGAAAGTTGCCTTGTGCATACATTTCACTCATAATTCTGCTCAAGAGAATGGCTCAGGGGCTAAGTAGAAAAGGAAACTAGTGGAAACTGAAACCATATTCATAATTAATATATTTCACATATACCATACATTTCCCCTTAATGGAAGATAGATTTGAATGACCCATTAGGAAATACAAAAAAGAAACCTGAAATATTTTTTCTTGGCAAGCAAGATGCCAAACAAGAGGACAGTTGATAACATTTCTCTATAGAATTATAGCTTCTGTTTTTCAATGTGCTTTAATCTTACACACTTAAAGGAAGAAAGACATCATTCGTAGTTTTTATTTTATTTTTTTTAAATGAACCTGTAAATTCTTTAAGGATTAGGGTCAACCAGCCTTTCTGGTTGTGTTGCTTTAAGTGTTGAAGGCAGGGGAAACCAGCCAGGGTGTCTGGGCAAAAAGGGCAGCGTGACTGGTGTGGGTAGCAGTGGGGGAAATGGTGTGGCACAGAGTCTCATATATTCTATTTTGATAGTGTTGCTTTTGAGTAGCCTTTGAGACATCTAAGTGGAGATGTCAAGTCAGCATTTTGATCTATGATATGGCCCTCAGAAGAGGAGTCAGGGCAAGGAGCATTCACATGCTGAGGGTAATTGAAACCAGAGGCTGGAAAGAAATGTATGGGAGAGAATGTAGAGAGGCAAGAGAGGACTTGGAAAGCCTTAGAGAACTTAATCATGTCTTAGTCAGGAGAATGGCAAGGAGCCAGAAAGGAATATAAACAAGGACCTGCCACAGGATGCCAATCAGGAGAGTGTGAAATTACAGAAGCCGAGCATGAGAACTGTTTAAATGACACCATAAAACGAGACAATGTTTTAATACTGCTGTTAAGAGCTGGCTGAAAAAAGCATCACTCCCTCTGTCTTATGAAAAAACAATTCTCAATACAGAGACCAGATTAGAGTGTATGGAAGGTGACGGGAGAGTGGGGAAGTGGAAACAGAACCGACAAAGCTTTCAAAGAATTTGACTTTGGAGATGAGAGAAAGAGGAGAAGCTATTGGAAGATGCTGTGAGTTAAGGGGGCTTTAACTGTTCTAAAAAATAGTCGTTCTTTGAGTATGCTTATTAACAGAAAGCAGGGGACTAACAAGTTCAGAAGGGAGGAAAACAGATTGAGGGAGAGAG
Source organism: Mustela nigripes (assembly GCF_022355385.1). Lineage (NCBI taxonomy): Eukaryota > Metazoa > Chordata > Mammalia > Carnivora > Mustelidae > Mustela > Mustela nigripes. The sequence goes on from NC_081562.1 coordinate 111,998,541, forward strand.
GTCTGCTCTACATGCAAATGGGCACGAGGGAAGGGTAGATACCGATGCAGACATTCTGTACACTTCACAGAAAGCAGGGAGCCTTCCTGGCTGTGCACTTTGTTTTCTTTTTCTGTAAAATTAAAGATCATCTGTTGAGTTTGTATTTTTGTTGTGAGATAGTTGGAAAAGAGTGTAGAAGTAGTAAAAAGTAATTTTGGAGTTGGGGAGAGTCATTTGCCTATCGATGTAGAGATGAATGCTTGGCAGTGCCATGGGTGCAGCTAATTAAAAACAAAGAAGAGTGTTATGTGCATATTTATTTATATAGGCACATGCATAGATGTATACAGTAGTACACACATAAATAGGATGCTGTCCAGAGGGGTAATATCCACACATGTCTCTGTGCCTGCAAACATACACATACATGTGTATACCTTTTTTTTTTTTTTTTAATTGGACAGAGAGATCACAAGTAGGCAGAGAGGCAGGCAGGCGGGCTCGGGGGAAGCAGGCTCCTGGCTGAGCAGAGAGCCTGATGCGGAGCTCGATCCCAGAACCCTGAGATCATGACCTGAACTGAAGGCAGAGGTTTAACCCGCTGAGCCATCCAGGCGCCCCTATATATGCAGATCTTTACACTTGAATGTAAAGAATTGGTCAGTGACATATCTGACACTCATGCATATGGATCTACCTTCACTGATGTATCAGAATACCCATCTACATGACAAAACTTAAGATCAATTTTGGTTTATTTCTTGGAGTTTTATTCATTTTGGCACATTATGAATGAGCATGGACTTACTGTCTTTGCACTAAGGCAAAAAACAGGAGAATTATTCTGGAAGTTAAATTGACTATGTTATCTGTAAAACAGTCGACTGTAATACCCAACTCTATATTTTTACCTTGTCGTACTTACTCAACTCTAAGTAATTAAAAAGCTCAGTGTTTCAACAAGTTCCAGCCTCAGGGGTTAGGACCAGAAACCACAGTGACATAGCTCCTATTTTATAAAAGCCTACTTTCCTACAGGTTCCTTTTTATGTTAAAATGACACCAAAAATCATTTAACCAATCAGATCTCTCTTATATGTTAACTTCAGCAAAGTGTAGAGCCTGTTAATTAATACCTACAGGATTCTCTGGCTTCATCATCACAGTGAGGGGACAAAAACAATTTCCAAGGTTTAACCTTAGGTATTACTAAAATAGATAGATAGATAGATAGATAGATAGATAGATAGATAAATCTCTGATTTTATACTTTCCGGAAAGCTGTAGATGAAAGTTGATACCAGGTTTGTGTTTTCTGGCTTTTTATTTTTACTTTAGAAGTTTTCAGAGCCTTTAAGTTTGCCTCTAAGAGAAGGAGTTTAGAGTATTTCCCAGGATTTCTCAGAAAACAAGGATGTGCACGTGTGTGTGTGTGTGTGTGTGTGTGTGCAGGCATGTGTGTTTGTACCTATAAGACCCACATACAAGTGCCTCGCGGAACACATTTTCAAACTGAGAAGTGATGTTTGCTGCCCTATCTTAGTTCACAGCTTTCCCTAAATTTACTTAATTCCTTCTATCTCAGATATTTTAGATTTATGTTATCTTGCTTATTTATCTGTAAGAAAAATTTTGAAACAAAAGAGAATAAATAAACAAGCTTTATGTCAAAATAAGATAGCATTTTTTCTTCTTACCAATCATCATGATTATCATAACAATAAGATTTCTAAAACTGGCATTGTCTTTTAGGTAATGTTTAATCTCCATGCTAAAATCAAGTCATAACATTGAATGATATATATACAATCATAGATAAAGTGAATTATTATGCCTTAATTATCAGGTTTGTCAAAAAGCAAAATTTTTGAATTAAAAAATACTGGTAAAATGACCTCACAGAGATGTGGAACTCAAGTATTTTCTATCATTTAAATTTGTGAATACCTTGATTATTTAAAAAATCATAAACATCAAAATATAATTTGCAGTCTATTGTTTAATTCCTTTAAATTAATTTAAGTATGTAATATTGGGTAATCAAATAATTTGCACTGAATTAATTAGATTAATTTAAATAAGAAGGAACAGATCTATGATAGTAACAATCTGAGAACCAATTACATTCCTTAGTCATTTTTATATATATATATATTTGAAAATCACTTAAAATACTGGACCCAGCTGCAACCACTTAGGAGTTACACATTTATATGCATTTTATATAAATATATGTATATTACACAAGTATATTTATATAAATATATGTATTTTATAAATATATAAGTCCTAAGTGGCACTCAACAGGGTCCAGTATTTTAAGTGATGTTCAAATAATCTGGATTTGGTAAGTAAAACAAGCTTTAGAAAATCAATTTTCCTTGAATTTCATTTTTATTTATTTGTGTGGAAACTCAGCCCATGTGTTTCTGATTCTTCACATTTTCTCATCAAAACATTTGCTTTGGACATAATACTTGTAATAAGTTCCCTATCCAAAAATTGGGGGATAGCTTTTACTCTGAGGAAATTATTGAGAAAAAGCAGCTCAAGAGAAATTAGTGCTTCCAAACCAATAAAGTTTAAATAGTAAACTATTCTGGACAAATTTTCCCCTAATATTTAGAATTATAAATTATGCTCTGTATTAAGAAAATATGTATATTCATTTTTCCTATTCCTGTAGACAGACTTCCAATGAATTGGTTGTGTCTAAGAACACATCTTTTAAAAAAGCTAGAATTTTAATATGAAGATAACATAAAACCAAAATTATACTTTAAAAAGAGACCCAGGGAAAAGCAGCAGAAATTAAATGTACAAAATGATGAATTTTTAGTTTATGGGTATATTGTTAATAAATCCAAGATAGTTTTTTTCTTTCTTTCTTTCTTTTTTTTTTTTTCAAGATTTTATTTCAGACAAAGATCGAGCGTGAGAGAGAGCGAGCCTGGGCAGGGCGGGGAGGGGCAGAGGGAGAAGCGGACTCCAGCTCAGCGGGGAGGTGGATCCCAGGGGCTCGATCCCACGATGCTGGGATCATGACCGGAACTGAAGGCAGACACTTAACCGACTGAGCCCCTCCAAGATAATTCTTAAGCAGTAATGTTGCTTGAAACTTCTCATAGCCAAATTTGCTGGAGCTACAACTATAACCAAAATTCTGAGATTAAAAAAATTTTGTGTACATCCTTTGCATGTGGCACTCCAGTTTTCCTAATAACATTTGTTGAAAAGATTGGGGTTTTTTTCCTATTGTATATTCACTCCTGATTTTTCAAAGATTAACTGAAGAAATATAGGTTTATTTCTGGGTTTTCTGTTCTGTTCTATTAATCTTTAATTTAATTAATTTAATTAATTAATCTTTAATAATTGTATCTATTTTTGTGCCAGTACCGTATTGTTTTGGTTACTACAGCTTTGTAATATAATCTGAAGTCCAGAAATGCGATACCTCCAGCTTTGTTTCTCTTTTTCAAGATGGCTTTGGCTATTCATGGACTTTTGTGGTTCCATACAAATTCTAGGTCTGTTTGTTACAATTCTGTGGGAAATGTTGGTATTTTGATAGAGATTGCACTAATAGTGTAATTTGCATTGGGTAGTATAGATATTTTAACAATATTTGTTCTTCTGATCCATGAGCTTGGAATGTCTTTCTGTTTCCTTGCATCATCTTCAATTTCTTTCATCAGTGTTTTTTAATTACAGAGAACAGACCTTTCAACTCTTTGGTTAGGATTATTCCTAGGTACTTTCTTATTTTGGTTCCAATTATAAAAGTTTTTTTTTTTCTTTAACTTCTCTTTCTGCATCCTCATTATTCAACGGATTTCTGCACACTGAATTTTTATCCTATGACTACTGAATCTTTATCAGTTCTAACAGTTTTTTGGTGGAGTCTTTTGGGTTTTCTATAAATAGTATCATGTCATCTGCAAACAAGGAATGTTTTACTTCTTCCTGACCAATCTAGATGCTTTTATTTCATTCTGTTGTCTGACTCTGTGACTAGGACTTCCAGTGTTATGGTGAAGAAAGGACATGAGAGTGGACATCCTTGTCTTGTTCCTGACTTTAGGGGCAAAGCTCTCACTTTTCCCTCATTAAGGATGGTGTTAACTGTGGAGTTTTTATACATGACCTTTATTATGTTGAGGTATGTTCCCTCTAAACTTACTTTGTTGAGGCTTCTATCATGAATGGATGTTGTACTTCATTAAATAGTATTTCTGCATCCATTAAAATGATCATATGGTTCTTATCCTTTCTCTTATTGATGTGATATACAACGTTGATTGATCTGTTAATATCAAACCACTCTTGTAACACAAGAATAAATCTCACTTGACCATGGTAAATGATTTTTTAAAATGTATTGTTGGATTAGGTTTGCTCTATTTTGTTGAGGACTTTTGCATCTATGTTCCTCAGGGATATTGGCCTATTGTTCTCTTTAGTGGTGTCTTTATGTGGTTTTGGTATCAGTGTAATGCTGTGTAATGCTGGCCTCATAAAATGAATTTGGAAGTCTTCCTTCCTTCTGTATTTTTTGGACTAGTTTGATAAGAACAGGTATTAACTGCTTTAAATGTCTGGAAGAATTCATCTGTGAAGTCATCTGGTCCTAGACTTTTGTTTGTTGTTTTTTGAACACTGATTCAATTTCTTTGTTAGTTAACAGTGTGTTCAAATTTTCTATTTCTTCTTGTTTCAGTTTTGGTAGTTTATGTTTCTAGGAAGTAATCTATTTCTTCTAGGTTGTCTATTGTTATGGAATATAGTTTTTCAATTCTTCAAATTATTTGTGTTTCTGTGGTATTGGTCGTTACTGCTCCTTTTGCATTTGTGATTTTACTTATTTGAGTCCTTTCTTTCTCTTTTTTTTAAATAAGTTTAGCTAAAGGTTGTTCTTTTTTATTGGGCTTTTTTGTTTTTCCCAAAGAACCAGCTCCAGGTTTCATTGATTTGTTTGTTATATTGTTACATTTTAGTTTATATATCATTTACTTCTGTTCTAATCTTTATTATTTCCTTCCTTCTGTTGGTTTCAGATTAGGTCATTCTTCTCATTTTGTCTAAGTCTCTATGCCTGTGTGTGTTAGGAAAGTCAGATACATCTGTTCTTAAGAATAATGGCTTTATGGGGCACCTGGGTGGCTCAGTGTGTTAAAGCCTCTGCCTTCGGCTCAGGTCATGATCTCAGGGTCCTGGGATCGAGTCCTGCATCGGGCTCTCTGCTCAGCAGGGAGCCTGCTTCCTCCTCTCTCTCTCTGCCTGCCTCTCTGACTACTTGTGATCTGTCTCTGTCAAATAAATAAATAAAATATTAAAAAAAAAAGAATAATGGCTTTATGAATATGAGGTCCTATGCTGCCCTTCCATGTAGTGTCCACTGTTTCCCAGGGCCTGAAACTTCCAGGAATATTTCAATGTGTGCTGTGTATGCTCTGCTCTTCTGTCCTGGCTTCTTTATCCTTCAGGCCAATCCTCTGCAGAATCTCTCCTTGCCTGTTATGGGCAGTGTTTCGATCCTGGCCTAGATGTGTTTTACATAGGTGTGTTCTGATCTGCTTGTGAAATGAGGTTGTTGCCAATGCCACCAGAACCAAGCTCCCCCCAAACTCCCAAGTTGGGAGATGAGGTATAAACAGGGGTTTGGGCTGGTCTTCTGGGGAGGGAGGCCACCGCACTGGGACTGAGGAAGTGAGACTGGGCAGTTCCACTGGAGGTGGGTTGGCAGATCTTGGTGTAAGCAAGTTAGGCAGCCAGCGTCTGCAATGCACGGATTCCCACGGGTGGCCCGTGCGTATGTTGAGGGATAGGGAAGGAAAGGGTACTAGCCCGTTCCTTTGTTCCTGGAGAGATCTCAAAATGAATGCTGCCTGTCTGGAACATGTTTAAGATGAGCAAATAACCTCCCCACTGTGTGTCCCAGGCATTCATCAGATTGCCGTTTCTACACTGTATGCCCAGGGCTTGTTTGCCTGCCTTTTCTCCAAGAATAGCCACAATGCCCTCCAGGCTCTGTCTAAGCCAAGCCTGCTGACCTTTACAACTCCAGGCTTTAAGCCCCACCGGTTGCGAGAAGTCACAGAACTTGACCCCTCTCATTTTCCAAGCCAATTGCTAAGGATATTCATTGTCCTTGTGTGCTCTCCCGGGTGCCACTCTATCTCTAGCCCTTCTCTGCAACCATAGCTCCCTTGCCTGTGCAGCAGCCGGGCCCCATTTCTCCCCCTAAAGCATGTCTCTGCACTCCCTGTCTTCTTCGATGGGGCCTCTTCTCTACCTTTAGTTGTGGAGTTCATTCTGTCAGTCTTCAGGTCAATTTCTAAGGTGTTGAGGATGATCTGTTTGATAATTATCTAGTTGTATTAACGGGACAAGCAGGGCCTAGGATCCTCCCACTCTGCTGCCAACTTCCAACATTGATTCTTGCTGAGTCATTTTTAACTCAAAAATATCCATACTCTAAAATTTCAAAAACTAGGAAGTGTAATTGATTAGCATCAATCAAAAACTAAGTCCTAAATTATAAAAGAAAGAAAGGAATGAAACATATGAGAAGTGTGTAGATGTGACATTTTCTAGTTAGCTAAATTCTGAAAGATCTAACTGATTTAAAAGATGTCTCAAGAAAATGAGATTTGAAAATTCAAACACATTTCAATGAATCTGCAACCATTTATTACTAGGCATTAATTAAAGAAGATTAGAGTTTGTTAAAACAGAACCATTATTAACAGTTTTACATAGAGTCTTACATATATTTTACATATGTATCATGTATATAATAAACAATTGTATTATGTATATGTATATATTTTTAATCCAATCTGCTTTGTTATTCCTAATAATCTATCTATAATAGAAAATACCTACATCTACAAGGTTAGGTTATGGCTATGTCTATATTGATATATGCATGTACATAGATATCTATGTATCTATCATTGGTAACATTTGTAATATACAGATATATAGTCCTTTTTAATAGTTGTTTAAAATTCTATAGTATGGATAAATCAAAATTATTTTAGTAGTTGTGTACTTTTTTAAAAGAAGACTTTTTAATCCGCTATGTAATTAAAGGATTTTTAGAAAGTCTGTCTTGGCAACTATGAATATGCTTGCAAACTTCTCTGTACATGTGCAATGGTCTCTCTTGAATATACTACAAAGAACAGAACTGATGTTTCATGTAGAAATATTCTACTTGAATAGAAATAACAATTTTTGAAACATACTAAATTTGATAGTACCATATAAGATATTCTATTTCTCCATATTTTCTTTAATACTTGTCATTTTCAGGTTAAAATAATGTCAATCAAGGGAGATTTCATTGTGGCCTTGATTTGTATGTTTCTAATCACCCCTGGTGTTTAAAGTTCTTTATATTTATATTGCCTGTCTCTAATTTATTTTATTTTGTTATATATTTTATTTATTTATTTACTTATTTATTTATTCAGTGAAATGTCACCACATATTTTTGGACCACATTCCTATTATATTTTGTTCTTTTGTATTAATGTGAAATATACAAATGTGTATATATATGTATATATAAAGATTTTATTTATTTATGTATTTGTCAGAGAGAGAGAGAACACAAGCAAGGGGAGTGGCAGGTGGAGGGAGAAGCTGGATCCCAGGGTGCTGGGATCATCACCTGAGCCAAAGGCAGACAATTAACCAACTGAGCCACCTAGGCATCCCAGGTATTTATATATTCTTGAGGCTAATGTTTTCTCAGTTGTGTGTACTGTGTATCAAATATCAATATGTCAAATCTATTCTCCCAGTTTTAGCTAAATAAAAACTTTTTTAAAGATAAAAGTTCTTAATTTTATTATAATCCAGAATGTGATTTTTTATTCTATCAATACTTTCTGTTTCTTGTATAAGAAATACTTCTGTACTTCAGGTGTGGTAAATAGACATCAATTTGCTACTTTGAGTTTTATAGCTTTTGACATAAAGTCTGTATTACTTTTTGCATGTGTGTTTTGAAATAGCAATCCATTTCTGTTCAAACTCACAGGATGACCAAAGAGAACTGAAAAAGGACCAAACTGAATGTTAAGAACTGAAAAATTTTAATGTATTTAAAAAAAAAAAAAAGCATAATGAACAAGACTATCCAAAAGACTAGAAAGAAAAATTATGAGGGTAAAGAAAGATGAATCTGAGGAAGTTAAATACAATGGGACAAAATGAGATAAAGAGATAAAAATTTGAGAGGAATTTTATGAGACAAAGAAGGCAGAGTGAGAAAGTTAACTTTTACATGAAGTCCAGAAAGATAAAAGAGAATGGGCAAAGGTGATACTTGAAAAGATCATAACATTCTATTACCAGGAAAGAAATCCAATGTTAAAGAAATCCAATCCAAGCAGGATATGTACAAAGAAAAAAAAAAAAAAAAAACTATGTCACACTCATTGTAATGAAACTGAATAATATTAAAGAAAACAAGAATCAAACAAACAAACAGGGGAAAACAAAAGAATCTTAAATGTGCCCAGTAAGAAAAGATAGAGCTAACTTTTTAAAAATATAACAAGAACACTGTAAGGTTATCCCTTCAGGAAACATAAGAGAAAATGAAAGTCAAATCTTTCATGAAAAAAGGGTAGAATAAAAATATTCTCAGACTATCAAAAATGGAGAGACATCTCTCAGAAGTGTATTGTCACTAAAGAAAATTCTAAATAACACCTAACATGTTTTATAATCATGAGAGGTTTAACAATCCTAAATTTGTATGCACCTAATAATATTATCTTAAAATACATAAAGCAGAGTTCCACTTCCAACAATGGCAGAGTAGTTGTATTGGACCATTTCCCTTCCATATAATAATTGTAAGTTCTGAACAAAATTTAAAAATGCAACTCTCTTAAGACTGCCAAAAATAAAAACTAATGTTCTTCAGAGATACATACCAAAATCCATAGAATCTACAATAATTATTCACAAAATTTGGAATAAAAAGTTATCAGATTTACATAGAAACTGGAAAGTATACCCATGCTAAGAAAAGAGGAAATCATAGGGATGATTGAGATGTAGAAATGAGGGGCACCTGGGTCGCTCAGTGAGTTAAGCCTCTGCCTTCGGCTTGGGTCATGATCTCAGGGTCCTGGGATCGAGTCCCTGTTCAGCGGGGAGCCCGCTTCCCTCTCTCTCTCTCTCTGCCTGCCTCTCTGTCTACTGTGATCTCTCTCTGTCAAATGAATAAAATCTTTAAAAAAAAGAAAAAAAAAGAGAGATGTAGAAATGAGCATGACAAGATCTGAAAGCAGTATAATACTGATGTTAAGGAATGTAAGGAAAATATACCCATAATGAGTAAAAAAATATAAAATCTCAGTCAAGTACAAAAGTTATAAAAAGAAACAAACATAACTTCTAGAAGAAAATATAGTTGTGAAGTAAGTTGTTGGAAGAGTTTAATAGCAGATTAGATTAATAAAAAAAATCAATGTACTTAGATATGAATTGAATTATATTTTCAATTTGAAGAAAAATTAGAAAAACTAAACATATGTAGAAATCAATGGCAAAATTACACAAGAAAAATTCACAATCAGATAAGTTTCAACTGAAGAATCATAGAAGAATTTGACAATATGAATAATCCATTAATTTGGTGGATATTTATAAAATTCTGTACCCAGATCCTATAAAAGATAAAGACATAAGGCACATACCTTAAAAATGGAACATTTGTGGGGCACCTGGGTGGCTCAGTGGGTTAAAGCCTTTACCTTCTGCTCAGGTCATGATCCCAGGGTCCTGGAATCCAACCCCCGTATCAGGCTCTCTGCTCAGCGGGGGGCCTGCTTCCCTCTCTCTCTCTCTGCCTGTCTCTCTGCCTACTTGTGATCTGTCTCTCTGTCAAATAAATAAATAAAATCTTTTAAAAAAATAAATAAAGAAAGAAATACTTACCAAGTACCTGTAACGTACATGACGTGAATAAGATCTAGAGTCAGATCTAATGTCCTATGGAACACAGAGCACAGGAGATGATTTTACAAATCTGTGAAAATGCTAATAAGAGAAACATGGGGCTATGCCAAATTGTCATAAGGGTTTGGAAATATTCAGGGAGGTCAGAGAGAGTTTTCTGGGGAAAATCACAACTCAGCGGCTATCTGGAGGGTGAGGATAGGTTAGCCGTGCAGGAGGACAAGGGCGAGTGGTTTATGTAGAAGGAGGAGCATATGCACATGTGGGAGGTCTGTCAGGGCAACATGCATGTGGGGGACTGAGAAGCCAGCCCTGCTTTGGGGCTGGAAGAAGAACTTGAGGTGACTCATGAAGGAGGCTGACTACACAAGACCATTCAAGTCATATTGAATATTACAGTGCTATCCTAAGGTCCATGGAGCACCAATAAACTTAAAAGGTAGATATCTGACATCAAATTTGTGTTTTAAAAAGACATCTGTGGGGATGCATGAGTGGCTCGGTCTGTGAAGCAACTGCCTTTGGCTCAGGTCATGATCCTGGAGTCCCAGGATCCAGTCCCACATGGGGCTCTCTGCTCAGTGGGGAGTCTGCTTCTTCTTCTGCCTGCTGCTCCCCCTGCACCCCTGCTCTCTCGCTCTCTCTCTCTCAAATAAATGAATAAAATCTTTAAAAAAAAAAAAAAAGACATCTGTGGCTGGAGAGAATGGATTAAGGAAAGATGTTGCCCGGTAATGCCAGAGAGAACCCTTAGAAAGCTTTTTTTTCCCCCCTCAGTGATCCAGCAAGATAGTTTTGTAGGTTGAATTATGCTGCAGTGAGGGAGAGTGAGAGAAATAAATGCATTGGAGAAAATAATACAGTAAGGAAATCGAGAGACTCGGTTTAGTACAAAGGTTAAATGTGGCTCTAGAAGGAGATCAGACTTCTAGGCTACAATTATTAAGAAACGTATTACACTAAGTACTGAAAAGGAGAACTTAAAGAGAAATATTTTTATTAAATTATTTTTCATTATTATGAAACTGATCTTTAACAAAAGCATTTGGTGTGGAAGACTTCAGGCACTGGATTAGAAATGTCTTCCTTCAAATTGGAAATTCACCATGGACTCACTTTGTGAAGATAATTAATGCAACCTCTAAAAATCTTTATGCATTTTTCTGTCTGTAAAATTGACCTGCTAACTTCACTTGGTTGTTGTGAGAATTAAGTAAGGAAAAAGAGTGCTGAAAAGGATGTATGGCATATTCCAAGGAGATAAATATTAGTTATTATTATTCCATTATTATCATTATTAACTGGGAAAAGCATTATGATAAAAGCTGATTTTAAAATTTCAAATATAGGCAAGAATTGCAGTTCTATGGATTCAAATTTTACCAGGATTGGATGTTTTCTCTCCTGAAACATGAACGTTCAATGTAAAAAGGAGGATTTTGAATGCTAACATTCAGAAAAATGTTTATCTTTGACATTCCCCAGGGCACGTGGGCAACTCTGAGCATCTCAACTATGTGTGTGCTTGCCTGTGGCTTACTCAAGGAACAGAGACATCATGAAGAAATGCCAGATCGATTGTCAGAAATGAGCACTGTATCACAAGTTGCATAATCATGAGATAATCAGGACATAGATTTATTTCTAGGATGAATGAAAGAACATGGACTTCCTAATATTAGTTTTATGACATTGACTCTGGATAACATATACCAACATTCACTTTATATATTCTAAGGTTAAGTCATTCGTCAAAAAATAAACATTTTTTGCTGTTTTAACTCAGGCTTAGCCATTCTACTAATTTAAAATTGCACAATATCCAGACATGTGTGATAATTGGTTGCTACAGGGTACCAATCATTATTTGGATATGCAAGGTCAAAGTTATACCAAATACTAAATGCTAACATGTGTGCTATGTCTTAATTTATCTTTTTATTTTAGGATAAAAGGAAATCAGGGGAAATGTGTTTGCCAATAAACCTTAATATATTTCTCCCTAGAGCAACAACTTCCCTAGAGCAACAATTGTAAGATTAAACTTCAAAGAAATACAACAGTACGTACACTCTGCAATTCGAAATATGTCAGTCTCTAAATTTGGTCAAAGTCAGGAATTTTTTAAAAAAGGAAAAATCAGTTTCTGTTGAATTTCATTTTATGCCTTCTGTTAAAAATTTGTGAAAGTGTCTCTTGCTAGCTAACTCTCAGCAAAATAACAATGAATTCCGCTCCAGGCAAGCTGCTTTGCAGGCAGACCTGTCAGGAGAGAGACAGACAGTTGAGGGTAATTCATTCTTGCCACTGGGCCTCGGGTGGCTTATGAAGGGGTCCGGAATTTCTAACATATAAATAGCACTAACTTACAGCAAGAGATAGCAAGTGTTCTTTGTGTTTATTGAGAGGCAAAAATTGAGTAGTTAAGCAACAGAAAGCTATATGGGACTTAAGAATAAAGAAAAGAGGGATTCTGTCAGTTTTTTAAAAGGACGTCGTAGCTTAACCACGGATTAATGGGAAGTAACTGATTCCCAGTGTTCCCAGTCTTTTATGCACCAGAAAGATCTCAGTACGCAAATAATTCGTATGCAAATAAACTTTGGGCCAGGATACAAAAATAATATTTATTGATGAAAATAAAATGGAGAGAGCTAGAACTATTCAAAACAGGCTCAAAGCTCTGGTCTTTCTGTTAATTAACTCAGAGTGCAGCTTGGGTTCCAGTAGCAGTTCCAGTAGTAGAAAGATTGAGCCCACGCACGATCAGTGGATTCTAAACCAAAGCTGAATGAAGTCTGAAGAGCTGCTCATTGGGGCCACGCCCGCACAGCCATACAACGAAATGACTCCCCATTAGTGCAATGGATTCTTTATTTTATTTTATTTTTATTTATTTATTTGACAGTGAGAGAGAAAGAGAGATCACAAGTAGGCATAGCAGCAGGCAGAGGGAGAGGGAGAAGCAGCAACCCCGATGCGGGGCTCAATCCCAGGACCCTGGGATCATGACTGAGCTGAAGGCAGACACTTAAATGACTGAGCCACCCAGGTGCCCGAGTGCAATGATATTCTTGCTTGGAGGGCTCCTGTGTGCAAGAGAAATCTGAAGGCAAACATTATTACCTCCAGGATTCGTCCCCTAGAATTCATAAATTTTTGTTTGCATTTCTAACTCTGGTATATTGATGTACTCATAAAAAATATGAGATGGTATAAATGAAAACAAGCCACCAGGAAAGTTCCTTTCTTCTTCTTCTTCTCCTTCTCCTTCTCCTTCTCCTCCTCCTTCTTCTTCTTCCTCTTCTTCTTCTTCTTCTTCTTCTTCTTCTCCTTCTTCTTCTTCCTCTTCTTCCTCTTCTTTCTCTTCTTCTTCTTCTTTTCTTCTCCTTCTTCTTTTTCCTCTTCTTCTTCTTCCTCTTCTTCCTCTTCTTTTCTTCTTCTTCCTCTTCTTCTTCTTCTTCTTCTTCTTCTTCTTCTTTTCTTCTTCTTCTTCTTCTTCTTCTTCTTCTTCTTCTTCTTCTTCTTCCTCTTCTTCCTCTTCTTTTTCTTCTTCTTCTTTTCTTTTTTTTCTATTATGTCATTAATTCACACAAGAACCTGTCCCAGAAGTGCCTGTCCTCAGTATGTCTCAGAACTGGTCCCCTGTGGGATCATTTGGCAGAGCCCACCAGGGAGAAGCATGCAAACTGCCCTCGAGTGTTAAGTCTGTCATCAGGACAGAGCAGCAGGAGGGGAAAGTAACAATGCCAAGTTCACAGCTACTTGTCCCCGAGTCAAGGTAATGGTCTTGTCTTGTCCAGGGATGTCTATGGTCATTTCCCTCAATGCTTTCCTGCTTATGTCACAGGAGAATTTCTGTGCATCATCACTTCACTTTTCTAGCATCAGCGGGGACTAAGACTCAGGATGCTTGATGACCATGAAAAATGAAATACATAATTCAAACCTTTCTTGCAGGATGTGGCTTGTGAGGCCAGGAGACTGGTGAAGAGTTCCCTCTGCCAGGAGTTGTGCCCTTCTGAGGTCAGAATGGGTGGAAAGTGAGCTACTTAAAATCCTTCCCACTAAACCCTTGAAGTTAACTGCAGAAACAGGGTATGGAATCCTACAGATATTCACAAAGTCACATTTATTGTTCATGTTATCGAGTGATTCTCTAATTTCTATGTTAATACTGTTATCTCATTGTGAGTGTGCCTGTTTCTCATACAACTTTGCCACTACTTACTAAAAATTATTCTTCTCATTTTTCTTCAAGTTTCACAACATAAACTGATCCACATGTAAGTGCATTGACTTTTCTTCTGTCAAATCCAGTTTGCTGTTAAACTCAACCAGTGGCCTCTTTCAGGATGATGTTTTAGTGGAGAGCATAGATTTGTTACGTGATAACATCACGTGACTGTTAGGCCAGTATGTTCTACTGTCTCTTCCTAACCTCAAATTACAGCTCTGAATCCCGGTGTTTAGTCTTGTAGGACAAAGGAAACTCTGCTACCACATGCTCTATTCAGATATATGTGTCAGATCATGACGTTTTAACTCTTATATCTGCTACAGATCTGACACCTGCTAGATGTTGAGTTATCCTTGAACTGTAAAAGGCCCTCCTATTTAAAAATGACACGTGCCTTTCATCATTGGCCTTCTTTTGATTACAAGTGAGACACTAAGATGTGACCATCATCAGCTTCATTCCCACAGCAAGTCTCTTACCAGTGTGTCTTAGTCTGTTCAGGCTGCTATAACAAACATAACTATAGATGAGGTAGGAACACTCAACAGACATGGACTTCTCACAAATCTGGAGGCTGGAAGTCCAAGATCAAGGTGCTGGCAGGTTCTGTGTCTGGGGAGGGACTGCTTTCCGGTTCAGGGATGCCATCTTCTCTCTGTGTCCTCGCATGGTGGGAAGAGAAAGGAAGCTCTTTGGGCTCTCGTTTATAAGGACACTCTACCCTTATGACTTAACCACCTCCAATAGGCCCCAATCCCCAAGACCATCACCCTGAGAAAAACTGGGGGGAGACCCAAGCATTCAGCCTGTTGCACAATGCAAAAGGAAGTCCTACCTACTGTTCCTGAGTCCTGAAACTGAATGAGATTCTATTTCTAAGACCTGAATAAATTTTATCTGCAGCTTCTTTTCTAAAAGTTCACCTTCTGTACAGGCCCCGAGTGCATCTCCACACACGGGGTAGACATAGTAAGGGAATGGGAGTGAGGGGGCCTCCTCCACTTGGATCTCAGCCTCCAGCATGTCACCGTCCACACGCCACTCAGCCCTCGGGGAGTCAGCATTCTCCTCTGCCAAGTTGGGGGGCAAACCACGGGATCTTCACATTCAACCCCTCTGGTAGAGGCTCCTCAGACACAGTAGCTCCCTTTCTCTGAGAAAGAAGCAGGATGTGAGTAGCTCCTTCTGCTCCTCCTTGGCCTAATTATAAAACAGGAATAGACTTTCTAGTTATAGGACTTGTTCTAATTTGAGTCATTCTTGTTCCTCCCAGGATATGGAATTTACACCGAAAAATAAATAATAGGTACAGATTTTTTGGCAGCAAAATCATGTTGATGGCAACACTCTGAAGTGAAGATTTATTATGTGGCCTGGTACCCCCCTACACCTTAAGGATTGGCTTTTTAAAGTCCCCCAATCCCACTAGAAATTTTTCTCCTATTCTAATTTTGTTGCTGTTATTAACTACAGTTAAAATCTATTGAATGCAACACCAACAACAGCAAACTTTATTTCTGTAAATTCTTTTTTCTCCGATAGATGTTTGTGTCTTTGAATATGGACTGATTACACTGAACTTCTAAAATCTGTGCAAATAACAAAGAAAGGGAGTTGTAAATATACATGACAAGTAGTGGAGTCTTCACTAGAATAATCTCGTCTCAACCCAAGAGACCTTGGACATACAAACTTGAATATGAATATTGAATTTTCCACCCAAAATGGGATATAGATTAAGTAATTTTATATAAATCTCAAAGGACAGAAAGTCCCAAAAGTCTAAAGGTGTGGTATCATCCAGCGTGGTGTTCTCTTGCTTCCATAATAAGCTGGACAAAACATTTGAAATCGCCTGTATTTTTACAATAAGTTTTTTGGAGGGATAGTGTTTCAACCCCAGTAACTTATTATGATCATTTTCTCCAGTACTAATGACCCTGGCTCTATTTTTCCCCCCTAGGAAAATTCAACTTAGGCATCATTTTTTATTTTTCTCTATTTTTTTAGTGTGACTATCCTTGTAGAAACATAAATGTATCTTTTCACCTTTCTAAAATGGTCTCTGCAGGTTCATTTCACACATTATTGGCATGTGGATTTAATTTTAAATAGTCTTTTAAAGACCTAGAGATAATACTACCAAATGTGCTAACACCTTCTTTGGAAAACTTGAAATCCTATCATGCCTGTAACAGGGGGAGAATCAAATAAAATAAATAAGCCAAAGTCAAATCAAACAAACAAAAATCCTTGATCCAAAATGACTAATGCCACCAAATGTACACAATAATTTCTGGACCCTGTTACTCTCCTGAGTCCTATAAAGAATTCATGGCTCATTCCAAATCTGAGGTCTACCTCCTCTCTGTAAAAAAAAATACCAACAAATACCAAAAACTGGAGAAACAAGAAACTACATTAAAAACTGTTTATTTTTTTTTAAGATTTTATTTATTTATTTGACAGACAGAGATCACAAGTAGGCAGAGGCAGGCAGAGAGAGAGAGAGAGAGAGAGAGGGAAGCAGGCTTCCTGCGGAGCAGAGAGCCCGATGCGGGGCTCGATCCCAGGACCCTGAGATCATGACCCGAGCCGAAGGCAGCAGCCCAAACCACTGAGCCACCCAGGCGCCCCTAAAAACTGTTTAAACAAGAAGCAGTTAATTGAATATTCGTTGCATAGAAAATACAATGTCAGTTCTTCTGGAAAAAAAAAAAAACTGAACATGACATTTTTATGTTCCAAGGGTTCACGAGTTATGGATAAATCATATGGGAAGCAAGAGAGGAAGGAATGGCCCACAAAGGTAATTTTGTGATTCTAGAGAAGCTGCAATATCTCAGAGAAGGTCTTTCAGGGATGAAAAGGGATTCTGACATGTAGATTCACACGAAGATAAAGATTTTCCCCAGTGGATGGAATAACCGTAATTAGATGTATGAAGACAGAGGAGTTTCCGGGAGCTCATGGGATAAGAAACAAGGCTGGTGTATAGTTCTGAATGTTTGTACGTGGCAGGAGCGTGTATCGGACAGGAGGGTTTGGGCATGGATCACGGAGGGCCTGGCAGGTCAGACTAAAAAGGGTGGTTTTCACCTTACACGTGTAGCAAGTCTTTGAAATGGGGGACATTTAATGTTAGTTCTGATTTGGGCAGGAATTTCTCTCTTTGAATGATTCTGAATTTCTATGCTAAGTCTTTCCAATGTCCAAAGAACAGAAATAAAGGCACAGTGATACGCCGTAAGTGTCGGCGAAGATTCCTACGTGCTTCCTAGATCAATGCTGAAGTGTCCTGTGTGGGAAATGTATTGCAAGCTGATCCTTCTGCTCCTACCCACAGCTCTGTTAGGACACACCTGTACCCCAAAATAAAAGCTCATAGAGTCCTTTAAATCTACCACCAAGGCCATTAGCATCGTTTCCCTCTTTTTTGCCCTTGGCGACCTGTCCCAGCACTTGTACAGCTGGGAATCACAGCCTCCACGAACACTAGCAATTGAAATACTCAGAGTTCTCAACTTAATTCTGCATTAGATTTGCTACTTTACACTGGGAGATGCCTTTGCATTCTTCCCCAGCTCCTTCATCACTGAAATGGTGTTAATAAAAGTCATCACCTGTCCGCCTACCAGGGATGTTGTGAAGATAAACTCATATCCTTAGTGCAACGCGCAGCCAGCAGGATTCTCCGTAGTAACTGCCTTCATCACCGGAACAGCGGCACGGAGATGTCCCCTGCTGTGAGTATTACACTTTGTGGGCTCGAGGACTCCACTGGAGGCTGGTGATCATGGATCTATGAGGAGGTAAAGCTCTCGTTGGCACACTCTTTGGAGATGCCAGTTTCGTTATATTTCCCATAGAGATTAGAAAGATTTGTCTGTATTTGAGAAGGTAGGGGACAGTTGATTCTCTCTTAGAGCTTTATGTTGAACAGCAAATGACCGTGCACTGTGCTTGCATCCAGGTTGCATAATTCAACTTTAAGAATCGACAGTCCAGTCACCATATTTTTCTTATGACTTGTCTTTGACAGTGTTGGCAGAGCATGGAATGGACTGTGCATAGGACCGAGCCATCCAGTGTATAAACCGGCAACTGCCTACCTGGTAGGCAGTTGTTCTGAGGGCTAAGATGTTTCCCAGACACCTTTTCTTGATAAGCCTCCTGGTGTGACACTTTGAGGACCTGGCCTTCAGGGACAGAGGCATTGCTAACTGTGAGAGGCTAACACACTGGGAAGGTCTAGTTGACCTGATGAGCCTTTATTTTCGAATAGAAAAAATGGGGGTAGAAGCAAGAGCAGAGGGGACTGGGATGCGCAGGACTGTTGCATCTACTCAGGTCTGTATCCAGGGTGAGGCAGGTGCTCTACTAAATGACTCCCAGTGCCCAGACCTTCACCAGCGGTTTACTTCCTGCTCACACAGCTCTCCATGCGTGTCTCTAAGACAACCTTCTACGTAGCGCTTCAGAGACCCCGACCCCTTCTGCTGTGTGGTGTGGCTTTCCCCTGTGACCGGAGTCCTTCCCCTAGCATTCCAATAAGGAAAGAAGGTGAGGATTCCATAAGAACAGTTTCAGCGGGTAGACCACGAAGTGAGAACATTCCTCTGGCAAGAACTCAGTGTACAGTCACCTCTAAGTGCAAGGGAGGCAAAGAAATAGATGACACTGTGTCCCAAAGGTGAGGGACTCTCCTAAGGCTCTCCCACAGAGCCCAAGGCAACACAGCATGCGCAGTAAACACACGTTTTGCTATGACACAAACCACGAGCACTAAACACACGCTTTGGTATGACACAAACCACGTATGGATACTCACTCCGCCAATTCTACAGCCACGAGGCCTCGGACAGAGTGTTAATGAGCCACATAACAGGCACAAGCTCATGAATGAGTTTTCCATTTCCTCCTCCTCTTGGCCTTTGCTCTCCCTCTTTCCTCCCACTTTCATTCTTTAAAAAAAAAAAAAAGAAAAAGAGAAAGAAAAAAACTCAGTCTTTTTTTTTTCTTCTTCTTCTTCTTCTTGGGGGTTTCCTCATAAGGTAGTATTGAGAATCATCGTAGGCAGAGCAAACCAAAAGTTAGCTCTGTGTCTGGGACCAAACAGGACCTCAAACACTCCTGAGTTTTCATCATTTTTATCCAGCCAAGAAAGACTATCTGAGGTGGGGGAACCACGGTGGGGGACGGGCACCCGAGCATCTCTCACTTCGACGTCTGGCTACACACGAGTGGAAAGGAGCTTCCGGTCTGCTGGGCATCAAATAATGAGGAGATGGACAATGTGTCCTGACCCTACGCCCGTGTTCCTGAAGACAGGGTGTGGAGAAAACTGGGGGCTGCAAAATTCAACTGTAGTTACATCATTTGCCAGAGATGCAGTTTCCTTGCCAAACGTTTTGAAGAAAATGGATCAGTGCAAGGAAATGAAGCTTTTTGTCACAACAAACTGCGTGAGATCCTAGAATCTTTGGAGATTTGAGCTTCATAGTCTCCTTAGCCAGTGTATCTAGACAAACTGAATCCTCTTAATTGAGCTACAAATCTGTGAGAATGAGCTCTTAAGGGATTTTGCAAATGTCCTGCGTGTGGATAAATCAGAATGGTTACCAAGTAGTCCTTCTCACTGTGCTTTGTTGCCAGGGCCTCTGAAATGAAAAGGAAGATGAGAGGAAATGGGCACATTCTAAAATATGGAGCAGACTTGGTTCAAGTTCCGGAGTAGGTGTGCGCGTGTGGCTACCGGCTCCTGCTTAACAAGTTTTCTCAGCTCAAATCTGAGAGATCTTCTGTCTCCTGGAGATGGGACATAGATGGAGATACTCTTCCTATCAATCGGCCTTCTTGTTTACTGCTGTAATGTTCTTAGTGTTTCGAACAAATAGTAATTAAAGGTATGATTCTTTCTGAAAGGGAGATAAAGTCATAAAACCCTAAAGTTAATGTAATTTCTCACATTTGTATCATTGGTATTCTGAGATCCACTCACATGGAAGAAGCTTTCTGAATTTCAAAACGCTTATCATCCCTCCAAAAAAGAAGAAAAAAAATGATGTGGTTAAAAACCAGGTGTTGGAAGCCAGCTGAGACCAAGCTTTGGCTGTTCCATGGCATTTTAAGCACTATGAATAATCTAAGTTCTGTTTTCTGAAAATGCTTCAGGAAGAATTAGTGGTCTAATCTGATCTTTGCTAGCTACATTCTTTTTCACTTCTGGTCATTATTTATAGATACAAGAAATGGAAATGATGTATTTATAATTATAATTTGTCAAGCTGAAACACTAAATTAATATAATCAATCCCATTGTTAGGTTAATTTCCATTTATACACCTGAACAAATGACTTTATCTCTCCAGCTTCAAAACTCTGGGCTCAGGGCTTTCTCATGTTTTAACATGCAACAGTGGTCATGGAGATACGAATTTTCTGTAAAATATTAATGTTGGTACATTTGAATATTTCATTTCTTACAGTAGGATTTTCAATTTGAAAAGTTACACTTGAGTATCAAAATGGGCAACATAAGTATCGGGTTTGTGAAAACAGAACCCACCCTTTACCACTCATTGGTAAACACGTTACCAATGAGGATTTCTAAACCAGCTTTTCATATGATTATTATCTTCCAGCTTTATTTTAAAATTGCATGTTAAACAAGTTAGGAAACTGATAACTGTCTCAAAACCAGTGTCCATGAGACTGAAAATGTTCCAATGAAAAATAAGCCCCTGACACGGCCAAATTAAATCTCATAAAGTTCATCCAAGCTTCTTGGCCTTTACTTCCAAATTTATTTTATCTTATGTACCATAAATTGAAAAGCAACAGGACAAGTTATGCTGAACAGCTGTCCTCCTATTATAAAAATTCTGGAAATGAAGTTAACTATGGTTCATGATTCCATTTCAGTGCTGGTGATGAAGAAGCTACATAACAAAGGAGATTTCCTTTGCTGCCTTTTGCAAACACTCACGAAGACAGATGATGCGTTTATGATGTAAAACATATTCTCTGCACATGTATGGGCAGATAGAATAAAGCATGTAAGTTCTAAAGACTGACTCAGAGAAGCACTAAAACCCCAGTGATCTTTTAAAAAAAAAAAATCTTACAAATTTACATAACTCCTTACAATTATCACTATAACTTATGGCTTTGGCTCATATAGTTTTAGGACCTACAAGTTCTTCAGGTGAAAAACCAACATAGCTATACTTGCAGACAGAACTGCATATAACGAAGCAGTCTCACACACAGCGTCTCACGTGATCCTCACACCCGGTTTCGTACAAGAAAAGGCGGGCGCAGTTCCATGGCTACCAAAAGACCATGCCGAAGGCTCATGACTGATCCTGTGGATTTGAATCCCAGTGGCCTTCTCCTTATGTGATGACAGTAACTTGACTAGTGCATTGTATATGTTAATTGGTCTTGCCTAGGGGTGCTGGGAGAAGTTCGCGTTCATGAGCAGCAGAAGAAATCACCTGAAGAGCTGCCCATGTCCAGAAGGACAGGCCGGTCTGGGTGGAGAGTTCAGGAAAGTACATGGCAACAGAAGGAAGGGGAGAAAGATGGCTTTCAGGTGCCCTAAACAAAAACACCACTCAGAATGCTGGAAGAAAATTCAAACACTCACACACACACACACACACACACACACACACACACACACACTACCTTAGTCAGCTGTCCAGAAAGTGAAGCATTCTGAAAAACTGAAAACCAATGTACAAATGAGATCCAAAAGGAAAACAGGACACTGGATTTTACTCTACCTTGTCCGACTAAACCAGGCAAACATGAGTTTTGATTTAAAAACTGAAGATAAGGAAGGTCATGACCAAGGTATAGAGTCTAAAAGGAGCCCAGAATTCTGCAGCTCTGACGGGTAGCACGCTGAAGAAGAACCAGCCCCACAGAGTGAAACAGGAAAGGGCTGCGGACCAGGTTGGAATAAGAAACCCAAGCCATGCATGAAATTAAGGGCTGAACTTCCCTCTAAAAGAAAATTTAACTTACTGTGGCCCCAGGTTTATGATATACATCGAAGACAATGCAATCCCTTTTGAAGGAATAGCACTTTGATTCACTCTTCAGAATATTCTCACATAAAAACTCATAAGAAAGGTAAGATTGAAGTTAAAATTGCAAGACAAGAAGGCAAGCTAAAAAGTTATCAAAAGAAAAATTAATGGGCAAATGTATATAAAAATGATGAAACGCTTAAAAAATAACCAAATTGAAACCTAGGCCTGAAAAATAAGATGACTGAAATTTGTTTTAAAAATCAGATTTAACATCAGTTCATCTAGATGAAGAAGGAACTAGAGAAATACATCATGTATTCGAGAAATTTCTTCAAGATGGCAGACGAAACAGAGGTTGAACACAGGGAAGAGGAGTGACAAGGAACCAACACTAGAGGCACTGAGGTTTGCAGTGAGGTCGTGGAGCAGAGCCGAGAATGCCTGGAGGGGGGACAGCAGTCAGAGAACGGCTGGGAGATTTCTGGAGATGCTGGTAAGTGTCAATGCTCTAGTTCAGGATCCCAGTAAACTCCGACCAATAAACGTAGTTAAAGTAAAACTAGTCATTTTGCACGGAAACATTAAGCCCCAAAGACAAAAAGAAGGTGATAATAGAAAAAGAGGGAATAAAACAAGACAAAGTTAAACAAGGAATGCCTGAAATAGATCAAGAAAGTTAACTGTATCCTCTTATCAACAACAATGAAACGATCAATCAAAAACTTCATTTTCAACAAAACCCTTTAGATATACTTATAAGCACAATATATGTCAATGGGACTTAGCTCTGCAATTAAAAGACAGGGTTGTTAGAATGGATAAATAAACCAAAAAATCAGTCTATATATCATTTACAAGAGACAAAACTAAAACTTCAGGACGGAGAAGATTGAAAAGTAATTTTAAAAATGATATATCAACTATAAGGCAAATACTAAGCAAAAGAAAGTTGGTCTAACTATATTATCATCCTGTAAAATATACTTCAGGCCAAAATTTAAGTTACTCAAGTTAAAGAGGGCTATCAAATAATGATTAAAAAAATTGAATTCATCAAGAAATTGTGAAACCCAGGGCACCTCGATGGCTCAGATGGTTAAGTGTCAGCTCAGGTCATGATCTTGGGATTTGGGGATCGAGACCTGCCTCAGGCTCCCTGCTTAGTGGGGTGACTGCTTCTCCTTCTCCCTTTACGGTCCCCATGCTTGTGTTCTCTCCTTCCACTTGTTAGATAATTAAATAAAATCTTTAATTTAAAAAAAAAAGAGAGAGAGAGGAAGAAAGAAAGTTCAAGCTTTCAACTGACCTGAATCTGGGGCAGGGAAGAGAGCATACGAAAGTCTAAAAAGAAAAGAAAATATGAAACCCAATACTTGCATGCACTAAATAGTGTTCCTTCAAATTATGTAAAGCAATTAACAGATATGATTGTTTAGAGAAATTTTAGATCTATAGAAAACGACCAGATAATACAGAGTTCCCATGTACTCCTATCCCTGCTTGGTTTTTTTTCTATTATTAATATCTGGTATGAATATAGAGTATCATTACAAAAGATGAATCAGTATTAATACCTTATCATTAACTCAAGCTCATAGTTGGCATTAGGGTTTGTTCTGTGTTTTACAGTTCTGAGGGTTTCAGTAAATACGTCATGTCCTGTATCCGCTGTTACAGTATAAAACAGAATGCACACTGACTTAGAAACACCTTCTACTTCACCTGTAGGTTTCCCTATTTCCCCATAAATCCTTGAAAATCGCAGATAATTTTTTGTCTCTATAGTTTTTAGTTTTCCAGACATCCACATTGCAACATAACAGTCTGGAGCCTTTTTAGATTGTCTTCTTTCACTTAGCAATATGCATTTAAGGTTTCTCCATGTCTCATCATGGGTTGACAGCTATATTTCTTTTCATCCCTGAATGATACTCCTTTGTATGGATGGACCACAACTAATTCATCGATGCACTTATTGAAAGACACCTTGATGGCTTCGAATTTTTAACAATTTGAATAAAGAGACTATATACCTTCATGTGCACAGTTTTGTATGGATTTTCAGTTTTCAGCTTACTTGGATAAATACCAGCAAGCACAAATGCTGGAAAACGTCTACGAGTACAGTTAGTTGTGTAAGAAACGGCTAAGCTCTCTTCCAAAGTGGCCGTACCATTTTGCGCTCCCACCAGCAGTGAATGAGTTCTCAGTCTGCATCTTCATCGGCTTTTGGTGGTGTCAGTGTTTCAGACTTTGCCTGCCAATAGATGTGCTGTGATGCTCACTCTTTCAGTTTGCAATTCCCTGACGATGCACAATAAACATTTTTTCAGATGCTTTATCTGCCATCTGCCTACCTTCTCTGATGAGGCAGCGGTACAGATCCTTTCCCATTTTTAGTTAGGACGTTTGTGTTCTTATTGTTGAATTTCAAGACTTATTGACATATTTTGAAGATAAGTCCTTTATGAGATCTGTGTTTTGCAAGTACTTCCTTCTAGTCCATGGCTTGTCTTTTCATTCTTTCAATGGTATCTGTCAAAGAGCAGAAATTCCAAACTTTAATGAATCTAACATCAATTTTTTCCTGTAATCGATCATTCTTTTGGTGTTATTATGTTGAGGATTTTGCATCTATGTTTACAAGAAGTCTTCCTTTACTGTAATGTCTTTATCTGGGGTAGTGGTGGCCTCATAGAATAAGTAGGAAGTATTACCTCTGTTTCTATTTTCTGAAAGAAATTGTTGAGAAATGGCATCATTTTTAAAATTTTTTTAAATTTTTTATTAACATATAATGTATTATTAGCCCCGGGGTACAGGTCTGTGAATTGCCAGGTTTACACACTTCACAGCACTCATCATAGCACACACCTTCCCCAATGTCCATAACCCAATCACCCTCTCCCTACTCCTCCCTCCTGCAACACTCAGCTTATTTTGTGAGATAAAGAGTCTCTTATGGTTTGTCTCCTTCCCGATCCCATCTTGTTTCATTTATTCCTTTCCTACCCCCCAAACCCCCTTGTTCCCTCTCAACTTCCTCATACAGAAAGATCATAACTGTCTTTCTCTGATTGACTTATTTTGCTTAGCATTATACTCTCTAGTTCCATCCACATCATCGCAAATGACAAGATTTTATTTCTTTTGATGGCTGCATAGTATTCCATTGTACATATATCCCACATCTTCTTGATCCATTCATCTGTTGATGGACATCTAGGTTCTTTCCACAGTTTGGCTATCGTGGACATTGCTGCTATAAACATTCGGGTGCACGTGCCCCTTCAGATCACTGCATTTGTATCTTAAAGACACAAATATTTTTTCAGATGCTTTATCTGACATCTGCCTACCTACTTTGATGAAGCATCATTTTTAAAATATTTTGGGGAATTCATCAGTGAAACTATCTATATCTGGTGCTTTCTTTCGGGAAAGTTATTATTGACTCAATTTCTTTAATAGATTACCTGTAACTCTCTGTGGGAAATTTGTTAGCTTGTATCTTTCAAGGAATTGATACATCTCATTTATCAAATTTTATGTCATAGAGCTGTTCATAATAGTCCTGTATCATTCTTTCAATGTCCATGAAACCATTAGTGACAGCTCCACTTCACTGCTGATATTAGTAACTTCTATATTTTCTCTTTCTTATTTAGCCTGCTTAGAAGATTACCATTTTATTGGTATTTTCATCAATAAAAACATTTTACTGACATTTACAATTTTATTGACTTCCTATATTTTCCTGTTTTCATTCATTTGTGTTCTAATTTTTCTTTTCTTCTGCACTCTTCAGATTTGCGTTCCTCTTCTTTCTCCGGTTTCATAAAGTAGAAGCGTAGGTCACTGATTTTAGATCTATCTTTTCTCTGATGGATACATTCAACGCTGTGTGTTTCCTTCTACATATTGCTTTTCCTGCATCCATAATTCTGGATGTTTTATATTCAAATTCAAGCTTTAATTCAAATTAAAAAAATTGATTTTATTTAGTTTTAAATTTTCTTAATTTCTCCGGGACTTCTTCGACCCATGTATTATTTAAAAGTGGGTTGCTGAATCTCCCTATCTTAGGGTTTCCAGCCGCCTTTCTAATATTAATTTCTAGTTTAATCCCATTGTGTTATGCATGCCTATTCTGTATGATTTCTATTCTTTCATATTTAAGATATCCTTTATGCCATAGAATATGATTTTTGTGAATGTTTCAAGTGAACTTAAAAAAAAATGGGTAATCTGCTGTTGGGTTTTTTTTTGTTTGTTTTGTTTTCTTTTCGTTTTTGTTTTAATTTTTTTTTTTTTAAGATGGTAATCCGCTGTTGTTGAAGTGAGGTCAATCAACTGATGGTGCTGTTCCACTATATCCTCCTCATCTGTGCCTGTTTACCTGTCAGTTACTGATAAAGCTGTGTTGAAATTTCCTACTCTAATAGTGGATTTACCTTTCTCTTTACAGTTCTATCAGTTCTTTCTTCACATGCCTTGATGCCCTGTGGGTAAATGCATATACATGATGGACTGTCATGTCTTCTTGACGTCTGCATCAAAGGTCAACCATCTAAGACAGAGGCCGTGGAATCAGAGTCTGAGGAAGGTAAAGAAGGGAATTTGAACTGGTAAATGCTCCTGAGTCTTCAGACCACCACTGATGAAGCTGGTCTTCATCCCTCCCTCTTCCTCCAGCAGCAGAGGGCTAGGCTGGCCAGAGAGTGCGCCTGGAGCTCCTGGGCAGAGGCTCTGCGGGTCATACCCTCCACACTGAGATCCACACTCTTCTTTGTGGTGTCCTCAAAGTAAGAGAGTAAGAAAAATGTTTGCAGAAGGACAAAGAGACTTTGTTGCCATGTTCTCCTGACTCGGCTGATGGTCCTTCTGCCTCTGTACTCTGGCTTGTTCCCATGACAAAGGCACGTCATATATTTTTCAAATGTTCTTTAAAAAATATACATCTATCTAACCGTCTTCACTTGGTGCCACTGATGTGTTGGGAAGCCTGGGGTTGCCAGGCCTCCGTTTGTGGCTCAGGCACAAGGCAATGACCTGTCCCACATGATCTGGGCAACTGAGGACAGTGACCCCCCAAGCAAGGAAGGGGCTCTTGCTGCTCTGCCAGCAGTGGCTGCTCTGAATGGTTTTCCGCCTGGGACTGGAAGGCGGGCTGGAGATGTGGGAGGCACAGTGGGT
Organism: Mustela nigripes; assembly: GCF_022355385.1. Classification (NCBI taxonomy): domain Eukaryota; kingdom Metazoa; phylum Chordata; class Mammalia; order Carnivora; family Mustelidae; genus Mustela; species Mustela nigripes. The sequence goes on from NC_081562.1 coordinate 112,025,988, forward strand.
GACTGTGGGCAGCGGGGGACAGAAAGTACATCTGCAGAAGCTGGAGGACAAGCGCAGCCTGCGTCTCCAGGCCAGGTGCTCCGGACATGTCTGTGGCGGCGGGAGGAAGCCCCTCACACCCACCCCGTCCCCCACTGCAGCAGACCCCCCCCCCGGGACAGGCCAGGCCAGGTGGCAGAGCTTCTGGGCAGGGGGGGACCCCAGGGCCTTTAACAGCTCGATGATGGTGCGGGGCTCCTGCGAGGCCAGGCCTTCCTGCAGCCTCCCTCCCGTGGCGGGGAAAATCCCGCCGCTACACCCACACCACGTCCATGCTACACGAACTGAACGCGGGTCCAGCAGCGAAGGTCCGCGGCACGGCAGGTTCTGGGCCCCAGAGGAGCGGTCCTGCGGGTTCCGGGGGAAGTCAGTGGGTCAGCCGGTGACAGCAGGCCGAGGAGGAGAGGGGGAGCTCGGCCTCTGGGTGGTGCGTGGACCTCAGAGGTCGGAGGAGGCTTTGCGGGGGTACGGAGGGCGTCCCGATGGACAGCAGGCCCCTGACTCAGATGTCCCCCTCCAGAAACCCCCTCCAGCTGCCCCCAGGGTGACGCGTGACCAGCACCTGCCGATCCCAGGTGCGCACAGACGTCACATCGCAGGTGGAGAAGGAGGGACGTGCGAGGAGGGGGGAGGAGAGGGGGGCACGTCCGCGATCCACGAGCGAGGCCCGGGCCCTGCGTCGGAGACTCCGAGTCTCCCTTACGGCCGCTCCTCGATGGCACTCACGCGCACCTCTGGTTTTCTCGCGCCTTTCATCCCGCTTAGGTGCTGCTCGCTGAGCCGACCCCGCGCTCCGGCGCGGCCGCAGTGTCCCCGCGCTCCGGTGCGGCTGCAGTGTCCCCGCGCTCGGGCGCGGCCGCAGTGTCCCCGCGCTCGGGCGCGGCCGCAGTGTCCCCGCGC
>NC_081562.1:112027026-112035964 GCF_022355385.1 Mustela nigripes
CGGCCGCAGTGTCCCCGCGCTCGGGCGCGGCCGCAGTGTCCCCGCGCCCCGGCGCGGCCGCGGTGTCCCCGCGCTCGGGCGCGGCCGCGGTGTCCCCGCGCTCCGGCGCGGCCGCGGTGTCCCCGCGCTCCGAGCTGGACGTGTGCTGTTCCTCCTCGTCGCCGAGCGGGGCTGACACGGTCTCGCAGGGGGAACGCGCGCAGGAAGCGCCTGGATGGTTTTATCACGTTGTACCGCATATGCTAGGGGTCAGGCTAGAGGAGAGAAGCCGTGTAACCGCAGAGCAAACACATTTCAAAAGGCAATTAAAGTAAGGGCGTGTGGATGACACGTTGGTTCATTTGTTTGTGTATTATTATTTTGAGTTTCTAAATTGTTGAGAAACTAACACCCTTGTGGACGTGATCACGGGTGTGGTTCATGTGTTTTAAGCTCTGTCTTGTGGCACTGAAAAAAAAAAGCATTTTTAATCTTCATAACCTGTGAAACAATTTCTTTTTACCATACAATCAACAGCATTAGGCATACTTAGGGAAAATGTTACCATTGGGGAAAAAGGGATGAGTAAGAGAGGAAACCCACTGTTAGAGAGCTTAAAGTTAAATATAGGTTAAGGCCAAGGAAGCCACTGTGCGTTTCATGTACATGTTAAGTTCTGTGGAAAAACAGTATTTTACAAAGCTAAGCTTTTTATAGCAACGTTAATAAACACTAAGTTTAAATAATACTTATAAAAGTCGTGGTTTTGTTTATTAATATAACATCTGTCATTACTCTTTTTAACATTCTGACCATTAGTTTTATTTCTTAGCTGTTTATTTTCACTCTTTTCTCTATGTTTTTTTGTTGTACCCAGAAAGGGATGTATAAAAAGATAATTAAGGAGGCACTACAGAATATAGGGTACTTTAAAAATATGTTGTAAACTTGTAGACATAATATGATTTTATTTATTTTAAGATACGAGGAATAAAAGTGTCTAGATTGGCTGGTAAATTCTTATATGTTCCGAGCTTCATTCATAAAGAGACTAAAGCTTACTCCTCTATTTTAATTCACAAAATAGAAACTATTTCAAGCATACTTAATGTGTAAAATATATATGAGAGAAATGGATTCTAATTACATGTTTGACTTCAGAAACTTAATGTAGTTGCCTGAGAAAAGTTAATTTGATTGAAACATTTTTGTTGATGTCATTTTAACAGTCCAGCACAGTTGGTACTTCCACTTGAAGGCTGATTAATCGGTGACAAGCTGATTTTTGATTCTTCTATTTAATGTGGAGACATTTGAGTTAGTGCTGATCATAAGTGAAATTTACAAATTATGGGTTTATAGTTAGCATTTCTTTAGAATTTTTTCTATGTAGTTACTTAGTCATGTCGAACTATAGCTACCTAACTATATATATATATATATATTTTTTTAATCAAGCTATCAGAGTGTTTTTACTGGTAAAATAATTCTGATCAATTATTCATACCATATATAAAAATCACTTCAGATTAATCACAGTTCTAAATGAGAAAGTTAAAACAACAAATATTCTAGAAGAAAATACAGAAGGAAATCTCAAGTATCTGGATCAGGTAAACAGAGCACAAGAAGCAATAACCATAAACTTAAAAAAAAATGATACATTCATCTCCATTTAAACTAAGGAATTCTGTTCGTTAATGATGCCACAAAAGTGAAAATATAAGTTACAACATGGATGAATGTTATTTTTAAGTTTGAAAAATCACATAACCCCCTGCAAAAAGCCACTGGAAATCTTGGACACAGTAGGGAAAATAACCAGCTGCGGGCACTGAAGAGCTGACAGCGGCAGGAGGCTCTTAGTGAGGAGCGTGTGCTTTCTGAAAGGACTGGAGACTGGCGGCTATAAAGATTCTGTAACCTACGCCGTGGCCGTGGGACAACAGACATGGAAGACTCCCACAGTCTACCTATCTAGGGACATCTGGGTGGTGAATGCTGAAAAGAGGGAGAGAATGCCATAAGAGAAAGAGCGAGAAGATCACCCGAATCTTTCCACATACATCTCTGACTGAGCTCTGAAACCCATGTGGACGAAATCATCATTTCAGCTGAAGACAAATGATCTGACTCAGACCTGAGCTGAATCTTAAGGAGTAGAGTTTGTGGCTCAAACAGAGTCAAACAAATTATCTGCTAACATATATGAAACAATATTCATTGGAGAAATGTAATAGAACTGAGAACCTCCTTCAGTTGAAATTCATAATACCTGAGACATAATCCAAGGTTAACAGACACTACAAATAATTTCCAAAATAGAACACATTTCAGAAGGAAAAAATCAATAGAGACTGTTCTGAGATGAACCAGATATCTCAACTAACAGACAAGAATTTTAAAGCAGAGATTTATGCATTCATAATAAATAAACAAAAACATTGTCAATGAATAGGAAATTAAAGTATTAACAAGAAGAACCATAAAATTTTTATTTTCACATCAGGCAGCAGTTTTAGAACTGAAAAATAGAAATTATGAAATAAAATATTCACACACAATAGAATGGCTGGAATTAAAAAGACAATTACTGAGGTGTCTGGGTGGCTCAGTGGGTTAAAGCCTCTGCCTTCAGCTTGGGTCATGATCTCAGGGTCCTGGGATCAAGCTTGCTTCTTCCTCTCTCTCTCTCTCTCTCTGCCTGCCTGCCTGCATACCTGTGATCTCTGTCTGTCAAATAAATAAATAAAATTTAAAAAAAAATACAATTACCATTAAGTACTAATGAGAATGCGAAACAGGAAATCAGAAGAGTTGCTGGTAGAAATGGAAAGCAATTTGAAAGTTTTTCACATGTTAAACATAAATGAAGGAGTGACCCAGCAGTGCTATCCTGTGATATGTGCCATATTTACTGAAGAGAGATGAGAACATGTCCATGAAGACTTGTACGAAGTAACTTTATACTTCATAGCTTAAACCAAAACCAACCCAAATGTCTACCCACAGAAGAATGGATCAACCAGCTGTGGTGCGTTCGCTCAGTAAAACAGTACTGGGCAATAAACATAAAAGTCTTATTTTTATTAACAATATGTATATCAAAATGTCTTATTTTTATTAATAACATACTCATTCATTTAATGGGCAAAGGAAGACAGATAGATACAAAAGAGGGTATGTTATAATTCCAGTATATAACATTCTAAACTAAGCAAAAGTTTTGTATTCACTGAAAGCAAAGCAATGATCACCTGTTCCTGGGGTAGAGGAGCGAAATGATAGCTCAGGGCCCAAAGGGTCTGACGGGATCAAGAAAATATCCTGTGTCTTTATTGCGGCAATGGCAAAGTAGTTCAGTGTTTTCTTCAACCTTTTTTTTTTTTTTCAATGAAATATATTTGAGTTATCCAGCTTTTTAAGACTTATAGGACGTGCAATTTTAAAATTTGTTTTAATTTCCTTAACACAGATCCCCTATTCTTACATGAATGGATTTTTTTCATTCCTCTTAAACCCTGTTAACATCCAGAAATATATATGGTGAGATGCTGTTGTAGGGGATAAAACAATAACGAAACAAGGGTCCTGACCCTAAGTCCCTTACACCCTTGTGGAAGATATAACAAGAAAGCAAATACCTCTGTCACAGGACGTCTAGTGTTCTGTGCTATAAAAAATCCAAAAAGGTGCTAGAAATTCTAACGTTTCTTACATGTCACTTCCCGGAGACAGTTCAAAGTCATTCAAATGAGACTCTTTGAGCTAAATTTCCCTCCAGGAGCCTCTGTTTTTAATGCAACCTCCAAGTACTAGAAATATTAACACTTTCTTAATAAATTGAGTTTTGGAGAGAACCCTTTTAAGCAACAAGGAGGGCAGCGTTTGCAATCTCGTTGTGTAGCTGGAGAAACTGCGGGAATCTAATGTTGCTGAGCAAGTAGAAGATCCTGTGGGTATTTAGAGGTAGGGAAAAATGTACCTAATCTGTATAGTTCCACAGAACGTCCGGGGAACTCTTAACCCTACTTTGCTAATAAAATAGAAACTAAAGGTAAAACCCTTTCACATATTGTCATATGTCATATGTCACATATTGTCCAGCAATCCAAACTGAAGGGAAACTTGATCTCTGCTGTCTTCCCTGCCTTTCTCAAGGCTCCTAACAGAATTGATTTATTTGAGCATCCACTTTTTAAATGAACACTGTGTAGCCAAGTGTATGCCTGCAGTCACCTTCAGCACCTTGTCATTTAAGAGGTATGGTGGCCCCAGACCGACAGCTTTTATAGCGGTTTATCTTCCTTTGAACTTCACACCTTGAGCTCAATTTGCTGAGTGGATGTGCTTTTCCCTGTCCGTATTTTTAACGTTTGGAAGCTGCTTTACCTTTTATGTATGCTAGATGCTCCCTTGGCGATGTGAAAATAATATAAATAAATATAAAAAATAAATATAAGGGCACCTGGGTGGCTCAGTGGGTTAAAGCCTCTGCCTTCGGCTCAGGTCATGATCTCAGGGTCCTGGGATCGAGCCCCACATCGGGCTCTCTGCTCAGCAGGGAGCCTTTTTCCTCCTCTCTCTCTGCCTACTTGTGATCTATGTCTAATTAATTAATTAATTAATTGATTAAAGATAATAGAGTTTCCCCAACCAAGTGTACTGCTTTCAGCACATGGTTTATACAGCATCATTTCAAGTCCTTTTGTCCAGCTTCGGTCCTAAGTTTGAACCAAATAACCCAAGCAGCTTCAGGCAGGTTGGATATCTAACACCAAACAAAGCACCCAGGCCCAAGGTTGTGGCCGACTGCAGGCCTTGGGTTCATTCCCCCCTTCAGCAGCAGGGCCCGCCAGCTCCAGAGTTCTCAGATCATAACAGACCAGGAAGGGCTCCTCTCCAAGCATGTCATAACACATCTAAAAACCTTTATGCACTCCCCAAATTCTAAATTGCTTGAAAAGAAAGGAAAAACCTGCCCACTCAGGAGCTAGCATTAGTTTGGAAAGAGAACCCGGCGCTGTCCTGTTTCTGGCCCAAGGAAAGCTCTTCCCTTCCGCAGAAGGGGTCCTGTCATTTAGCGCCGCCCCCTCTCCAAATCCTGACCTTGACTTGGGTGTGGTTTAGGTCATAGGAGTCAGGGAGATTGCGTTGCTGCCGCCCCTGTAGGCACCTGAGTAGTTTACCACTCGGGTCTCCCCCCCTTACACTATTCCTATTTCCATAACATCCACGGAAGAAAGCAGGAGAGTATCTGTCTTACATTTCACACATAACGAAGTATGATGAACGACCCAAGTGTTTAAGTTTACATAGTAATTATCAGCCATCCAAGCTATATAGTACCCTGACTTGCTATTTAATTCCTCACTATATCATATGGTTTAGAAAGATTCCATTACATGATTTATGAATGGTCTTTCAAATCCATACACTCGGAAAAATTAAAAATATCCCAGAAAGGTACTTATAATTGCATACAGAAGATTCAGCTGGCTACCAGAATTTTAAATATTTAAAGGCTATTTTAACCATGCACTAATATCAATTATGTATAAATATGTCTTTGTCATTAGAGTGAAATATCCTCTTAGGACTAAGGTTAGTGAACTGATTTGTTGAACTTATTTGGTATTTCGAAATTAGTGTTAATATGAACATCGGACTATAAGGGTCCTTGTAATTGGATTACCAGAATATCTGAGTATTAGAAAAGATGTGAAAAATTACTTCCAGTTCTATTAGATTCAAAAAGATTTATTGAGATCCTGAAATATCATACTTGCCAAAGGGGGGAACTGTCTTCCAAACTCATCTTTCTTTTCTAAATTTGGTTGTCCAAAATCACTGCCTTTACTGCAATTAATAAAAATCTCTGGCAAGGCATGAGTGTTCCTGCTGAAAGCTGCAAGCAGCTCTCCCCTAAAGACTTGGAATGACATGAAATTAATATGAGGGAGGAAGGAAGAATTAATTAGTGTTTGATAGCTGAATATTAGATGTTGATTTATTAGTCAGGACCAACATTAGCTGAGTTTACTTTATAAACCTCAAACCATATCCTTTCCAAGCTCGTTCTCATCACCACCATAAATTGTCTGTGTATTAACAGATAGTAATTTGTTAGAAACAAACATAAGGAGCTCAAAGTCAGATGGTAACACAGGCGTGGGTGTGCAAATTTCCTCTTATTAAAATGACCAAAGGAACACAACAACTATGGAGAAATCACATTAGCATAGGAAAACGAAGAACTGAATTAACTAGAAGCAAGTGAAAATAGGAAGAACACAGGGGTTTGATGGCTGCTGCCAGACACAGTCAGGTTGGAGGCAGAAAACTTAAAAAAAAAAAAATGAGGACTATTTTCTCTTGACAAACATTACAATTTGCTACAATTTACATGAAAGCAGGATTTTTTTATGAGTAGGTTTTAATTTTTCCTAGATTTATTTTTATGTTGCTGCTTTTACAATTCTGCTTAAAACTCACCTGAATGGATTAGTATTATTTGTACTAGTCTCCTGTTTTGATGCCTTTTTTTTTTTTTTTTTTTGGAGAAGAAGGCTTTACATTATATTTTACAGATGCAGAAGGAATGAGTAGTAAGTCAAGACCACAGCAGCCATATACATGCAATGATTCACTGTACTTTTCATAACATTTTGAAAATCAGTAGTTACAGAAGAATGGCTTTTGTTAAACTCTGTCATATAAATACATGCAGAAACTTATTTCACTGTTATTAATAGAACTTCATTGGGTCAATAAAACTGGGAAAACTTAAAAAAGCGTAACTTGTTGTGCTTAAGAGCATGTTAGAAAATTGTAGACCAAAATATTTACAAAATGCCAGGGAATGGGGAACAATTTAAACTACAACTAATGAACAGTAATGAATTATAGCTCATAAAATAAACAAACATGTTTTATAAGTCTCTCCTGATATAAAAAATACACAAATAGGGGAGAAGGGAAAACTTTTTCTTATACTATAATTCTGACATATAAACATAGAAGGAAAGATGACGGCGACAGATAGTCATCATTTACAATCACTGCCATCAGGTTTGTTTCAGGCAAGAATTACCACAGTTGCTACAATTTGTGGGCAAAAGTATAAAGAGAAACAGAATATTTTTTTTTACTCTAAAATACCACCAAACAAGGGACTTAGTAATGACAAAGAGAGGGATTAAAATTTTACTTTATCCAGGTAGACACAGCTTAACATCAGTAATGAAACGTACCACTGCCGTATCACTTCCGACTGAATGCACTGAGAAGGTCAGCATTGCGGTGACATCCTTATAAAACAGTGCCTAACCTGAATTTAACCAAAACCTCCACAAACCTAACCCAAGGGACAATCTGGAACCTAACTGGCCAGCAGACTTCAAATCTCCAAATTTCAGGGTCCGGAAGGACAAATAGACTGCTAAGTGCTCTCAGACTGGAGAAACCTAGAGGCACCTGATCCTCAATATGCATGGCGATCTGGGATTCTTTCCTGGAACCACAGCAAGAAAAAGAGCAATAAGGCTGGACAGTTGACAAAGTCCAAGTAAGGGCTGTAGCTCAGTGGGTAGCATTTCATTTAATTAGTGTCAACTTTCTGCTCGTGAATGTTGTATTTTAGAAACCGAGTGAAGAGTGTGTGGGAATTTTTTTGTATTTTCAACCTTTTTGTTAGCTGAAATTATTTGAGATGAAAAGCTTTAACATCATTTTAAAAGAAGTGTCAGGTGATGTGGATAAAAAATATAATTGCTTCAACACATTTTCCTGAGTTTTTGATAAATCCAGTAAATACAGTAAATACTGAGTCCAGAATATAAAAGCCTGAATGATAGAATTCATGAGCATATTCTACTGTATGGTGGTCAACAAAAAGAAGATCCAGTGTTCTTCTAAGGTAGACTTTTTGCCCCGACTGTCCCTAGTCAGCATCGACTGGTCAGCTCCTTCAGGCTCCGCCCCATCGGCAGAGCTCTTGCTCCAGGGACAACCTACCTTCCCGGGGGCAACTAATCCCAGTGACTTACGGTGGGTAAATAAAGTCTGGCCTTTTCCCTCAATTCTGAATAACTCTCAGGGCTAGTGCTGGCTACAGAGCTTCCCTCCTTTTGGACTTGCATACACTCTAACTCTATACTCAGCCCATTCCTGCTTCCTCCCCTACCTCCCCTAGGCATCAACCCCTAATATAAGTGTACATGCAGTACCCCATCTCAGACTCTGCTTCCAATACCCCAGCTGTGAGACACATATTGCACACATCCTCAAGGAATAGCACTTCATCTCTATACTCCATGGAAACGTCACAAAAAATGATTTTACATAAAAGGGATAACTCATATTTTGTATAACAAATGATCAGTTTTCCCCAAAGCAGAAACTTTGCATATCATGTTTTTCTAGAACACAATGCAATAAAATAATAATAAAAGTCAACATAATCAAAAAATGAATTCTAGCATTTTAGTATTATAAATCGTTATTCCAATTAATTATTGTATAATGGGGCATGAGAACTGCAAAACATCAACCATCAGAACTCTATAAAAATATGCTCACTGTGGTCATAGCTATGCTAAAAAACCCTATAGCTTTAAATTTTGGTATCACTGAATTAGAATAACTGAAATAAACATTCATTTGAAAGCACTGGAAATAATGTGGAAAATAGGAAAAACAAATCACAGTGAACTGCATATTACAATGAATTACAATGTTAGTGAATTATAACCTGAGAGTTGGGATACATAAATATAGCTGAGAATTGGCACTTTAAATAATAATATAATATGCACATATACCAGATTGAAAGGAAACATACCAAAAATATTTTTTGGAGGTTTTGTCTGAACACAGAGATTATAGTGATTTTAAATTTTACATTCTTTTCCTCTTTCTTTCTCTCTCTCTCTTTTTTTTTTTTTTTTTTTTTTTTTTT
>NC_081562.1:112036064-112053105 GCF_022355385.1 Mustela nigripes
TTTTTTTTTTTTCTCTCTTTTTTTTTTTTTTTTTTTTTTTTTTTTTTGGTGGGGCGGCACTGGACATGAATTTAGTTGATTAATCAGAATAATATTAATATCTTAAAACATTAAAGCATTAAAATTTAGGATCCTATATCTCAAACCTTGCAGAAATCATAAATAATGGACACTTTAGAAATTCTTTGAGATGACAGTGTCCCTTCATTGATAGTATCCTCTCTACTCTTTCATAATATAAGTACTAATAGGAGAAGGTTGTCTTCCTCTTTTTTATTATATTGGACACTGACATTGCTTCTCCAATATCCATTCCTTCCTTTTCTTAGGGAAAAATAAAGTTTCTTAGTGCTTCTGAGGAGGAAGAAAAACACACTAGAAAAACACTCCTTCCCATTCATGGATGAAGAAAGCTGGTCATTTCTCCAAGGGTACTTGGTTGTTGTCTGGCACTTTTCAGCCACAAAAGAACCATCAGCATCAGAACGAACCTGACACTTAGGGATATGGTGCCTTGGTGACTTCTTTGTATGTCTGGATCCAACTGTAAACATGGTCCCGGGATGGAAATCTCTTCGGTTGTAGAGGAAACCTCAAGGTGGGTATTTGTGACTCATTATTAAAACATTATAATACACTTACTCCAGTATTCTCGCAATAGAACCATATACATATAGAGCATTAGAAATCATGCAAACCCTCTTCCACCAAAAAAGATCATTACTTAAACCTTAACTCTGCCATTTTCTGTGTCCTTGTGAGTTCATTTCTCCACCTCAAGGTGATGTGAGTAATATATTTTTTATTTTCTTTTTTTTAATATTTTTATTTATTTACTTGACAGACAGAGATCACAAGTAGGCAGAGAGACAGGCAGAGAGAGAGGCGGAAGCAGGCTCCCCGCTCAGCAGAGAGCCCAATGCGGGGCTCAACCCCAGAACCCCAGGATCATGACCTGAGCCAAAAGCAGAGGCTTTAACCCACTGAGCCACCCAGGCACCCTATATTTTTTATTTTCAATTTCAAATACATAAAAATAAGTACTCTAAGTAGTTCTTGTCAGGCATTAAAAATAATAATGGGCCCTTCACTGTTTCTCCCATCATATCCTAAACCTTATGAGTCTTTAGTATTAAATACAACTACTCATGGGGTCTTCTTGAGAGTTAATTATCATCAGGAGACTGAATATGCACGTGGACAATCCCAGATCATACATGGTGGTAGGACTCTGACCCACAGCCTCTGCAGGGATCATTCCAGAACCTTCAGGATCCTGACAACAGTGACCTTCTAACCCGTTTCTGCCCCCTAGCTTCGGACCAACCAGAGAAAGCCAGGATGCTCTTTTAACAATCATGTATTTCTCTTGTTATCCTTTATTTTTGAGTATTTTCTACATTTAAAAAAAATCTAACGATCACGTAGAGCACCAAACAACACACACAATTTATTACTGTTCTCACATTAATGATTTTCAACTGATTTGCCTGTGGTTGTCCCCCTCCCAGGTTCTGCAGACAGATTTGTTGCATAAAACTACACCTCTGAGAAATTTGATGATGCTGGCATGGAGTTCTGGACTCTTGCTCTAGTACTGCTGCCAACAGTATGCTCCTTTATTAAAAAATGTAGAGGCTCACTTGCAGCCAGTTTGATAGCAGGATGATCAAATGCAAGATATTTTTAAATACAGGTTTCGTGAGACATGTGTTTTATGAAATTAAGACTGAATGTCAAGGAAATCATCATGATGTTCTGACTGTGGTGTTTAGATTATCCTGGCCCTGATGGTACCACTCTGCTACTTCAGCCATACCATCATGTGCCCGAGAAATGCATGCAGTGGTCTGTGGTAGCACCATGGGGCGAGGCATGGGGTGGCACGCTGCTCATTACACCCACCCCCGCAAGATGTCTTACCTGGAAAGGTCCACTGGGCAGCAGATGGGCGAATGGTGAAAAACATGCTAGAAGATTTCATGACTCCCTAACACACTACCTCTTCTTCTGTAGTGCACACCATCCCCTCCTCAGAACAGGACAAAGAGCAGGTGCTTAATAGGCACACATCTGAGAAGCTGCGTTTTTAGCTTTGTTTTCAGTAAGATTAACCAAAATGTAAAGTTATGCTCCCATTTCTCGTTTGGAACTTTGTATGTAAACTTCAAAACAAATTCAACAAGGGCCATTTAAGTAGAGGTCAGACTCTTGAATTTTCCATCAGTTCTGTGCTGTATTATCAACCTGTAATTTCCTCCCCATTCTGCCTACCTGAACTGTCATGTAGTTCACATGGAGTCATATCTTTGGATTTGTGTTCTCTTTTTCTCGTCTTCCAAATCTATGTCCTTGCACATTTTACTTTCTACTCTCTGCCCCTCCATATTACCTGCACTCACTGGGGACTGAATTTAACTAAGCATGGCCCAAAGTGCTGAAGATAAAAAGGCACATCCTCTCTGCTACCAAGAATATCCCCTTCAGCCAGGACAGCTGCATCTACAGGGATGAGAACCAGGTTTTAGGTATACAGAGGAGTGGGAGACAGAGAAAGTAGGTTTAGATGGTTGAGACAGGTGGTCAGGCAGGTTTCCTGGGAGTGAAAGTGCTTGAGATGAGTGTTGAAGGTTGAGGAGAAGATGGGGTCGTGTGTGACCTCAGTAGGCACTCGGCCTCACTCAGAAAGGATCTGTGCTTCGGTTGAGTGCTCTGATGTCACCATCTTGAAATTCATTGTAGTTTTGGGGCAAGAAGCTCAGTGTTTTCATTTTGCATTGGTCTGTACAGATTATGTGGCTAGTCCCAGAGAAAGGGACTACACTGTGTGAGGGCACAGAGGCATGAAAGAATGTGGTGAGATGAAACACGGCAATGGCTCAGTGTGACGTCAGAGCCTGACTGGAGGCTTTACTAAGTAAAGGGAGAACCCAGTCTGATGATGGGCTCCATTTACAGAGGGAGAAGGAGCCTGGCACTGAGCTGTAAAGAAAATGCATATTTAAAGAGCTAACAGAGGAAGAGAAATCCACAGAGGAGATGAATAAACGGTGTCCAGAGAGGAGACAGGAAGCAGAGGGACGGTTTTGAGCATTTGGTAGGGTAATAATGACTGAGAATCGCCCATTGGGTTGTGTAATGTGGAGAATGTTAAGCAACAGCACGCGTCATTTGTAGGAGTAACCAGCAGTCTGATTTCAGTGCGCCCGTGCTCCTGCCGACGGAGAAGCAATTAGAGAGGCAATGACTAAGTTACAGTAGAGAAAAGGAAAGTGTTGATGGATGGAGCAAAGCCTTAAGGAGGAAAGGGAGAGGTTCTCCCCAGCTCTGTCTCCGCTCCTTATTTCCCCAGATACTGGCTAATTAATTCTAAGTTCTCAACATCTCGTACTAGGCTACAGGAGAAGATTCCCATTGGCATCTCTCCAACATTGACCCAATATGTACACCCCGGGCAGAGCAGTCTTATTCAAAGCCATGTTGAGTGGGCACCCTTCATGTCTTGCCACTGCTCTGGCATCCTTAAGCTCTTGACACACCTGCTTATCCCATCTCAACATACGTCGTGTCCATCCTTCAGACTGAACTCACCCATAGAATTCTTTTCAGTGATTATTTTTTCGTACAACTCTTATTGCAACCCTTATATGTTCCTAATAATTAACTCAACTGAACTATCCTAATGTTCTGCATTCCTGCTATGCCCATTAATCCCTTCTGAGAAAAATCGTGCTGATTTACTCATAAGTAAGTTATTGTGTATCATGCCAGTTGCCATCTTTATCTTAACACGGTTCAGAAACTGCATAAAAGTGCCCCTGGAGACCAACCAAATTCATGGGGCACCACAAGATATTTCCAACCTTGAAGAAAACCAAGACACTTGGCATCTGCCAGACACTGCTACAATATCAGCTTGCATAATTAATAGTTTCAACATTAGATCACACTATAATCCTTTTGGTAATGTCACCTCTTTGCAAAGCAGGAGTTTGGATGGTTGGTGTGATAAGAAGCATATGTAATGAAAATGTGTATCAAGAAATGAGGATTAAGAAATTGCACAATGCCCAACAGATGCACATTTTCCACTAATAGTAAGTAACTATAAGATAAAATAATATTTTTCTTTCAACTTATGCGTATTATTTTTTCCAATGGCCCCTAAGTTGTTAGGATATAAACATGTATTAAGTTTTTTGGACGTAACTGCTTAATGAACAGAGGTGTGTTTATTTTGGAATTGGGTACTCTGCAAATTCTGTGGGATACTAAAAGCAGGGTGTGGACAGAGAGAGCAAAATATCTCTGCCCTACTTCACTGGACCAGGGACTGGGTGGAAGCCAGCTGTCGGTCTCCAGCCAGTAGCCTGTGGTAGGTCTGCTCTGAAACTACAGTCCAATAAGGGAGCAAGCCATTAAGACCACACTAACCCATCAGGCCTGCTCTGCACAGGAGAGGACCCTGTAGTGGAGTGGCCCTGAGATGGAGAGGGATTTGAAATCATGGTGGAGAACCCGAGGATAGAGTACGTTTGGACTGAAGCCCTGCCTGTAACTGACCCACCTTCAGGACGAAGAGTCACAGAAAGGAGCTGGCCATTCCACACCGGGGCAAACCTTTCAGGGAGAGGGACAGAGACAGAGACTGAGGAAGACTGACCTCTAGGATCAGCCAGAGGAAGTTGCTTCATTCCATTTCCCCTTGCAGTCTGAGTGTGAATGGGCAGTGCCCCAGTTTCAGCCCACGGAAACGCTTCTTATGTCTCCGTAAATCTTTGCACCCTTATTTAACTACATCCAGCACGCACGTTTACTGGAACTGGTGTGTTTTTGACCTTTGCAATTCTAAAGAGCTCAGTCTTCATATTAGCACCTATTATATGCTATTTCTTCCTTAAGTGTCTTAGGTATATTTTGAATTTCCCAAATAGAAGTTTCTGTTGCCAAGGAGACCTATTTTATGTAAAACCCACAATATTAGTCACATAATTTTTTATTATAAAATATGATTTACCATATGGCAAGCCATATGTTTTGAACCTTATCAATTCTGCTGCCTTATTTTAAACACAAGAAAAATTATGTCCACTAAAATTAAAACAGGCCAGGGTTATATATAGTGAGTCATATAACCATAACATCATTTAGTTTCAGGTTATTGGTTCCGAAACACTGATATTCTATACCCCATGAAGTTAAGGATGCTTATTGTCCCTATTTGAGCTTTAACCTCCATCATTGGCATCAGCTAAAAGTCTCCTAGATGAATGCAGCGCATTTGTTCCATGTGTCATAGCCCAAAAGGACTCCATTCTACAAAATTAACTTTTCAATTGTAATACAAATTAAAATATTAATCTTAAGGTGATATTTACTCAGTCAGTTCCTAAAGAATTAACTCATAAAATATGTACTAAGCCCAAAGAGGTCAATCAAGGGAAAATGCCAGTTAAGTATCTCCTCTTTGATGTATTTACTAAAATCTTTTGATTCTGTTTTTTGAAAGTGTATATACATTTGTTTTCACATGGTACATTATTAACAGATCTTGCCGTGTGGATCTCTTTCACAGCTTGCCCATCACCTGCTCTATTCTGTCTTGCAGTCTCTGTATTTGTAAGGGAGGCTATTTTGTTTCAGACATCCTGTTGTCTTTGGGAGAAACATATTATCTTTCATATTATCGAAGTCAGATACTTATTGACCCAAGATCACTAATGATTAATGACAGTCAGATCTGAAGAATGTGGTTTTGCTTATTGGGCTCTTCTGCTACTTGTATAATTCAGATTGTGTGTCCCAGGGGAAGGGAAAGCACAGGCTGTAGGAACATTTATGAAGACATAAGTAAATATACACGTTCCTGCAGAACTGTTTCCACTTACGTAGACTGGTACATGCTGTGGATATCCATCCAATATTTCATTTGATCATTGAATAATCTATGATATATCTTTGTTACATAGACAACTACACAGATTTGTTTTCATTTTGTAGATATATGCTTATTTTTTTAAAAATGTGTCTGGGCTACATTGTCAGAAGACTCTGCTAAGTCATATGTAAGGAACTCAAGATGAATTTGTAGTTCAACATGTGACCACATAAGTATTTATAATTTTTCTTCCTCCTTAGTCTCTAGATGAAAAATTTCCCTCAAGGTTTTAAAATAAAAAATTCCTTAAGGGTCTGTTAAAAATGTCTGATTGGTTCTGCACAGGACAAATGACCGCTATATTATACTACCATGGACTGGTCACATTTTCTACTTTATTGATTTATTGATTTAATTTTTTTTTTCATTTTAAACAGACTGACCTGAAATTGAAACTGGCTGGTAATTTAAATGTAGTACATGCTGCATGTTTCATTAAGGAGGATAGTTGTTTTTCAATCAAAAAATTTACACCAATGGATGGTTTTGACACATAATTTATTGGTTTAACAAGTATTTATGGAGGGCGCATTTTGTGCAAAGCACTGCAAAAGGATGGCCTTAGGAAATAAAACCTAAATTTTGCCCTCAAGAGAAATTAAAATTTCATTGTGAAAATTGGCAGATACATAAAAGCATACACAAGATTGAGTAATAGCATAAAGACAGGGCACAGAAAGAAAATGTGTGGTGAAGGGGGTTTTCTGCCTACAGAGCTCCATAGGATAGTGTTGTTCAAGCTGTACCATACAATGTATGTAATAAAATACTACAATATAAACAGAAGCAAAAGCACATATATATGTAATATTAGATAAAATAAAATTTAAAATCATCACAATTCTATTCTAATACTGGGTTAATAACTTTAGGTATTTCCTTCCAGTATTTTTCCTAAGAATTTAAATTTTATAGAATGTAATTAAGGAAAAAATATAAATCTGTATTCTCTAAAAGCTATTACTATTATCGCATAAACATTTGCACAGTGCTGCATTTCTTCATAGCTACCATTTCAAAGAAGAGCACAATGTGTCTTTCAGAGGATCTGCTATGTATTTTTGGTTGTTTATAGTATTTCATTTTTTTATATAGCTTGTTTTGGAAAACACAGTCATGCATATGTTTTTGTCTCCCACATTTTAACGTACTCCCTTAGAAGAGGTTCCAAAAAGTGGGATGAACGTTATGCAAATTATTGATGGTGTGTCACTTAAGCTGCATTTCAGTACTGAGACTAAGGCTGTAGTATCCTCCCTTGTCTGAGGACACAAAAGGAGTATATAAGAGAGCATGCCCTGGCATCTCGAGACACTAGGTAATGGGACAAGGAGCCTGTTAAACCAGTGAATATTTCTCCTAAAGATCACTGGTAAAACAATGACAAGAATGAGCATTGACCGAGAGTTCAGATTGGGATTGGGAAGACTATGTAACAAAATAAATTCTCTGAAAAGAAATATATACTTGGGAGAAAAAAAGAAATCATATACTTGTAAAACTTCATTTTGCTGGTTTCTGCCCAATATTCAAATATAACATCTTTTAAAATCCCCTTTCTCATACTGTCATATTGATGTATTAACATGCTTGCCCCAAATCACGTTCTTACCAATTTCATCAGCCAGTCATCTATGTTGTTTTCTCATGCTCTTGAAAACCAGAGAGCTCCACAGATAAAAATGTGTCTTGCATTGCATGAGACTTCCTTTACAGTTGCAATTAACCAAAAATCACCTCAGTCCCGGGACTTTCTATCAACTTGCGGTTCTCCCTCTTGCAAACAGATTCTTCCACTGGCTCACCAACACCTAAATATTAAAAGCAGATATGAGTAATTAATTCCTTTTGCCTAAATCTTGCATATTTTCCTGCAACCGATGAGCTCTTACTAAATGCAAGCTTGATCATTAAAAACAAAAACAAACACAAACAAACAAACAAAACCAAAAGGAAATCCAGAAATGCAGGAATCACAGAGAAGCTACAGCAAAGGACCACAGTTGCTTCATCCCAGAGTGTGTCATCCTCAATACCACCCTGAAGCCAAGGGCCAAACCTTGGGTCCTTTCCAGAAATACCCATGATCTTGTTTAGAGCTGACAACATAAAATACGGTCTTTTTCTTCTGCCTTCTGTATCTCTTTTGAATATCACTCACTGGAAGCTTTCACTACTATGCAGGTGGTGAGGAAATCTGGAAATACAGAACAAAGTTGAACTTAGAAGGGGGAAGTTCATCTTAAATATTAACAAAATCTGACCCAGTGCTTGTAAGCCATTCTTGTATCAACTTACCTTTTTCAATCTCATTTTCTTCCACTTTTGAGGTCATCTGGCTGCATAGACACCCTTGATTATTTTCAAAAAACTTCCCAGATATGGCAAATGCAGAGCACTGTCTTGAAAGCCACCATCACAATTCTAAGTGCTAGATACTAGTCTGGACCCAACTTCTGAGAGCCTCAAATTCTGTGCATGCAAAAGCATACCCCTCCGTCTTGCTCCCCCTACAGAGAGCAAGTGGTACCACCATCCACATAGTTTGTGCGGTGAGAAACTTGGGCTTTATCTTTGACCCTTGCCTTGTCTCTATCCATCTCCTTCATCTAAACAACCCAGAAGTCCTGAGACCTCTAGTCCTTCCTTCTAGCTTCTCTTCTCACCTTAGGTGAAAATTGCTGACCTCCTAGATCATTCCAGAACCTAAATTCATACCCTACACTTTAAAAACATCTGAGTTGCTGCTGAGATGCCTCCGATGGTTTCCCCTCACTTTTAGAATCAAGCCCAATCTCTTACTATCTTCTAGAAAATCCACGTGCTCTGATCTCTGTTTCTGTCCCATCTCCTGTCATTTCATCTTTCTAACTTAAGTTTCTGGTATTTCCTCAGGCATAATCCCAACCCCTCTTTTCTCGCCACCTTTCTCTCCTGACCAACCTTCTTCTCAGAACCTTTTGCTGACCAACTGCATTTATCTCTGGGTCCCAGTGGAGATTTCATTTCTTGAGAAGGCACATACGTGGTGATCACACTGAGCCACTGTAGAAAGTACTATTTGAATATGAGATGAGAAAACACGATATCCTATGTCCTAGTGTCCCATGAATTTGTCCAATGTGGTGGTCCTTTCTGTACTCTCACAGGAAACCATATAGCACCTGATTTGTTTACTCATTAGCAACTACAACACAGGATTTTCATTTATTTCACTTGTCTCTTACATGAAGCCCATTTGGGATATGGACCTTCAGGAGCAAGGAAGAACATCTATCTTGTTCAGCACTGTAGTATGTGTAGACACACAGTGAATACCTGTTACATGAAAAGACAAATGGTTGAAGTTTGTACTCTTTGCTTTATATGTCATAAAGTCATTCCATGCATAACCTGACAAAGACAGACTTGTCCAATACTTATCACAAGTTGCTCTTTATGCATGACCTACCCCTTGTGAGGCACACCTTGATTTTTGCTTGCCCACACCACCTTCTTCCCCTGGTAGCAGCAAGAACTTCCTCCTGGGGATAGGGCCCACTCCTAGCCCATGCCATGCCCCTGCGGTTGCAGGCTCTCCAACGGAAGGACCAAAGTTGAAGCAGACTTGCCACATATGAATATTCTCTGTTTTGACCCTTGTGTCTTGTCCCCAGCCTGGTTCAGAACAGTCAAAGATGTGAGTGTGTAAGGTATTACACCTGGTGCTGTCTCCAATTGATACCACTCACGACCAACCCTCCAGCACTGATTAGTTGGGACGTGATTTTCTTCTACCTTTGATTTTGTCATGATTATTAATAATGAATATGTATTAATCCTTGTCAGAATAATTTTATTAAGTAACCCTTGAAGACTGGAAATTCTATCAGGCAATTCTCTCTCTATATCCTACAGTACTCAGGCAATGCCTGCTAAGATGACCAGAGCTAGCAAAGAACAAAGAGACTGTTTCATTATGCTATCTTTTGCATTTTTGTACAATTTAAGACCTTTTTGGAACAAAAGATTTTTTTTTTTAAAACCTACCACAGCCAAATATATGTATTTTTGCTGGTGGAATTTCAGAGGAATGGTCCAGGGCCAAGGGACTTATATTGTGACATAAATTTACTTCCTAAAGAGGCAGTTGTAAGTGAGCACTATAATTTTATGAATAGATTTATCTCATCATTCAATTTTTATTATACTTTTAATATGTATAATGTTATATTTTTCTTTGGGTGTCAGCATTATTACATGAATTTAAAAGTTTTGTACTTTGAATTTTTAGAGTGAACATTTCAGTTCATGTATTAATCTTTTTTTAATAAAGAGCTTCTTAGAAGATTTTCTAGAGCTGAAAATAATTAAATCCTCTCATAAAATTGAAGTGCACAAATTCCTCAGTAATACAAATAATTATTCTACAGATGACAATGTGTAGAATCTCGCCTTCTTAAATTCCAGGTGTTTCTGAGGTAAGACTTACTTTAATCAGGTTAAGCTCTTTATAATTTAGAGTCAAATTTACATAGGTAAAGTGAATGGCCCCTCCTCGAAAACTAAGTATATGAAGAAACCCTGTTTCAAATTTGTATAAATGCTTTTAAGCATCTTAGAACAGAAGTGCACTATTTTTTAATGAATGGTATCAAGATGATCAAGGAATATAATTTATTTCTCTCATTAAATACATTACTTTATGACTATGTAAGCTGCATTTTCATTGGTTCACTGCAATCATTAAATGCAAGCTATAAGAAAACATGTCCTTCTAAAGGTCATTTATTTGAATTTTCAATAACCTATCCATCCTTTCGGTTTTAAGTATTAACTCTTAACACTTATAAATTGAGGATGATTCCATTTTCTTTAGAAGGGAATCACACCACCAATTTAGACTAATCTTACTTGAAGTGTGTACTTTATCTAATTAACTACTTGTGCATCAGTAATTATTCAAATGGTTCCAAATTTTTAAAGTTTATTTATCTGTAAGTGATTGCATCATCTAATGTGGGGCCCAAACTCACGACCCCAAGATCAAGAGTCACATGATTTCCCACGTACTCCTATTTGTTTCTCTTTTTCTTAATTTAAATTCAATTAATTAACATATAATGTATTATTGGTTTCAGAACTAGAGGTCAGTGATTTGTTAGTCTTATGAATTACATCACATGCCCTTCCAAAATTTTATAAATGATACATTAATGGCAAATGTAGTTATTGCACTTAAAACTGAAACAGGTAAAGGGGATTAAGAGGTACAAACTTCCCGTTTTAAAATAAATAAGTCACAGGGATGAAAAGTACAGCATAGGGAATATGGTCGTAAATATTATAATAACATTATATTGTGACATATGGTGACTACACTTATCATGATGAGCATTGAGTAGCATATAGAATAGTCAAATCACTATATTGGACACCTGAAACTAACGTGACATTGTATATCAATAATAAAAAATTCTGCACAAAATAATACCAATTCTGACATTGGTTCCTGGGCCACTTTCTTCATTTTAAAATAGTTCCCAATTTCTTATAAAAAGGGTTTTTTTTTTCATATTTAGTATATACATACTATCAATGACTGAAACAGTCTGAACAACATTATTTTTATGTCTTTTCTTTTTTGGGTTGGAAAATAAAGTGAATTATGATATGGAGTTTACATGAAAGTGTAAGTTAGCACTTTTTCTCATACTTCCTTTGTTTCTTACAGAGGTATGCCCACAGGTCAGCCGTGGGTCTGCTTTCACCTTTTTATTTTGAAGGCATGGGGCAGAGAGTATACTTGAGTGTTTATAGCACAACCATAAAAGTTTCTATTTAAACTGTGTGGTCAAGGACATGGGATCATAATTTCTGTCACTACCAATCGATCAACTCATGTGTCACTTTCTAATACCCGAAACCCAGCTCCTCTTTGTTTTAATCCCTCTTCCCTGTGTGGCCATGTCAAATGTCCAGTGAAGGAACGTTTGCCGTAGGTTCTGTGCCCAGAATGCCACTATTTCAATAAATATGTGAATGAAGGAAGGAAGGAAGGATGGATGGAAGGAACAGAAAAATAAACTGGTGTCCAGACAAAGCAGAACATGGAAACTTATCAGGATAAAGAAGGACATTACATAATGAACAAAAGGTCAGTTCTCGGAGAAGACACAACCATCATTAATACATAAGTGTACTTGACAGATGTCACAACACATGAGGCAAATACTGATTGAATTGCAAGGAGAAGTAGATGGAGTTCTCATTCATGGAGTCATCAACACCTTTCCATGAATAGCTGACCACTCCAACAGGCAGAAGATCAGTAAGGACAAGTTGAACTCAAAAACGACATCTACTGAGCACATACAGACCTTCATCCAACAAAAACAGATTGCATTTTCTTCTAAAGCTCTCATGGAACATGTACTAATGCAGACCAGATACTGTAAAGCAGACCTTAAAAGATTAAAAGAATATTGATCACATGAAAATTCTCTCAGACTAAAATGGAATTAAACTCAATGTTAATAATAAAAAGATAGCTACAACCCCCTCTCAATATTTAGGGATTGAAATACATACTTGTAAATAATACATGGTTCAAAGAAGAAATTCTAAAAGAACTTACAAATGTTTTGAATTAAGTGTAATAAAAAATATGGTTATGAATATTGGTAGAATATAACAAAAGCACTACTTAGAGGGAAATTTATGGCATTAACTGCATGTATTAGAAAAGAAGATTTACAATTCAATGATCTAAGAAGTCACCATAATAAAAAAGAAATAGAAGAGAAAACTGAATACAAAAGAAGCAGAAAAAAAAAAGAAGAAAACATCATAGCAGTAATCAATGGAATTGAAAACAACTTCATTTATAATAGCTTTATTTGTAATTACCAAAAAAATTGGAAGCAAGTAGGATATTCTTGAGTATGTGGTTGGATAAACAGAGTGGCACATCCGTGCATGGAATATTATTCAACAGTGAAGTAAATGAGTCATCAAGCCATGAGAAGACACAAAAAACCCTGAAACCCAGATTGTTAGTCAAAGAATCCAGGAGAAGCTCCATATATTGTATGATTCCAACAGTAAACCATTCTGGCAAGGCAAAACTATAGAGGTAGTATAAGGATGAGCGGTTGTCGGGGGTGAGGGAAAGGATGGATGAACAGGCAGAGCACAGGAGAATTTTAGGAAAATAACTCCATTCTGTATGACATTGTAAAGGTGGATATATGACACTTGTCAACCCCTACAACTATACAACACAAAAAAGGAAACCCTAATTATTTACACACTCCAGCCAATTGGTTCATCCATTTTAATAAATGCAGCAGTGCAATGTAGCTATCTTTTTATTATTAACATTGAATTTAATTCCATTAAAGAGTCAGATGTAAGAGACATTTCGTCAAGGGTTGGGGAGACTGTATGGGAACTCAGTGTACTTTCTGTACATTTTTTCTATAAGCCTAAAATGATTCTAGAAAATAAAGTCTTTTTAAAAAGAAAAACAAATTTCTTAAACCATACCTTTGAAGTGGGTATATTTGATATTTTTTAAAAATTTTACCTCAAAAAGCTGATCTAGCTAACATTTGGCCAATATAAAACATTATTAGTTTTTCGATGTAGTGTTCAATGATTCATTAGTTGTATGTAACACCCAGTGCTCACCACTATGATGGCTAACTGAACGTAATAAAAATAAAGTGTGATTTTTTAAAAAGTTGATTTAAAGTTGGTAGGGGAGGAGGATAATGAATGAATAAACTTTTATCAATTCTGTATAGCTCTTGTCTCAAAATTTATAAACAAACACAGGCTTTTTGGAGAGGAGTAGGACAGGAATATGGAAAGCTTGATAGAGTTGGAAAGAACCTAGCGCACGGATGGGTAAGAACCACACAAATTTTGCAATTAAAAGTTAGCTACAGTTAGATAAATGTAGAAGACTATAAGCTTTAAAGGACTTTTCATCTTATGGAGCACCTGGGTAGCTTTGTTGGTGAAGCCTCTGCCTTCAGCTCAGGTCATGATCCCAGGGTCCTGGGATCGAGTCCCACATCAGGCTCTCTGCTTGGCGGGGAGCCTGCTTCCCCCTCTCTCTCTGCCTGCTTGTGAGCTCTCTCTCTCTCTCTCTCTCTCTCTCTGTCAAATAAATAACTAAAATCTTTTTCGTAAAAGGATTTGTTGTATTTTGAAATAAAGTCTGAGTTTGAAAATTTAAAGAATAATTAATACTGCTAATTTAAGAAATCACTGTATCAGAAGATACAGTCGAAACTTCAGAAAGTAGAAATGTAGCCCAAGTGAGAAAGGGTCAGGATGACGCTCTCCCTGAAGGTGTTTGCAGCAGCAGTGAGCGTAGTAGGGCCACGTAACAGTTTACAAACCAGCTGACCTTTGAAAATTATTCAAAATCTCAAAGGCTCAGTTGCTCTCCATACAATGGGGAGCGCAGTATTACCTACTCTTAGAGACACTTGGAGCTCAAATGAAACAGTACATATGAAATGTTTAACACATTCCTGTTTTTAGTGAAAGTCAATAAAATGTGTTATTATTAGTAACACATCATCATGAGTGGCCTCTTGAGTATGTCTCCCTCCCCCACGATTTCATGAGAAGGAAGGATCGCGATCTGCAGATGAAGAAGTTAGCAAAGTTTTAGGAAGTGAAGATCGGTCGTGATTACAACAGAACTGGTATGGCAGGTATATGAATCTGACTTTCTTGAGATTTATTTGTTTATTTGAGACAGCACACACAAGTCAGGGAACAGGCAGAGAAGGAGAGAGAGAGAGAGAATCTTAAGCAGACTCCTCACTAAGCACAGAGCCCAATGTGGGGCTTGATCCCATGACCCTGAGATCATGACCGAACCAAAATCAAGAGTCAGATGCTTACCTGACTGAGCCACCCAGGCACCCCTAAATTTGATTTTTATAAGTCAAATAGTTTACTTGAACTTTACCTGCATGATTTTTAAGAATGATTGTTTCTTATCAAATTGTAAACATTCATGATTATAATTTCTTATAATCAATGACAGTTTAAACACTCCGATAGATACGTACTTAAATTTAGTTTTTAGTTTGGCATAATTTCAAACTTACAGAAAAGTTTCCAAATAGTGCAAAGAATTTCCAAACCCCTTTGCTGTTTCCATTTCCCCCTTCTCTCTCCTCATGTGTATGCATGTGATACTTCTGAAATGTTTAAGAAGAAATTGCATACATGATGATCCTTCTTCCCTAAATAAGTCCTATATATTGCCTAAAAACAAAGCATTCTTTCACAAAACCACAGTATAATCATCAAACTCAGGAAATCAGCACTGATACAATACCACTCTCTAATATACTGACCTGGTCCAGATTTTACCAATCGTCTCTGTAGGGTCACTTAGAGGCAAAGCCCAAGATTATTGGTTTCACTCGGTTGTCATGTCCCTAGTTTCACTTAATTTAGAACACTTTCTGCGTCTTTGTATATTTTAATATGTTAATATTTTACAAGATTATTAAACATATTTTGTAACATGTCTACCGTTTGGGTTTGTCTGATGTCTTCTCATGATTAGATTCAGGTCACATACTTTTGGCAGAAATAGCACAGTAATAATAATGAGTCTTTCTTAGTTCGTCTGTTTGGAGGGGAAGGCAAATGCTGTCAACCCCATGACTGTGGTGTTGATTTTGATTATTGGGTTGAATAATGCAGACCAGCTTTCCCCTTGGAAAAGTTACTATGTATCTTCTGTTGCTCTGTGTTCTTCTGTCATTAGATATTTTGAGACTATAAAAATCTCACGCTCCTCAAACATTCAGCCACTCATTTTAGCATCAATTGATGATTCTTAACAATGCCTAAATCTGTTATTATAACATCATACATTGACATCATTTTAGTTAAGTTTATCAGTCACTGAATAGTAGGGCCCTCCTAGATGGGCAGACCCCGAAAAGGTCATCATTCCACAACTCAGCAGACATGGAGGCACAAGTTCTCAGTACAGCCAAAGCCACAAGTGCTTCCCATCGGCACGAGAACCGAGTCCATCACCCCTGTGTTTAAATGGTGATATTATCACTTACTAGTCATTTGTCTTAATGCAAAATACTTACCAAATTCTCAAGGTTGTTTGTTTGTTTTTTTCCTATTTCAAAGGACTGAAAACATGTCTCAGAGGTTTTTCTTTCAGATGAGCTACTTTATAGAATTTAGAAGGCATTACTTAAATGTAAATATGTTATCTACTTTTCTTCTAGGTTTAATTCGCACTTACTCTTACACCTATAAGTCACAGATACAATCTTGCCTTGTATGCTGCCTGAGAACCCTGTTACTCTCATATTTATTTCAATCATAATGGCAGAATGTGATTATCAATAATGAAAAAGGAAGTGTGTTTCAATCCAGTTATTCCACTCAGCTTCCCATACTTCAGGACAAACTCCTCTGCTTAATTGAAGTCACAGGTTTAAATTCAATCTAAACACTGAACTGGATCCAAAAAGATGTTTACATATCTTGCGGTTCTTATCTTTTCTCTGGTTTCTCAAGATGTTTGCATGATGTATTTTCAGAATGAAATGTAGTTAAGAAGCATTTATCCTTTGGGTTTTATGTTAATTTTGTAATCGGGAAGCTAAGTGAGAAATAAACAAGAACTCTACATATAATCGTGGATTAGAATTTGCAGTTTGAGTGTAACTCTTTAAAATATATTGAATCCCTTCATAATATGGATGGGCATACAAAACATCTAAATTCATATACTACTGATATGTAAATTTGGTAAATTCATATGCTAACCAACAAAATGCTTACGCTAATCAGGTTTACAAAATGTATTATGTCAACGGTATAGATAATGAAAAAATATTTTTACCACTTTTTTTTTTTTTTTTAATTTTTTATTTTTTATAAACATATATTTTATCCCCAGGGGTACAGGTCTGTGAATCACCAGGTTTACACACTTCACAGCACTCACCAAAGCACATACCCTCCCCAATGTCCATAATCCCACCCCCTTCTCCCAAACCCCCTCCCCCCAGCAACCCTCAGTTTGTTTTGTGACTCTTAATCTCACAAAACAAA